>NW_020664725.1:17708702-17764390 GCF_002925995.2 Terrapene triunguis | reverse complement strand
CCCTGGGGCAGGGCCGGAGCCCGAGAGCCGGTCCCGGGCCGCGCCGCCCGCAGGAGCCCCGCTCAGACCCCCCGGCCCGCTCTCACCGCTCACGAGCTGCGGGCCCTGGGTGGCGACGCGCTGGACCAGCCTCTGGGCGGCCTGGGCCATGGCGGAACCGGCGCGGGGCAGCTGCAGCGCCTGAGGAAGAGGAAGGAGCCGGAACCTGAATGTCACCTACAGCAGGACCCCTAAGGCCCCCGGCGTCAGGGCTGCCCCGGTAGCGCCTCACACCGCCGCCGCTCGCCACACCCCCAGACGGCCCGTGCGCACTCCCAGCCCTGCGGGAAGGGGCGGGGGGCATTTTCTTCCCCGTTCAGAGGCAACATTTTGATCAGGCGCCTGCCGAAGACACCTATCGGCCATGAGCGGCTGCTCACGCGCAACGCCAAGCTGGTCTCTTCGAGGGAGCCACAGCAGCGCAGGCGCAGACGCCTCCTGTGGCCGGTACCTGTCCCTGCCCACGTGCTGCAGCCAGCAGGGCTTGGGCTGCCGGCCAGGCCAGCGAGCTGACGCCTCAGCCAGGCGGTGCCTCTGGGCAGCCCCCCCCCACCAGTTCCGCCTGCAGCGAGAAACTCCATGGACAGGTTCGCAGCGTTTGCACGAAGCAGGCCATGCGGGTACCACGAACACAGGAGTCAGCCTGGGAAATGGCTCCTGGTCACCCTGCCTCAGCGCCCTCTCTGTGACAGGACTGGCCTTAGAATGGGCTGGGGTAGGCTTGCCATTAGCTTTCCAAAATGGACTTACCAGCAGTGCTTTTTTTGATGTGCCTAGGGCCGGGGTGGGCAACAGGGAGACCACAGGCCACATCTGGGCTGCCAGAGGCTTTTGAATGGCCCCCAACATCTTTTTATTTAACTATTCTTTTTTATTATTTTCTCTGGAGTCTGGACCTTGACCAAGAAATTTGGACCTTGACAAAAAAAAAAAAACAACTGGCTACCCCTGGCCTATGGGATATGATTTGTGTGCATGTCAGCAAAGCCAAAACCTATTGGAAGAAAACCCTCTGCCTTGTGCACTGCCAAAAATGCCACTTCTACAAAATTGCTTGTTGGGTTACAGCTTTGGGATTAGATCCTCCTACCAAGGCAGCCTCCAAAATGCTTGTCCCCCTCTGGAGGGTACTTGAATAATTTAAGATTAAGTCCTACCACTTTCATGATGTAACACTCTCAGACTCCCCCGTTTCTTCCCAGTTGTGTTCTCAATGGCTCTAAGGCATTTGTAACGAACCTATATCACGGCCATAGCTAGGTAAATACTACACCATGTTTAGTTTTAGGAGAGAAAAATTATAGCAAGTCTCAGTGACCATCTTGGTGAAGTCCTCAGAACTAGAACACTGTTGCTGGGCTGGAGATAGCCACCACAAAAATCATGTTTCTTATTTTTCTGCCTTGTGCCTGATGCCCTGGATAGTTGTCCCTGTCGTACTCCCTTCCTCCCAGCACAAAACCCCCTCTTCCCACAAGCTGAATAGTAAGCCTACCTCATGCGTAAGTATAACTAACCAACACACACCTGCCCCTCAAGAATAAAACATATATATTAAATTATTTATTTAGGCTCAAATTCTGGTATTTCTAGGTTTGCATGAGTGCACATACATATGACCCTCAGGGAAGAAGCCTTATGTTTAAAGGTCTTATCTAGTAGACTCATTTTAACGGATTCTTTAAGGTAACCTGCACAGTAAGCCCAAGCTTCACTCTTAGTTTTCATTATAAAAATGTCAGCTGTTTCTGCACTTCTTGTTGCAGACATGTCCCCAGTAGAAGGGTATGGTTATGACCACAGCTGGGGAAAAATCAGCTTAATACTGTATACAACAACAGAGATAAAGTGTCACTTGAGAAAGAGGAGTTATACTTGCCCCAGATCCCCCATTCAGAACAAGTTCATCTTAAGACCAAATATGCACTTCAAAGAAACTTGAAGCCTGACATTTTTATTGATAAAGCATGTGTCTAAGTATATATACATACTGGATACATATTAACATGCACAAAGTACAGTATAAATGTAGGCAGGATTTATAGTGTACCTGTATGAATATGTACACAGTCTATACACAGACAGTGCCGTTTCCAACAGGCTCTCAAACCTAACAGATGATCATGACTAATTAAGGTTAATTTAAATGATGTGGAGACTCAAAGAACTCCGATTAGAGAAGAGCTTGTCCTGTGTGTCTGGATAGGTCGAGTTTCTGCATGGTTGCCCCTTGAGCAAAACAGCAGGTATTGTCCCCGACAGCCAAGTGAGAGGCTTTTCTAAAACCAGTATCATGTTTTTCCAGCATGACCTCCCTAGTCCCAGTGAGAGTTTTGTTATAGCAACGGCTAAATCGTCCAACTATCCCCAAGAGATTCACATCCAACTTTTATATTATCTTCTAAATGTTTTGATTTCAGTGCTGCCTCATTGCAATGTACCATGCTGAACACGAACCCTTGTACACAACCAATATTTACAGACAAAATTGCATAAGAGAACCTCTTCCATCCTCGCAAGCCTCAAATTTAAGAGCTACTGTGGACAAAGGCTTTTTTTCACATTAAACATCATATGATAGAACATTACATAGTTTAAACAAGTCTGGAGCCAAAGCAGCAGTAACAGAGAGGAAACTTCAGTCACGAGGAAGAGTTTTTTGGTGGTGGCTGACAGCCACTGAGATGTGTGACATGACAGTCATTAGAAACAGTGAACACTGTGAACAACAAACAACACAAGAAAATTAACCAGTGGCCAACAGAGCAAGAAGGGACTTAGGATTCCTGGGCTGAGAAGCTGTAGTGCAGTTGAGGTTTCTGAGATTATTGAGACGTCTTAATGGAAACAAAAAATAGAAGGGGATAAGAGGAAGGGCCTAAGCAAGAGGCTCCAGGTCTAGTGGCAATGCACAAAATGCAATCTTGGGTACAGAGCATATGGTAGCGCTGATTCACAGGTTCTCTGGAGCACCAGCCATCATCTCGGCAAGGGGATTTCGCTCTCTTGCAAACAAATTATTGTTCATTTGTGTCAGGATGTTTTTTCATTTGTTCATTTCAGTGTGTCCTCCAGCTGCTCCTTCTGCTTTTTCCGCTCTGCAAGCCACTGCTGGATCTTCTCTTTCAGTTCTATGTTTGGTCTGATCTGGTCCATAGTGAGGGGGCTCCGATTAAAAGGATCTGTCTGGTCACTATAAGAGAGAGAGAAAGTCAAGGAGACTCATTCTCTGACAGTACTGTCCTATGATTAAAAACTGATGTTACAAAGCCAAGAAACAGGGAGCAGAGACAGGCACAGCCCCTGGTTCCATCAAGTGAATCAGACCTGCCTGTGGACAATGAGCCACTAGGTGTAATCATTAGGCTTCACCCAAACATCCCCCAGAAGACTGACACTTCCGAAACGACACCATCACTCACATCATTCTCAGTGCTACATTTGAAGCTAAAATTTCAAGGAAAGCAGAACAGGTTCACACTAAGCTTAAGTACCAGAGTATACAACAGTACTTTAGGAAGAATTTAAGCCACAACCCAGATCAGTTAGCAAACCTCTGACTCTTAACACATAGAAGATGATTACTCAGAGACAGACTGAAATATGCTACTATTTGGATGAAAAAAGCAATCTCCTATACTCATGCTTTATTGGAAGACATTTCTGGATTTTATCTGTACTCACTAAACTGTCCAACCTATCCACTGACTTTTGAATAAACCAGGGTGAAACAAACACCTGCAGTTTTCCCAATGTTGAAATCACCTTTAAATAAAAGAAAAAAAGTCTTAATAATCTCCCCACCCCACCCCTTCAATCTGTAGGCCTGAGCACCTCTCATATGCTTTATTCCATTAAAAACACGAGAAACAATCTGGTCTGTGCAAATCTGGACATGGATCCAACTTCTAAGTTTCAAAAAGCTGAATTCCACAGGGTCCAGGGCACACAAACTGCACACAGCTAGATAAATGGTTAGCACTTTAGAGAGACAGATGGATTAGTCTGTTCCAAATATAACAAAACTAAGATCCTAGACTCTGGAGCAACTGTGGGAAATTTGGAAAGGAGAATGACTGTATGCATGCATGGGGATGTCCACTCCGTCTTGCCTGAATCTCTGAAAGCAAAAACACTAACCCAGGGGTCAGCAGTCTTTCAGAAGTAGTGTGCCGAGTCTTCATTTATTCACTCTAATTTAAGGTTGCGCGTGCCAGTAATACATTTTAACGTTTGTAGAAGATCTTTCTATAAGTCTATAATATGTAACTAAACTATTGTTGTAAGCAAAGTAAATAAGGTTTTTAAAATGTTTAAGAAGCTTCATTTAAAATTAAATTAAAATGCAGAGCCCCCCGGACCAGTGGCCAGGACCCGGGCAGTGTGAGTGCCACTGATAATCAGCTCGCGTGCTGCTTTCGGCACACGTGCCATAGGTTGCCTACCCCTGCACTAACCCCTCCCCACCAAACCCTTAGTGAATCACTAACTCCTCACTCAGGCCTGGTCTACACTAACCCCCCAAGTCGAAGTAAGGTACGCAACTTCAGCTACGTGAATAACGTAGCTGAAGTCGACATACCTTACTTCGAACTTACCGCGGTTCAGACGCGGTCCACACGCGGCAGGCAGGCTCCCCCGTCGACTCCGCGGTACTCCTCTCGTTGAGCTGGAGTACCGCAGTCGACGGCGAGCACTTCCTGGTTCGATTTATCGCGTCCAGACCAGACGCGATAAATCGAACCCGGAACTTCGCTTGCCCGCCGTCGAACTACCCGGTAAGTATAGACCAGCCCTCAGACACAATTAACTTTTCTTGAATACCTGAGGAGATGCCTGGCTATAGTTGACCTATCCACGGTGACTCGGGAAGATGGCAGCATCACAGGGTCAGACATTAAAGTGCTCATGATAGGATCAAGGAATTCATCACATGCATCTGCATAGGTCTCCTCTTCCTGCTGCTGTCGGTCTGCAAGAGACTGGTAGATACATGCACAGCTATTAACACTAAGTTTTGCAAAGCTTTGTCAAGCAGCTCAAGTTTGCACATTCACAAAGGGGTGGAGCCTAGCAATGCAGAAAGTCAGGCGGCACTTCTCACTCGCAAAGTACCTAGCAGAATGTGTCCATGCACATAACTGGATGCTCTACCAAACCTTTTGGTTTGTATCCAGACCTCAGATATCAGCATGGCTAAGAAACTGCAGGAACCCAGAGAACACATCACAGCTATGGCATGCAAATAAACACTGGGCACACAGCTTTGTTTCTGCAAACTCCTGAAGTCTAATCATTCTTTAATTTGCATAGTTACAGTTGTTAAAGTATCATCAGAATGTAAATCAGTTCCTGGTTTCAGTTTCAGACACAGCAAAAGCATCAAAAATATAACTATCTATTGGAAGACAGGAATTGCCAGCCTCCCCTTGGCTGGACAGAAGCCTCTTAGGGCAAAATTGGGGGTGGAAGCTTTTAGGAGCATAGCTATCGCTACTGACCCGCATCATGGTTGGAAGAGCATTGCTATCACTACTGAGCAGCATCATGGTTGTAACTTTCCATCAAAACCTGCGCTGAAGCGGAGACTGACTATCTCTGCGGGGGTTTCCAGAAGCTGTTACAGCATACTGTCTTGTCTAGGTAGACTAATCTCTTTGCATCAGGGATCATCTTTTATTGGTTTGTAAAACACCGTGCATGTTTACAAAGCTACGTACACATATTACAAGCAGGGATGGTATTTTTAACTTATTGTTCAAGTTGCCCAACACTTCACATAGTAAGACACTGTTTTCATTGCTTATAACTTTGCCAATCTTGAACTGTTTGGGCTGAAATTTTACATGGCAGGTGTCTGCCTCAGGCTTAATTTATTTTGGAGAATTTCAGCCATCTCCAAGAATGAAGCTACGAAAATAAGTTGTTATGCCCATGTTAAAATATTCTGGCAAACTTTTCTTTTAAAAGCTCAAGCACTACCATACTTTGGAGAGGGGACTTGAAATTTGGCAAGGGGCTGGCCTGTGTATCAGGGAGGTGCCTTTTGCCATCCTTGTGAGAATCTGCTCACACTTGGCCTTGGGGAAAAATTGCAGTTTACATATGCTCATTAGAGACTTCTTAGATATTAGCAACTAAATTCCCAGAAGATTCTGTCTGCACTGGGCGTGCTACAGCCTGGGTCTGAGCAGGAATTTACTCAAAACGGCGGCTCTAGGCTGCTGTGGGCTGTGCAAGGTTCGGGTATGGGAAGGAAGAGGAGAGAGTCTGTCTCTCCTGTGCACACAGGGTACATCTGCACAGAAATAAAAGACTCACAGCATGGACGGCCCGGGTCAGCTGTATCAGGCTCTGGGGCTAAAAATTGCTGTGTAGACGTTGAGGCTCAGGCTGGAGCCCAAGCTTTGGGACCCTCCTGCTCACCGGGTCCCAGAACCCGGGCTCCAGCCCAAGCCCGAATGTCTGCACAATGATTTGTCAGCTCTGCGAGCCTAAGTCAGCTGACCCCAGCCAGACGTGTGCCTTTTATCCCTGTGTAGACATAGCCTCAATGACCCTGCTGCTGCTGTCCAGGCAGTGAGCAAGAGGAAGCTGCCTACTCTGAATGCAAAGGGGGACGAGAGATAGACCCTGTAGAGGTCAGGGAAGCAGACTGACACAAGGAGGATGGGGAGACAGACTGGAGGGGAGAGGGAAGCTGGGAGTCAGGGTGTGGGAGGAGACTAGGACTGGCTACCAATGGATGGGGAAACAGGAGATAAATCTGACAAGAAGCCAGGATGCATGCGGGTGGGGAGAAGTGGGACTGCCAGGGCAAAGAAACTGCGAAATGGAGTCCCGGGACAGAACGACACTGTGAATGGATGAGGAGCCCAGGGAGGTATACTGGGACTGGGAGCAAGAGTGAGACTGAAGAACGTGAGTGGGTGTTGGGGGGGAATCACAATTGAAGACAAGGAGAAGGAGAGAGATAAATCAGATAAGGAGCTGAGGGGCACATTCAAGAACTTTCATAGTAAAATATGAATAGAGAACTCTGCTTAGAGGGACCATCGATAAATGGATGAAATCACCAACACTGTCCTCCTCCCCTCTTACTCCTCTCACCTTGATCCGCTCAGCCAGGTTACTGAAAGCCACTATCATGTTGCCAGGCTTATTGATTTTCTTTAGGACTCTGACTGTCTGAGCGAACAGTGTCGGCGAATAGGAGCGCCCATCCTTGGGCACCGTGGCACAGAAATTCTCTTCATCGCTGAACCACAGTTGCAAAAAGAAAGAGAATGTAAGAGTTGACATTTGTGAAAAAGGGAGTGATTTGCTAGGCTGCAGAGACATCGACCCGCACAACAGCTGAATTACTTCAGTAAACATATACAGGAGATGACAAAGTGAAAGAATAATAACCATAACAGCTAAGTCGTTTCCTCTAGCCGGTCTCCACACTGGGATAGGCTTTACACTAGCTACAACCATATTTAAAAACTCAGCTACTGCTGTCAGGGTTGTAGGTGTTTTCCCTTGCTAGTGTGGATGGTTTGGGGGTGGGGGGGTGTTTTAAAACGCTATTATAAAATGTGTTATATCCTACCAGGGACAAGGAGCCAGTGTATAGCATAGCTTGGCTACCATGATTTTCAAAAAAAAGACAAAATGAATAAATCAATAAATCGCAACATACAAAACCACCACACGACACACTGGCCAGGGGATTGTGAGAGAACTCTGCTAGACACCATCAGGTTTAAACACAATCACAGCTAGCAGACTTCAGCTCCCAGTGTAAACAGAACTACATATATCACATGAAATGGCATTATACTGGCCAGATTTCCTAGAGAAAAGTCTGCTATACTTAATATACAGACTCTCCATTATTCGGAGTCCCTCTTTAAAGTCAAACATTTATTTGCTCAGATGAGGGGTGGTGGTTTAAAAACAAGTTTTAGAACCCAAAATAATTTCTGGTTGGATTTATGCTGACTGCAGTCAACTCAGGAGAGAATTTGGTCCTCAGCAGCATCCCGCTAATGGAATTACCAAGATAAATACCCAGAAATAATTTTTCTTTGCCATCCCAGCAACATGAATCCATTGTGTAGTGGGGTCCTATTTCTCCAGGACTCCTGCCCCGCTGCAGCTTCTCACACCCTCACATACCCAAGGTTTAAGTAGATGTTGCAGATGTCAGAAACAAGCTGCTGAGGTTTGAAGTCAAACTCGCTGAAATCCTTGACTTTTAATGCTCCCATTTTAGGACCAACCAGGTGCTGCAGGAAGTAGTTCAGCATGGAGATGATGCGCTCAGCAAGGAAAGGGTGCACAAACAGGGACTTAATCTCTGGAATAAAAGACAACAGCTCTCTGAGCATCAAAATAAATCAACCTTTCTGCACCAATCCCGTAAACCAGGCAAAGCTCTCCCCACCACTGCCACTCTCCGATTCCCAGCCAGCAGGATTTGCTGTCCATACCCGAGGTCAGAAAGGCCAGGGTTCCGATGGTTTCATTGGACATGATGTTGTGGAAGCGAGCCAGCTGACCAAACATTTGCAGACTGGACTCCTTCTCCCGACGAGCCTCCTGGGACAGGTTGTCCCACTCACCACGGTCCTTCTCTATCTGCTGAACTTTTATTTTACTGAGGTACTGTAAAGATAAAGCAGAGGAAGTGAGCAATGGTCTACTTAGTAAACCTGGCAAGCTCAGAATGCTTTCATCACCTCTCAGATGGGAAATCATTCCAGGAGTTCAGTAGGTCTCGGGAAGTCTCTTAGACGGCAGATGTGCACATCAGAGAAACATCACTACAAAATTAGCAACCTCAGGAAAGAGGGCCTGGGTTGAATTGGACCATGGAGGCACTCCTCTCTTCCCTTGAGGGTAGGTTGAAGTCACTTGACAGAGCAGTTTTGGGGAAGCCTTAACTGCTGCTGCCTGTGATCAATGTAGCTTGTAGATAAACAGAGGATTTAAGTCTAAGTACTTTCAATTGGGTATTTGTCACCAGCACCAATTACACAAATAAACCAAAACCAAGAAAGGAAATAAATTAACCCAGAGTATCAGCTGAAGTTCTGGGTGCCAGGCACAACAGAACCCAATTTACAGACTGGACCTCTCCTCTGCCATGTCAGCACAAGTTCTCACGAGCTTCCTACCACCAGCAGAAGCGCTGACTGATAGATTCCAAAGAGAGTTTAGTTCACTGCGGCTGAACAAGAGATCAGCAACAATTACATGGGGCCTCAAAAAGGATCAGGGAAACTAGGAGAGAAAAACTGGTAGGTGGGCGGAGAAGGATTGAGTAAAGGGTGAAGCAGATTAATCAAGGATTTCATTTCTTGGGGTTAAGTAAGATTCAGCCATAACACGGAAGTAACTTTTAAGTTTCTTTGCAGCTGTGGATCTCTTTGTATTCCCGGTGATGTAGTGAACCTCACACAGCAGAGCTCCAGGTCACAGTAAGTCCCACAACGAGCCAACTCTGTCAGTGACAGGAGCTCTTCTCTCTGAGTTTACACAAGGCTCCCACGGCCACATACGTTTAACAAACAAAAACACAGAACATTCACTTAAACCACAAGCAACATTAGGAAGAACCTATAAACATTCAAGCAGGTGGGTTACATCTATGCTGCCTGGCTCATCTGCTAGTCCCCAGGCCCACACTTCCACCATGGGACATACAGCTGAGCTCTCCAAACAAAGGGCCCTTTTTATAGTAGCAAGAAGCAGCTCCAAAAGATGTGGGTTAGAAAATAATCACACGCTGGGGACAAAGAAGTTCATCTGGGTCTGATGCCTTGTAAGCCCAAAGGACAAGGCTGTCTTGAGACAGCAGCATCTGTTAAGATAACAAGGCATTTGCAAAGGAGGCCAGAGGGATTTGGTAATCACAAACTGCAAGAAGACTCACATGAGCCAGTTATAGCTCAGATAAGCAACAGGTAGGCTTCCTCACGACTGTGCCAATGTACTTCAGTCCTGACCTGAAAAACCTTCTTTTGTTTTGGCTTCCTCCCTCCCTCCAGCCACACCAACCCAATACTGATCTTGGTCTGCAAGAGCCCTGGGGTTCTAGTCCCAGGTCCCAACACAGTTCTGCCAATGTCCTTCAATCATGCCCTCCAGCACCTCTCACTACTCCACCTCTTGGTTTCTCCTGAGCAGACTATCAATCTAGCTGAACTCTGCCAAACTGCTTGAAAAGCATCTGATGTAGACACACATCACTAGGAGCTAGGATGAGCCTAATTTCACTTGTGATATAGGTCTGGTATTTTAATCAGCCATCTCAAACACAGGAGCTGTGCCTGCTTCTGGTGCCACAGCTAGAGCGCCTTCCAAGCCCTACCTGTATGGCTTCATCCAACAGGAAAATGGCATCGTTCATGAGCAAGTTAAGGAAGCGTAGGAAGAGAGGAGGGTTCATTGCCTCTAGGTTTTCCGAGGCATAATCAGCCAGACCCTACAAGTCACACACAGAAATGATGAGTTAATGCTCCACCACAGTTCAAACTTAAGGACACATAACTCAACACTTAATACAGCATTGTACAAACCAAACAAACTACTGACGTGTTTATCTTAGCTTACCTTTATACTTTGCCGGTATGAATCTGTCCCCCACATGTACCTGAGAATGGGATACATGGGTCGACGATAGTTAAACTTCTGCTCAAACTGATGTGGATCCCCTAAATAAAAGCAAAAGGGAGAGGAAGTTTCAATTCAGCAGCAAGAATCGGCACTGTATTTTTAACCTCTCCACAGTTCACACTTAGCATCAGGCCAGGGGAGAGCAACACTTGCTCACTTCCTTGAGAAAACTCAAAAGCTGACTTCCCAGTGCAACCTGCTCAGCAAGGAATAACTTTCACAGCAGGTTCCTGAAACACAGCCAAAGTCAGGAAGCAAGAGTCAACTAAATGCTACTTTCAAATATAAACTTGCTATTATCACCGGACTCATTGTTGCATGATCTTTTCTTGCTATGCAGCTCCAATATTGTATAAGCTTCACAGAGCCCAGGGACTTTATTTTATACAGACTTTACATGCACTTGGAGAGTTTTACCCAACTAAAGCAACCGGTCTGGCTCAGTCTGGGGAAGATGACAGGACTCTGACATCCGAGAGGTTCCTGTACTATTTTAAAGGAGTTGTTAAAGTTAACAGGGGAGATAAACTGTCCTGATTTTGAGGCCTCTTTACCTCAAAGAAACAGGAAAGAGGCCAACGCTAGTGCCTTTGAAAGTAAGAGAGACTTTTAAAAAATGACTGGTACATCAGATGCTTTTGCTCCATTTTCCCTTGGAATAAGCATCCCAGTTAATAACAGTATCTTGGGAGTTTACTGTGTTTGTGTTGTTGAAACCACTTCCCTGGCAGTGGTTTGCAATAGCACAAGTGCTGACTGTCAGCTCACAGGAAGCAACCAAGTTGAAGCACACAGCATCAACCACCCCGCATCAGACAAAGGGCTCAATCCTGTTCCTATGGACGTCAGTAGCAAGGCTATCACTGACTTCAGTGGGAGCTGGATTAACCACTAAGCATGTAAGGCAAGCAGTGCTGATTCAGTCTACTGAGCTGCTGGATACCTCTTAGGGATGAGGACCCTGAATAAACGATAATTATGTTCGAGCACAATGTCAGGATATAAAATTAGTGTGCAAGGGCCAGTCGAATGCAGAGTTCCGGGTCCAGGAAACAGGGGCCAGAAATGCTGTGGAGGCAACATACTTAGACTCTGGTTGTGAGAGGAGAGGGGAGCAGCTCTCCTTGCTCCGTAGTGATTCTCCCTCTCGGACTGAGGTGATCAAGAGGGAGAAGAGAATCCTGGCTGGGATGGTGGCTGGGATGTAGGGCGGTAAGAATACAAATGTGTCTGGGGGGGGGGCTCTGAGAAAAGCTATCTATGGAAGGTCTGTGAGTGTGGAAATGTGCTCATTTCCCCCTCAGCTGAGCAGGCTCATGCTGAAATCAATGTGAGTTTTGCTGTCTTCAATGGGAGCAGGATGGAACCCCTAGTGGGCATGGCTAGATAAGTACGTTAATAGACCTGATTAGACCGTGAAATGTAGCTTTCCAGAGCATCTATTTTCCTGATATGTTGCAGTTTTGCATGTATCAGCAATTCAAAATAGCTGCATTTTTGCTAAAGTGCCATCTGTCTAATATGGTCTAATGGATTTGACCAAGCCTGAAAAGATTAGGTTTGGTGCACCACTGTCAATAGAACAAGGTATGTCAAAGCATGCAGACATCCTCCCACAGATTCTTCTCAGGGTAAGAGACAAAATCCCTCCCCTTCCCTGTTTACCTGTAAACTCAATATCCACAAAGACCTTGATGAGTGCCTCTGCAAGATGGGCAGCGTGGTGGTAGGAGCAGAACACTCGCTCGCGATGGAACATGCTGGAGACAAGTGGGTTCTGGACCTGATCTAAGTGAGGCATCACTGCTTCCAACACTTCTGCCAGCTTGGCTCGCAGGTGAGGATTCTTCATCCTGGAAAAGAAAATCCGATATAATAGGGCAGTTTAGAGCAAAAGGGGAATTTGACTGACCAAAGAGAATCCCAAAGATTGAGGCCATCCACATGGGGAAGGGCTGGCTAACACCACTACACTTGTGCAGCCAAACTTCTGACATAACCTGACCTACCACTTGCATTCCTAACAGCATGCCATGGTCGTTCTCAGTCACTAGTGGTTAAACCTCAGACAGAAGGGTTACAAAGGGAGTGAAGGTTGAAGCTTTTGGCCTCATCCCTCCTAGAACACACTCTCGGTGATGCATACTACTGCACATTGTGCTTGCTCATCAGTTGTGGCTCTTCTGCCCTAGCCCAAATGTGTTTTGGTGGCAAACATTCTGTTATATCAGCTATGTGCTGAACCTGTCTAATGCCTCTGTCTCCTACTTATAGAACAGCAGAAGTATTTTGAACTTACAGAGTGCTCTTACTAATATATCTGAGAGCATTCAGCAAAGGTTGGGTAAGCATTATTGTCCCCATTATATAGGTGGGGCACAGGGGTTTAGTGACCTGTCCAAAACTGCAGAGTCAGTGAAAGAAGTGGGAACAGACCCCGGGTCTCCCAACTCCCATGCTGGGCAGTTGCAAATAGCACCCCAGGGAGAAGATGGAGTTTACCTGCTCCTGTTGTTGCCATGAATATAATTATGCACACACAAATATTAACAAATGAATAGCATGAACACAGTGTACACAATGGTATCTTACCACAAGGATCAATAACTCTGGTCATAATTTTGTTCAGTGCTTAGGCAACAAGCACCGAGGCAACAGATGTCTCAGAAACAACTAAAATAGACCAATCTAGACAACCCCTATTTTGATCATTAGCAAAACATCCAATTGCAGAAAGCAGGAAATTTCCCAAATCAGTCATGAACATAAAACAAAATCTCCATTTTTCAAAGACAGCACAAGTTCTACTGGGTACCTGGGGCCTGGTTTTCAAAGGTGCTGAGCACTTGCAGCTCCCAGTGACTTAACTTGGAATTGCAAGCGCTCATTTCTGAACATCTGTCCCCTAGTGCCACAGCAGGTCACTAAGGTTATAACTCTCTCTAACTGGCCCAGCCCTTAGTTGTAATGTTCTTTACCCGCAGCTGAACAGCAACAAAAAGGTGCAAAATTATTTCCTGTCTTTGGAAATAAAAATCTGGTTTGAAATTTCTTTCAGTCTGACCCTTACAATCAAAAGCCCCAGTGATCAGTGTAAGTGAGGGGCAAAGACATTAGCACCAATGGATTCTGGAAAGTAATTTCTGATCCCTAGCCAAGCAATCACAAGTGGTGCTCACCAAGCCCAAGTTCCGCTGTACACACACACAATACCTATTTGTTTCCTTGTTTGAGGCATCATGGTAGTAGTAGAACAATAAAAGGAAGTATTTTTCAGGTGCTTTTCAGATAGATGGAGATGTGCTGACCTCATCTGTTACATGTAAACACACTATTGTACACACACTCACTTGCTTCTGCAGAAGTGATAAACCAGACTACCCCTCCTGATGCCCCAGCACTCTTCCCTACAACTGTAAATGCTGTGAAAATCCCCCCCTTTTTTTTTTTTGACACAAATATAAAACACCTGATTGTGAAAACAATTTTGGGAGACGTACTTCAGCTTCCTCCTTCAGGGGACGTATGGGGAAGACCGGGGAACAACATTTAATGGAAATGCAAGTGTCAGGCATTCCATCGTGACTCAAAGTTCACTAACAACCAGTTGTAACTAGATAGGCTCCCAACATTACAGTTAATTTGGCTTTAACAAGGAACTAAATGCTGAACTCCCATTTGTGCCTTACATGAAGCCCAAGTGCTTTGGGGTAAAGTTCTTTGCTTATTATGCCTCTCGTGGGTAAAATTCTTGGCTATTGCTCCGGTAGATCAGCTGAGTCATTAACGTTTACATCAAACCTCAAGACACCCCTTATGATTTTTACTTGTTTGTTTCTCTCTCTGGATGCTTTGCAGTAAATGTAAAAGGACAAAGGGCTGGAAACTTATCTACCTCTCTACATCACCCGTGAAAACAGTAACAAAGTGAAAGACATGCTCCAGAGAGTCTGCAGAAGTCTCCAAGATGTCATCAGCAAAACGCCGCAGGAAAATGAAGAAATCACCCAAATTATCAGCAAAGAATTCTGTGAACAGAAGTCATAAGTATTAGTGTCTCCTCAGGAAGTTCCTTCAGGCACTCTTTTCTATCCTTCCCTTTATGTTTCCCCCCCAGTGCTTCTAATGGTGATTAAAATTAACATGGTTGTTTAATGCCAATGAACAAATGAAGCAATTATTGAGGATGCCAGCACAGCCTGTAAAAACTGTATCCCTAGACCTAACAGGAACAGCTTGTATTTACCAAAAAAAAAAAATACAATTCGAAAGGATCCCCAAACTGATACAATTTACTGTATACGGAGATCACTTCACCCCACCATGGAGGCAAGTCACCTTTGGGGTGAAATTTGGTAGCTGCTTAGCAGTACATAACTGTAAACCACAGCTGAAGGATCCATATCCAATTGAAACTGCAGGGGAAATGTTAGATGAGTAATTACATTCTGCCTAAATTGGAATTTGGCAGGATATTGGGATTGGACACTTCAGCTCGTACAGAAAGTGCCTGATACTTTTAAAAGGGGCCAGGACCTTAGTTTGTCTCATCTGCAAGACAGCACTTCCATCAGTACAGTGACCCCTGTCAACAAACAGGGGTGTTGGTTCAGCGCTGACACAGAACAGCGCTATCTAAAATTCAGAATTTCCATGGACAATTCCCATGCCAGCACACATCCAGCCCAAACCTGGCTTAGCTTGCACAATCGGTTTAGAATCACAAGTTTACGCTCTCAGTCATTTCTATGATGCTCATCACTTTGTCATCTGCACTCTTGAAATTTTGGAGCAGAACTTCACATTGTTTCTGTACAGGGCCTACAGCCCTGATTTTGCAAGGTGTTGAGTTCCTGCAAAATGCAGGCACTCAGCACCTCTGAAAGAGTCAGGCCATATACTGTATATATAATGCAAACTGAAAAGGATACTAAAGTAATTTTAAGGTGAGAAGTTGCTTGGCCCTCTCCCTTTAAAGGTGTGTTTGTCTTAATGAAAAGCAGTGATCTTGAGTGATCTCATTCACCTGGTACGTAAGCCAGTGCACTGTGCTCCACGACTGGCAAAGGGAATGTCAGGTCTATAGGCTCAGTCCCTTGGTTTCCTATAGCCAGCTGGACCAGGAGAACTGCCATGGACACCTGCAAATTCAGGCAGTTCTGTAGCATTTGTGGCTCAGTCACTGATGTTTTGGTGGAGAGATAGACAGTCATCAGGCGTTCAAACTGCTCCCGCAGACTGTCTGTTGCAGGGCTGGAACTTTGTTGAGCCTCTCGCCAGGCTACTTGCAGCCGGTGAAGGCTTTGGTTTATCTTTACCATCTGATCATGCAACCTGCCCACAAAACAAAAATGAGAATACCAGAGACTAGATGAAAATAGATTTAATACATATTGCCCACACAGCTCATAAATGTGCACCTACTTTTACCCTGCCTGTGTAATACTGAGTGGTGTTGTGCAGCTGGCAGAAGCAGCTGAGAGGGCAGAAAAAAGCAGGGCACAGTACCAGCTTTAGAAACTGCTCCATTCCATCTGAATAAGCAGAAAGAAGGATGTAACTGAGTGAGCGTTATTTTAATCCACTGTCCTCAAATTATCCCCCATGAATAACACTGCCTGGTGGTCTGCCGAATGGAATACTATCAGAATCAGACAGTGAGCGATTGGGAGGGTGTAGTTCCAGAAAAGGAGCTCTCTTACAAACTGGTCTGCAGAATGAAAAATCTGGTGATCCACCGGTGCTAACTGCACCAGATGGCTAGCTTGGCCTATGCAGTTGTAAATCCTCAGATTACCAAAGTCAGGGATTTTCTAGGTAATGTGGTGATGTTTCCTTGCATACATTTTCAGTTTCCCAGCAACAAAGCCATTTGCATAATTTTCGGCTATTTCTATATTTAGATAATAAACCACACGGAAGGCGAGTATGCTTGGATCATTAGTGACCTCACAGTATCCCGGCAACAATTCACAGTGGGAGGCTAAGGGAACAGTACATTTTAGCGTCCAGACCACCACTTCCTGAGAAGAGCAGCCAGTTATCTTCCTAACCTGCTTAAAATGAAACCCACTCACTATGGCAGTTCAAATATTCTACAGAGTACAAGTATCCTGAGACAGTTACACTCTCCAGTACAGACAGGAGACATGGGCCTTTTCTCTTCTGGGGAAAGATCAGCAGCTAAATGATAATGAAAGCTAACAAGCCCATGAACCAGACATTATCAAAGTCAAACCAGGGGTCCAACTCTTCAGTAGGCCCAAAGATAACGCCTGGTTCATGGGCTTGTTAGCTTTTAATTTGAGCACAGGTGAAATAAACCCCAGGCTGAATTGTTAGCTATAGCCTGGAGCTCAGGTGTCATCAGCACAGTCAGAAAAACAGGCATAACAGTGTTGGACCTCAGATATTGGAAGGATACTCCCTGTTCAAGAGTATTTCTGGCTGGTTTTTTTTTTTTTTTTTTTTTTAAATATTGAATGGATACAGAGTGGTACTAAAAACACACATTTCCCTTATGATTTTAGCATTCTTCTGTTATTTGAGAACACCAGATGTTACCTGAGCCTAGGCAAAAGAATCTCTCTCTCAAGCCTGCACACACCCTGGTTTAAAATACATCCATAAGAAATAAAGGTTTGTGTGGCACTTCCCTGTTATCAACACTGATTATAACCACCATTTCCTGGACTTACAAGGCTAGCAGAGGAGTTACCTGTGAAATCCTAAATGGAGGGTGTATTGTGTCAGGACTAAATTCTCAGTCACCAGATTGTAGCTGTGGGCAAACTCTGGCTCCTTCTCAGTCACAGCTGGAATCAAACATGTTTCTTTTTCCAAGCCTTAAATAAATTAAAAGCACCAGTGAATTAACACTGCCCCGCTGGGTCTGGGAAGGGGACTTCAGCACAGTCAGAAAGACCCGACTTGGTGTGGGTGATATTTTAACTTTTTTCAGCTTCTTTATTCCTTCCCCACTACCCATCTAATCCGTTGCCTCCTTTTCCTCCTGGAGAGGCATGAGGTATAGTGTTGTAGGGGAGACAAAGTGCTTGTGAGCCCAGATGGAAGCAAATGCAACACAAGGCGAGCATAACATTTCTAGCATACCTACCTTTCATATGCACGTTCTTACTTCTCCTCTCCTCTTCATTCAGCTCTTTCAGGGCACAGTAGGTGGGATCGAAGGTGAGAAGCCTAGGAGATCTGGGTTTACAGAATGGCTGGCACAGTTTCAGGAGGGCAGCTCCTAGATTCAGAAAGAAGGCATCCGAGGCATACATCTGGAAGAAGATCTCTGGCATCTGGTTAGCCCAGATTTTGGTACGGCCTGCATTGGCATGGAGACAGTTTCCAAGCCAGGACAGAATCCTGTGTTTGGTCTCTGGAGACAGCTGTAACAGGTTCTTCAGCATCTGGTAGATTTTCTCATGGAACTGGGCCATAAACTGTTACAAAAAATAAAATAAACCCAATCCATCATTGAAGGCATTTTTGAAAAAGACCCATTTCACTTGCACTTTCCAAGGTTGGTCTGAGAGTTCACAAGTCATCCTAATCTTCTGGAAAGTCCCTTAGGGCCTGCCTACCCTGCCGCTGGGAGCTTGCCTCCCGGCCTGGCTAGACACTCATGGGAGCTCTGCTCCAGCTAGCATGCTAAAAATAGCAGTGTGGACATTGCTGCCTGGGCAGTGACTCGGGCTAGCAGCCCAAGTCCAAACCTGTCTGCCCCTGGGTCCGAGCTCAGGTGGCTAGCCGGAGTTGTGGGTTCACGTGACAATTGTTAGTGCGCTAGCTCAGAGGGAGTTAGTGCGAGTCTGTCGACCCCATGCTGGGAAGCATGCTCCCAGCTGGAGTGCAGACATACCCATAGGTGTTTAGGTGTAGCTCCCACGCCCCCTTACCAGTGTCTCCTGTCAGAGACAACATGTGATGAGCAGAGCAACCCTGAAGCCAACAGCAAAAAGCAAGGAGGACACTTTAAGAGATATAATGAATTGTTTCAATGGAAAGTAAAACCAAACTTCTTTATAGGTGACTGGGTGGAAAGATGGTCTTGTGGTAGGGCACATGACTGGGAGCCAGGTGATCTGGGTTCTGCTCCTGGATCTGCCAGGCTCTCTACGGGGAACCTTTGTGCTTGAGTCTTCTCACCTGCAGAACAGGGATTACAGCTATCTTCCAGGGTTTGTGATGCTTCATTCATTAATGTCTAGAAAGTTCTTTAAGATTTTGCAGTTCTGCAGCACCTTCCATCTGAGCAATCCAAAGCATTTTACCCACATCCATGGAGTTATTCTCCCAACACCCTGTGAGGTCTGTGCTATCCTCATTGAACAGGTGGGGAAACAGCATCACAGCACACAGAGGTGGAGTGACTTGCCAAGGTCATACAGCCACCCTGTGGCAGAGCCTGGAACAGAACCCAGATCTTCTGAGCCCAAGTCGTTTGCTGTAACCCATTACAAGGCTTCCTTTCCTTAGGAATACACACTGTGGTTCAGTATTAGAAAGTGGCACTGATGCACTTCAGCTCGACCTGATGAATGTTGGACTCCTGCACTTTGATCTCTTGTGGACTGGATCGGGATGGATTCAGAAAGTATCCATGATTCTCCACTACGCCTGGGGTCTTTAGCAAGCAGGAGATGCTCAAGATGACTCCTAGCAGGGTCTTCTGATACATCTGCCCATGGGTGGGGTCCTTTGGTTGAATGTAGTCTACAAAAACCTAAAGAGACAGAAGAGGTGCATGCTATTGTTCATAAAAGTATGAAGAGAACCTGTTGATTTGGGAGTGGTCAGAGAACAGTAGGAGTAACTTGTTAGAGAAGGAACGTGGGAACAAATTATTTCATTCTCGCTCTTGTTTTTTTCTCATAGAGGATGAAGATAAATACATAATTTGTGAATCACGTAGGATGCTGCACGCAGCCAATACACAATCCCTTTACTACAGCTGGAATGCATGGGTCATAGCAGCACACTTTACTGAGAGTGCACATTCACCAGAGCAGAATGTGAGCCCTGCACATATCCAGCCTGTCATTTCATAACAAAGCCAAAGCAAAAGCCATGAGCCACCGCACAGGAAGGTACATCTACATCAGACCCACCAGCCTGTGGAGGTATTCAGTTTCTCTCCTTGTTGGCGAGCTCATCAGCAAGGCTAAGCGTCAAAGGGCCACAGAAAGTGAATTACTCTCTTTTATGTAGAGGTAGTCTTTCTGGGTAATGGCAGAGGCATATTAGTGGGACAGTGTAGAGGGAATTTGCTCTGCTGCCGCCTGTGTAGCACTTTTCCAGGGGACAGCTGGCACTTTTCACCAGCACTAACACACACTTACCTGTGCTATATCTTTCTGTCTGGTGAAATAGAGGAGCATATCCAGATATGTGTAGAGCAGATTCTGACAAAGGTCCAGGTCTTTGATTCTACCCAACAGAATATCAAACACAGGAACCATGACCTCCCCAAATGTCCGTACTTCCTCATCCATTGTCAAGGCTTCTATGACCTCCTCAAGAAACTCAGTCACATCTTCAAAGTCTAAGAAAAGAAGTAAAGGGCAGGGGTAGAAAAACATTTAACAGAAATATTTAAAGTATTTTTTAGTGGCTTCAGCCCATTAACACTTCAGGCTCATCTCGTTATAATCCTTCACCATCAGCCAATTAGGTAACATCATATTGTCAAATACCAGCCATAGCAGGACGGCGGGTCACGTGTACAGCAAGCTCTGGGGGGCTGCATGGGTTAGCTCATGCTTTAGCAAGTCCATATCTAGAGACTCCTGAGATATTGACTACTTAGGGATAATTTAAATCAAGAGACAAGAATTTCCAACACATTTTAAGTAGAACCAATTGTGCTTGACAAGGACATTAGAAACATTCTTATCACTAGACACATTTTCCTCCTGCCAAGTGGACATAGTTGTGTTTTCAGATGGGATAAGGACACTAACTAAACGTACTTGAACTTCCCCTCTGATTTTAAATCCCTTATAAAAGAGGGGGGGGGTCTCAATATTTTATTCTGTAGAATACTTTGTGAGAGAGAGAGAGAGACAGACAGACACAGACTCACTCTCATAGACCAGTTCTCCTCCCAATACCAATCCCATAAAATTCAGTGGACCCCAGGAGGGGCCCTTGGGTGACTGGTATCCATAGACTGCACTTTGGCCCAAAGTGTTAACTTCTCTAGTGACACAGAAAGCCAAGAAAGCAGATGGCAATTTCCCCTACACTTTGTGTTGAAAAGAACTGAGCTGTTCACAGGCTCCATCCCATTTCTGGCTCTACTCGCTCCTGTTCAAAGGTTACTTTAAACTCTAGGAATTGACCTATTAGTTAAGGTTCCTGACATGGTCAGATGCACCTCTTCCAAGATGTTTAAAGAACTTATTCTTATTCCTTGCCCCTTAGGTAACTTATAAGTTTGGATTTTAATTTGTACATTAGATCAGATCTGTTATTTACAGTGGGTGAAATCCTGGCCCCTTTCAAGTCAATAGCTAAACTCCCTTCGATTTCAAGGGCACCAGGATTTTACCCATTATGTTTATGAAAATATACAAGACAAAGAGTTAACAAAATGTCCAGACCCTCAAAGGGTAAAATACAGTTCAGCCAGCTTTGCACTCACCACAGGTTTCTATCAGTGGGGTTAGTTTGTCTTGCTAGCGTCAACTGGTTTTACTTTCACCTTTACACAAGACCTTGAGCTGTCCTGAGGCCACCAAACTTGCCCTATTACTTTAGGCATTTCTCTAAGACTATCTACTGCTTACATGGCTCACTTGATTCTGAATGTCAAGCTTGGACCTTAAATAGCAGAGAAGTTGGGTTTGATGTTCTTGTTATAAAGTGGAAAGAAAAAGCAACAATATTTGGTCATCTGAGGATAACTACTAACCCGCCAGGAGAAAGAGACGTAGTTATAAACTTACGTGCTCCTCTCAGTGCCTCCAGCATCAGGTCCACCAGCTGCTCATAGACATTCTGGTTGACATAGATCTCTGAGGTGAGAAGAACAGTGCGAGTGTTCGACACAGTCAGATTCCTGCAGCGAACCGCAAAGGGCAGCAGGTTCTCTGGCACTTTGGTTATCTGCATGGAAAGAGGAATTGAGACAGAAGGAATGATGTCCCCTGAAGTGTACCGGTATATGTGGATAGTCTGCCCACTTGCTCATTTCAGGTCAGTAATCAGACCGCATATGATGCTACTTCCCCTTCCCAAGGCTGCCTACCTACCTCTTCCTTTGATCTCTGGAAACAGGCATATAAGTAGCGAAGAATCTGTTTCTCTCCTGCGTCTCTATCTGCTGAAAGATTCTGTGTGCTGACAGAGGTCATGTAAATCAGGTGATTTCCTGGTTCCTGGAGCAACAAGCGGGTGAAGAGTGCCTAGACACACAATTAAAAATATACTGAAAATAAACACACAATCCCAAGTGTCTAAAGTCACAACCCTCCTCGTTCCCCCCACAAAAAACACCCCACACCAAATCATCCTAACACAGCTCCTTTTTGCCCATTAGGCTTTCCTTCCCTACTGAGAAATGTACAGAGTTCAGTGCTAGACCAGTGGTTCTCAGACTTTTCCCAGTCTGCTAGGCCAACAGCTTCTCCACCCACCTTCAAAATTTACAGCAGTTTTACTAATAGGGGTCTGTAACCCTTGTCTTTGGAAAAAAAACCTGACAAGCATTAGCATGACAGTCCTGTTAGAGGAGCAGGTCTCTTTACAATGTTTTGATGAGGTGGATGGTGGCAGAACTGAGTACTGGAGCACCAACTCCCACTGTCCACTGTTATAAGCAAAGGCGTTCTTACCTTCCAGAGGGCGGACACAGCAAATTAAACTGGAGGAGTGGGAGAGGCCTTGGGATTTTATCCATTCCGTCACCATACTCCTAACCTGTATCTTCCCATTCAGTCTCCCACATTGGCAGCAGATCTCTGCAGCCACTAGGAGGAGCTAGTATTAGCTAACCCTATAAGCACTCCAAAGCTCACAGCCACTAAGCCTGAAGTCACTTCCAGCCCAGTTGTCACAGGCAGCAGCACATTTGACCATTAGTGAACAAGTCTGCACTTGAGGGTAAACTCTAATATGCTGTGCAGGGAAGGAGCAGAGTTCAAGTTACTGTTAGTAGCCGAGAGCCAGATTTTTTGTGCACTGT
Organism: Terrapene triunguis; assembly: GCF_002925995.2. Lineage (NCBI taxonomy): Eukaryota > Metazoa > Chordata > Testudines > Emydidae > Terrapene > Terrapene triunguis. Next base: position 17,741,490 of record NW_020664725.1, on the reverse strand, counting down.
AAGAACTAAACCGTCCCCATCAGTAAAATCTCAATTTCAGCTAACAAAAGCCGTGAACAGAAATTAATGACACCTTCTCGATTTGGTGAGAAATAACCACCTATACCTAACCCACAGTGCCTTCCCAGTGCCCAGAATGCAGCCAGTTTGGCTCTCCACAGCCGCTGCTTCCCAAAGCAAATTACCAAAAGAAGGTCTATTGTTAGCCTAGTCTAAAAACAACAAAAAAAGAGCCGAGCACGCTGGTTTCTCAGTAACATGTGCACGAGTTAAGCTCTCCTCCCATATCATTAATGTTTTATGCAGACCTGATCTTTAAATAGGAGTCATTAAATAGCCACTTGGGACTGGACTTTTGAGGAGATACGCGGCAATCAGGTACCTGCTTATTAATCACTGCACCTTCTTTAGCTCAGGACTGCCAGACACCAACCTGAAAGAGACAAGTTGACAGAGAAGTGGTGATACCTGTTCAATGTTTTCCATGTCAAGCCAGTCTTGTTCATCCAGTTCTGCAGCCATTTCCTCCAGATACACACAGCGAGCAGGAATTCCATTGCCGCTCTTCATACTGGGATCACCTGGGGATAATCAAATCCACTTAAACAAACCACCACAAATATGTGCCTACCGACAGTGCGTTCAGCACATTGGACCTTGCCTGCTAGAGGGAGCTAACTGCTGTAAACAACTATCAAATATCCCCATCCTCCTGCCATAAGGTTTCCTATAGAATTCTGTTGAACCTTTAGTTAAAAGCTCTCTCTTCTGAGCAAGTGGTTTTTGCATGATTGCTTAAAAACAGGTTTCACTCTAGAACATGATATACCAGTTATCTTTTAAAAGGTACACAAACGACAATACAACATCCACTGCACAACACACAGGTACACACCAGAATCCTGTTTAAGAATCAGTTTGGGAAAAATCCATTTTAATTGTAATATCCCAATGTTCACTAAAGCCAGCCCCATAAGACAGCGAACTTCCCAATTTACACATACATACAGAAGCTCACTTTGCAAGAACAAAGTGTGCTCTAGTAGGTATTTTAATACCAGGCCAGTCAATCAACGTATAATTGGTTTCCACTGGGATTATCACATTCTTCACCCATAGCCAAATGACACCAAGAAAGGTGCAAAATTCTTTCCTGCCTTTGAGAACAACTTTTTGTTTCAGAAAGTGGAAGTAGTAAGCAGAAGAACAGCCATTTTAGACTTGATTCTGACCAACAGGGAGAAATTGCCTGCAAATCTGAAGGTGGAAGGTCATTTGGGTGAAAGTGATCATGAAATGATAGATGTCATGATTCTAAGGAAAAGAAGAAGTGAGAGAAGCAGAATAAGGACTTCAAAAAAGCAATCTTTAACAAACTCAGAGAACTGGTAGATTCCCACTGGAAGAAAATCTAAGGGATAAAGCAGTTTAGGAGAGTTTGCAGTTTCTTAAGGAGACAATATTAAAGGCACAATTCCAACTATTCCAATGCGAGGAAAAGATAGGACAGAATATGGCTCCATCAGGAGCTCTTTAATGGGCTGAAAATCAAAAAAGAATCCTACACAAAATGGAAACATGGACAAATTGCTAAGGAGGCATACAAAAGAATAGGACAAGCACATAGAGACAAAAATCAGAAAGGCTAATGAGCAAAATGAGTTGCACCTAGCAAGGGACATAAAGGCAATAAGAAGTTATTTAAATACAAAAGGAGCGAGAGAGAGACGAGAGGAAACTATAGGTCCTCATCTTAATGGGGAAGGAGAGCTAATAATTGATGACATCAAGAAGGCTGAGGTGTTGAATGCCTATTTTGCTTCAGACTTCACTGAAAAGGTTAATGGTGATCAGTCGCTCAACACAATGTTAAGAACCCAGGGAAAGAACAGGTTAAAGAATATGAGTTAGATGTACTCAAGTCAGCAGGTCCTGATGAAATTCCTCCTAGGGTTCTTAGGGAATTAGCTGAAGCAATCTTGGCACCATTATGTTATCTTCAAGAACTCGTGGAGGACAGGTGGTGATGTCCCAGAGGACTGGAGAAGGGCAAACATACCTATTTTTAAAAAGGGGAACTATAGACCAGTCAGCCTAACCTTTGATACCTGGAAATGTACTGGATCAAATTATTAGTGTCATCCTCGAGGTGCTTACAGCTATAAGGAATACCCAGCATGGATGTCAAAAACAAATCATGCCAAGCCAACCTAATTTCCTTCTTTGCCTGCGTTTCTGGCATAGTGGGGTGGGGGGGAAGTGTAGACATGATTATCTTGATTTTAGTAAGGCTTTTGACACAGTCCAACATACCATTCTCATAATCAAAGTAGGGAAATGAGGTCTAGATGAAATTATTGTAAGATGGGTGCACAAGTGGTTGAAAGACTGTAGTAGTTATCAGTGGTTCATTGTCAACCTGGGACAGCATATCTAGTAGGGTCCCACAGTGGTCACGCCTGGGTTCAGTATTATTAAATATTTTCATTAATGAGTTGGATAATGGAGTGGCGAGCATGCATATAAAATCTGCAGATGACACCAAGACAGGTGGAGTTGCAAGTATGTTGGAGACAGGATTAGAATTCAAAATGAACTTGACAAATGGGAGAATTCATATGAAATCAACAAGATGAAATTCAATAAAGACAAATGTCAAATACTTCACTTGGGAAGGAAAAATCAGAGGCTCAACTACAAAATGGGGAATGACTGGCCAGATGATAGTGGTACAGCTGAAAAGGATCTGTGGGTTATAGTGGATCACAAACTGAATATGAATCAATAATGTGATGCAGTTCCAAAAAAACTAATATTCTGGGGTGCACTAACTGGAGCATCCAGTTAAGATGTAAGATACAGAGGTAATTGTCCCACTGTATTCAGAACTGGGGAGGCCTCAACTGAAGTACCGTGTCCACTTCTAGGAGTCACACTTTAGGAAAAATGTGGACAAATGGAAGAGCCCAGATGAGAGCAACAAAATGATAAAAGGTTTAGAAAACCTCACCTATGAGGAAAGGTTAAAAAAACTGGGCATGTTTAGTTTCAAGAAAAGATTACTAAGGAGGGACCTGATGATAGTCTTCAAATATATTAAGGGCTGTTATAAAAGGGACAGTGATCAATTGTTCTCCATGTCCACTGCAGGTAGGACAAGAAGTAATGGGCTTAATCTACAGCAAGATAAATTTAGGTTAGATATTAAGAAAAACTTTTTAACAATGGGGTAGTTAAGAATAGGATGGACAATCACCTGTGAGAGATGGTCTAGATTTATTTGGTGCTGCCACAGTACAGGGGCTGGACTTGATGACTTCTCAAGGTCCTTTCCAGTCCTACATTTCTATGAAACATCGAATAAATCACCCTGATGATCAAGTAAATCACTTCCCATCCAATCCCTAAAAGTGAACTTTACAAATAAGGGGCTAACACATCACCACCGACTGGGGTTTTAGGAAAGCAAGATGTGAATCATATCCTAGCTGCATGGTCATGCCAAGTGGGGATAATACAAACTCCATTTTAGCGCTTTACATTTATTCCAGGCTGGATTGATTTAAATCACCAAGTGGAAAATCTCAATTTAAATTATCAATTTTAATCAAACTTTTCCATTTGTAGTTCAGTTATTTTCTAAAGAAAGCTGCATTCTCATTGGCTTATATAACCATTAAAACATGTTGATTTACAACTAAATAGATGTATTGCATCTGATGAAGTGGGCATTCACCCACAAAGCTTATGCTCCAATACTTCTGTTAGTCTTAAAGGTGCCACAGGACCCTCTGTTGCTTTTTACAGATTCAGACTAACACGGCTACCCCTCTGTAACTAAATAGAGCCTTTACACTAGATTTGTTACATCTTTCTGCTACCTAGGAGGGTACACCATAACTATATGCAGTGTGCAGTCACACGCATCTGACACTAGTCTTCAGACTTAATCTCAACCCCTGGGAGCCAAGATTGCTCCAGACTAACACACACTCATAACTACTCCCATGGCTGAGTTATTGTGCTTGCCAAGTAAATCTTGTAACCCTGAGAGTCTGGTGGGTAACACAAGTCTTCACTGCATGTCCACTCACTGTTGTCAAGGGTGATGAGGAAGATCCTCTGGATCATGTGATTGATGTTGAGCTGTTCACACAGCTCCTGCTGGGAGCGGAAGGAGCGGCTGATCTCAGCCACAGAGTAGTCGCAGTCATCCAGACTCTCTGATACACTGTTATCTGAGTCATCTTGGCTGGCTGAGGTTTCATCTGCTGGAAAAGAGAAGATAGTAAATAAACATGTCTCTGGCCCAGGAAGAAATTAACACTGCAGCATGAGGGGTAAGCAGTGTGTCTCTGGGAACAAAAAGGGCTGAACTAACCCAAGGAAGCACTATCAGTGACATGCACAGCTCCTGCCCATCTTTGTGCCGCCACTGATTTCAAACACCTACGCTTAGGTTTCTACATGTAAAACCATGAATTATTCATTATCTGGCAAGCACAGCAGTAAGCACACTATGGTTATAGTGCAGTTCTGCTGAAGGTAGTGATGATGTAGGCTGTGATGTACACCATTTTGTAACACTCTGCTCAGACCAGGGTTGGACAACAAGTTGATAAAGAACCCTGTGTCCTGTCTACACACTATATTCATCGATTGCCAGCATCACTGGCACTGCCATGGAGAAGAGTTACAGGCCCATACACTGTCTGCACGCCACGCTGAAGAATTAAGGAAGCAATGGCATTTTGTTTTGTAGAATACAAAGTGCCATTTAAAAATATTTATCTCTGAAAAGACTGTCTGAACATAGGCACCTGTCAAACAGTGCAAGTCTTAGAACAAGAAATTTAAACCTTTCACGTCAGATAAATTGCTACTGAAAAGCAAAGTAGACCTACTGTCAGAATAAAATAGAGCACTACACTCTGTGGGTAAGAAACAAGTCACCCTGCCCATTCAGATTGGTTGGTGAACGGCCAAGGAGACATCCACACCCTTTCCCAAGCATTCTTGCTACTTCTACAACTTGCCTTCTGCAATGGTGCATGGCCCAGTTCCCATTCTCCCTCCTTGTGTCCCCAAAGACTCCCATATGGATGTGGTAAGACAAGAGTATTGCTTTAAATAATAATATTTAGCCCTTATACACTAATGTCCATCTTTAGAACATTAATTTGTAAAGACTTCCTGTGACATAGCTGATATAATTATTCCCCAAATGGAGGCAGCAAGATTGATGCCAAGCACCCACAGCTCCCTGTGCTCAGGACTTCGGGGGGGGGGGGGGGGGGGGGGGAGGAGGAGAGAAGGGAATCAAGGCACAAGTGACCTGGTCAAAGCAAGAGTCAGTGTTCAGTCTGGGATCAGAACTCAGGTGTCTCTGGCTCCCAGTCCTGAATTCAGATCAGGCTTCTCCCCCAAGATTTTCTAGTGGACTACAAAAAAGTTGGCTCAACAATTTAGGGCCTGATCCAAAGCTCACTGAAGTCAACTGCAAGACTCCCAGTGAATTCAATGGGCTTTGGATCAGGCCTCAAGTGCACAAAGTAAGATGCTATATTGACATACAAATAATACTGTGGCCACCCGACAATTCTGACTCCTGGCTACAAGTGTCCAGGCCTGAAAAATATTTCTGTTTATGGATGGTCCCAAACCTGCCCAGGGTACTGAACCTGAATAGTTAACACATACCAGAGTATGATAACCTTAGAGATATGTGGTTAGGGAAGACCCTCTGCAACCAGAGCTGCATTGTTTGGTCTCCCTTCTCCTCTTACCAGTGAGCTGCCTCAGCTGCTGTTTTTGGATTGCTGCAAACTGCTTGGCATCAGCTAGGGAGCTGAAGAGGGCTGCAAAAGGGTTACTTGAGATGCTGTTGTTATTCTCTTGGTCTGTCATTTCACTTTAAAGTGTGCTCCATCCAGACGTGGGGAGAGGGGCTGAAGAAAGAACAGGTATGACAATCACAAAGCAGTGGTTAGCAGCAGCAGCTACAATTCTTAAAGTTTAAAAATCAAACCAGAAGTGCCTTAGTGGGGAGGATTTTTTCAATTAGGAATCCAAGAGTTAAGACAATTTAACTACACATCTAAGAACCCACCATTAAAAACAGTATGCCTGCTTTCACATCTATTAAAACTGAAGGAGTACACAAGCGCTCTACCTTGATACATTTTTTCAATGTTTAATGATACCTTTTAACTCATTAAAATTAAGCATTGAACTGAAACTGAAAAGAGCAAGGGAATTCAGTTATGGATGCTTAGCTGTACCTAACAAAATTCATTTCTTGTTAAGGTATCTTAGTACCTATTACAGTAGGTGATCTTACATGGAAACAGTGTTGCAGTACTGCAGACAAAGGCCATGCCTACACTAGCATTAATTGGGAAACAATATCCATGATGGGAACACTAATGGAGACAGGACACAGATGTTTTTACAGCAACGTTGTCTAGATCTGCTATCACTGGTAAGAATGCTGGGATCTGGTCTATGCTAGCACTCCTACCATTTCAGCACTACGGGAGCTGGCAGGAATACCCAAAGAGGCCAGCTAATGGTGGAAAGGAAGCCCAGTCCATTTGTTGATCCTTACTATTTCTTCTAAAAGTTATTAATTCTTCATCAGAGCATTAAAATAATCAGATGCAACACTCGGCAGACCACTCCACCTGTCCTTCCCTACAGAAATACAGGCAGTATGGAAAGTAAAATAGCTTAACTTTTAGCCTAGAGTTTTGCTGGTTTGCCATGGAATAACTTCCTAATTTGTAACACATGCAAGCCAGATTTGGTTTTTAACTGAGGCAGTATTTCATTTATTAGGAACAGCCAAGGAACTAGCCTTGGCTGTTCCTACACTGGACTACAACGTCCCTGTCAGACTGAAAGAGCAATTTATATTTATACCCTTCTAGACATTTCAAGAGACCATGAATCGCAGCTTGTGGAATACTGCTGTACACAAGTCAATCTAGTGCAAAGCCAAAGGACAAACTTACTCAGCCTGTTTACACAGCTGATACCTGCAGAAAAATTCAAGGACTCACAAAGTCACAATAGCACTAAGTGCGTTCCTTCTTTCCCCTCAATGGAGACAGAGTTCTGCATCAAATCACATTATTCAAGCTAGTGAAAAAAATTGAGCATTTAGGTTTATTGGTATGAAAGTAGATGCTAATGTTTTATTTATTATATAGTGAAATGTCATTCAAATGACTGCTCTAACAGATAGAGCAACAAGGTGGGTGAGGGACTAACAGCTCTAATTCAAGCCAAAAGGTAGCTCCGGTGCCACAACTTGCAGATGGAGCAAATCCAAGAAAACCCCAGAAGCACAATATTGTATAGAAGTGACTCCCAACATTCTTCTGGTGAAAAACCCCTTGGAAGAGATTGGAATGCCCTCCCCATGTCTCCTCATGCCATGCATCACAGGCAGCGGCATCTTCCTTCTGACCATTCTCCCTCTCCTGCCCATATCTACCTCAGCACTCTCTGTCCTTTTCCTCTTTGCTTTCTAATTATTGGGCTTTCTTGTTTTTGTTCTTATTCTGCAGCTCCCTCCTCCTTGTTTCCTCCCGGTTAGCATAGCCATTGGTACTGGTTCCAGAGTGTTGGATGACAAATACTTCTGCAATTTAGCAGAGTGCCATAGGAGCCCAGGAAGGAAACTTGAGTTAACAGTCTTTGAGAGCTGCTCCTGTGGTCAGCTTTGTTAGGCAGGGCAGGGCCACTGTGACAGCAGGGACACAAAGCAGGTGAAATTCAAGGCTCTATCACTGCTTTACCCACATCCACAAACACACATCTGATTTGGTGGGGCTGGCTCATGCAACTTTCTCCACCTGCACTGTTCTTCTCTTCCTCACGCTCTCTCCTCCACCCATCTCTCTCACACAATTCAAAGAACCTGAGGATGGGAAACTTGTGCACGGTAAACCGTTCCCATCATGCTCCCAAAAAACATAACACCAGCACTTCCAGACAGTATTTGCATGTGATGAGCAACTGATGTCCTTCGTAAAGCCCTCTGAGACCTGATGAAAATCACTATATAAGAGTTAAGTGTTCGTAGATGAAAACCTCAGCTCCCCCAAACTTTCGCTCTACGCAAGTGAGCTCATACACAGAATGACAGTCCCGCCAGTCGGTCCTCTCCATTTACCCTGTAAAGTGAGCCAGGGCTCCCTCCCACACGGGGTCCCGTAGCTCGGCTTCCAGCCGTGGGCAGGGCCAGGTGCCTCAGAGGGCGCGAACGGAGCCGGACAATTATTACGTGACCCAGCCCGTCGCCCAACCCCAGCTCCTGACCCTGGGAGAGGTGGGGTCGCTCCCACCAGCGGGGTGCGCCCCTGGCCGGGCCGGCTAACGGCCACCGATGAAACCCCCGCGAGGCTTCGGGCCCCGTGGCCGGCAGTTCCGCGGGCTCAGCACGGGGCCGGAGCGGGAACCTGAGCCGAGCGCCGCGCTGCTGCCGGCGGGGAAGGGAACCGAGGCCCGGCCTGGCAGCCCCCCGCGCCGCAGAGCAGGGGGCGCGGGGCTCCGCGGCTGGTCCCAGGCCCGCCCCGCGCGGGGGCCGCGTCAGGGCCCGGCCGCCCCACGCACGCCCGGGGCTCGCCCCGCCCCCCAGGCCCGCTCCCCACGGGCCGCCCGCCAGCGGGGGGGAGGGGCGGAGCTGCGGCTTCTTACCGGGGCCCGGACGCTTCCACTTCTCGCTCAGCCTCAGGCTGGCAACCGCAGACGTCACCGCCCCGCGCCGCGCGTCACCCCCCAGCGCCGGAAGCGCCTGGCGGCCGGAAGCACGTGGGTAGGCGCCACGTGTTGGGCGGAGGGGGACCAGGCGCTCGTTTCTCCCCCACAGCCCCCGTAACGGGGCTGGCTCCCCGCGCGCCCCGGCTCCGGCTGACGGGGCTCGGCTGCCGCCTCTGCGTGCGGGCGGGGGCAGGGTCCCTCCCGGGGGCAGGCGAAGCAGCGCGTGGCGCTCAGTCCCGGGGCTGGCGGTACTTCCCCGGGGGACACCCTCCGCAGCACGCTCACGGCGACAACGCCCATAGGTGGGCGCCAAAGCTGTCACAGGCCTTTGCCACGCCAGGCTGAACGCAGTCCAGGGCCAGGCTCCTGGGCGCGCCCTGAGCAGAGCCGAGGCCAGGGAGGGGTTTTCGTCCGCGGAGCAGGACTGCACAATCCTCCAGGGCTTGGGCTGCATTTAACACCTCGGCTTAGCTACCAGAGTGGGGTGTGGAAAAACACACCCCTGAGCGACAAAACCCGCCTGTCCACACAGCTACATCAAGGAGAGAGTGCTCTGTGTCAGCATAGCCAATGTTGTTGGGGGAAGTGATGTTCCGACAATGACAGAAACATTCCTAAAGAAGAGCTCTGTGTATCTCGAAAGCTTGTATCTCTCACCAACAGAAGTTGGTCTAATAAAAAGTATTGGGCTTAGGGTGACCAGATGTCCTGATTGTATAGGGACAGTCCTGATATTTGAGGCTTTTTCTTATATAAAAGCCTATTACCCTCACCCCCGTCCCGATTTTTTGCACCTGCTGTCTGGTTACCCTACTTGGGCTACCCTTAAATGTCTGGTTGAACTAGCTACACTGTTTAAGGATGTGGAAAAACACTCCCCTGATTGACATAGTTTGTCAACCTAACTTCTAGCATAGATGCAGCTGTGCTGGTGGAAGAGTGCTGCAGTGGGGGGCGCTGCCTTCAGAGCTGAGCGACTGGGACAACTGTCACTGCTCTCTGACGCCCAGCTCTGAAGGCACACACAAGTGAGGGTGGCAATACCGTGACACCCCCTCCCCCCAAATAACCTTGTGACCCTCCTACAACTCCCTTTGGGGTCAGGACCCCCAATTTGAGAAACGCTGGTCTCCCTTGTGGAATCTGTATAGTATGGGGTAAAAGCACACAAAAGACCAGATTCCGCGGTCCGTGACGCGTTTTTCATGGCCGTGAATTTGGTAGACCCTATTTATAAATCACTTTTCATCCAAAGGGCTTTGTGTCATTACAGTGTGGCAAGGGGTTGTTAATAATCTCAAGTGGTAAAGTCCTTATCACTTAGGGCTAGATTTTTAAAGGTATTTAGGCAGCCATGGGAAATTAGGTGCTTAGGCACTTTTGAAAATCCCACTAGGTCCCTAGCTGCATCTTTAGGTGCCTAAATACCTTTGAAAATCTGGTCCTTCGTTTTTACATTTCACCCAAATTAAGAAACTCAGCCCAGCAACCCCTAGTACTATGCTGGATCAGTGGGTTCTCTATTAACTCAGGGACCACATACAGAGCTAATCACAAATCCGATTTTCTATAGTGCATGGGTTTTCCTTTAACAGACTTGCTTCAAAGTACTGACCTCACCCAGCTTGTTTTAGCTTGTCGAAGCTGAGATCACCTGCACAAACTGATTAGTTTTTTTTAATAATTGTGTAGCAGCTGAAAAGGAACAGAGGGAAAGTCCAGTACAATGCTTTCACAGAGTTCTCACTCTCTGGTTTAAAAATGATTCCCCACGAGGTGGAACTGTTTCAACACAAATCATTTCTAATAAAACACTGGCTTGGTTTGCAAATAAGTAGGTATTCTGTTCATTTGGAGGCACAGACATGACTGCTGGGAATCACAGGAGCAGAGTGAGAAGAACCTGGACTTCAATATTGTGTTTTTCTACTGGAGTCCTGCAGGGATCGTTTCTTATCAGTGACCTGAACGGAAACATAAAATCACCGATAAAGTTTGCAGATGACACAACGATGGGGGAGTGGTAAATAATGAAGAGGACAGGTCACTGATACATAGTAATTGTGATCTCTTGGTAAGCTGGTCACAAACAATATTTCCTCTGTATTTGGCACTGGTGTGGACACTGCTGGAGTACTGTGTCCAGTTCTGGTGTCAACAATTCAAGAAGGATGTTGATAAATTGGAGAGGGGTCAGAGACAAACCACGGGAATGATTAAAAGATTAGAAAATATGCCTTATACTAATGGATTCAAAGAGCTCAGTTTATTCATTTTAACAAAGAGAAGGTTAAGGGGTGACTTGCTCACAGACTGGAAGTACCTACATGGGGAGCAAATATTTAAAATGGGCTGTTCAATCTAGGAGACAAAGTTATAACAAGATCCAGCATTTGGAAGTTGAAGCCAGACAAATTCAGACTGGAAATAAGATGTAAATTTTTAATAGTGAAGGTAATTAACCATTAGAGCAACTTACTAAGGATCGTGGTGGATTCTCCATCACTGGCCATTTTAAAATCGAGACTGGATGTTTTTCTGAAATATATTCTAGTTCAAACAGTCATTATTTGGGTGGAAGTTCTCTGGCCTGTTACACAGGAGGTCAGAGTAGATGATCACAGTGATCCCATTTGGCCTATGAATCTATGGATATTCCTGCAAAGGGCTTTCTTGGGAATCACTGCTGAACACAAAAGTGGGCAACAATAACGTTAAAGCAAACACATTTGGTGAGAAATGGCTACACTAATCCTAAAGCCAAAGGACCAAGTTAATCATGTGCGTAGATACCACCAAAATATTTTATGAGCTAGCTAGTGTGGATATGCACCATTCCCATGTGCTGGATAGAGTAGGAACTGCTCCATGTATCATAACTTATACCTCTGCTTCTAACAGCAGTTCTCCTTAGCTCCCTTCTAGCCTGTGCTTCTGGAGCAGCAGGACCTGAACTCTATCCCTGCTACAGATGAGAAAGTTGGAGTGGCAGGGCTGGGTATTAACCCCCTGAAGTCCGAGGTGGCCACAGATTTTTGTTAGAGTACTCTTGTCTAATTCAGCTCATAATATACCTGAGAAAATGCCCCTTGGGTGTGATTTGGACCTAAAGAAGTTAGCTGCAGTATGGCTACTTTGTGGAGATGCCCAAGTTAGGCACAGTTTTCCTTCTTTGTTTTTAGTGGGCGAATCTTTTATTTGCAACTGAATACTGTATTCTGATCTGCGTTGGCAGCAACTTTGGTGACAGCGAAACAACTTCGGTAACAACCCTGACGTCTTTAAACTGACGTTCTTAGGGGAAAGAAGACAGAGGCTTCCACTCCTAGGCTTCCTGTTGCCAACATCTGAGAAGGCTCTTGTTACTGGTTTCATATCTCTGCCGTTTAGAAAAGAGACCTTTGATTGTATTATATTTTTTAAGCGGGTGAAGTAATTTTTCCTACACTAGTGAGGAAATAACTGCAGTTGCACATTAGTGTTAAGGAGAAGGACCATGGGGAGACTTGGGTATCTTGTCAGTGTAATAACGGTCGGATTTATCATCAAAGGTAAGATCTTCAATCCTGCATTATTAACAATTAATTACTATTTTATTACCATAATGCCCCAAATGTGTTCAGTGCTGTAAAGACATTGTAAGAAGACAGTCCCTGCCATGAGGCGCAAACAATCTGTAAGACTAAACACAGACAAATAAATGGAGGGGGAAGGTGTATAGCCCGATAGATAGATAGGCAGGCAAAGCTGTGAGAGTTAGGGCTGGCACACATCTTGTTAGTTCCTTTTTAAGAAATACATCCTTATCTGTATTATATAGATTTGGTTTTGGAGGTTGTTTTTTGGCTGGGAGATGGACTCAATAAGATCTAATGGGCCTTTTCCATCTCTACTGTTTGTGCTTTCCATGAACATTAAGGTCACTCACAAAGTTTAAAGCGGGGGGGGGGAGACCATGTGGTGATATAGTTTAGTTTGGCAAGTAACTAAAACATGATCACTTTAAATACTCTGTGAGACAAACTCAAATACTGTGACCAAGAATAATTTCATTTTAGGCAAATAAGTCATACAATGTTTTAATCTGTTTTAATATTATATAGTGTGTAAAGTTTGTAGAGCTCACTGGAGAGTGCATACATATAACAAAGGGAAGCAATCCCCTTTTCCCCAAGTGTTTTTTTGGCTAATGCAGCCTCACTTCTCTTCAGATGTAATCAGTAGGTTTGTGATGTGTTTTGTTGGTGTTAATGGAACTTTGGGCCACATTGTGCCCTAAGTTACGCACTATTCCAATCAGAGGAATTGCACAGAGTGTGCGTTGGGTATGTTTTGCCCCTTTGTGTTATCCGTTCTTGTTCATGGCTCTAAACATGGGACATGATTGCTGCACACACCTCAAAGGATGGTGAAATTTTAACATTTAGCACCTGCTGAGTGCAGGTAAAGATTAAATCTTATTTTAAATTAATTAGATTAGATTAATATTTGTATCTTTGATTTGTGCAAAGTGTGTTTATATGTTTGAGTTTGAAGAGACATCTGCATTTTATTTCATCTGACTTATAGAAGACGTATGTTTGACAGTCTCTAAGTACACATACAAAGATTCAAAACAAATAGTTCCTTAATGCCATATAAATAGATTTCCCCTACTCCAAAAAATCTCGGCATGCTCCCTTCAGTCAACCCAGCCCTGGAAAAAAGTGTGAGTGGATCGCTGAGCCTTTAGCCAGAATGATGAAGGAGTTGGGCTTCAATGCGCCGATTGGGTAGCAAGTTCTAGAATCACTAAAGCCTACATTTTAAAACATGGCCAATGCATTTGGGTGACTCAATTTTGGGGTGCCTATTTTCAGCCAACCTGGGCCTGATTTAGTATCTGCAGCTCCCATTAATTTCAGTTGGAAGTGTGGGTACTCGGCACTGCTAAAAATCAGGCCCCGGGAAGCTCAAACCAGACACTGAAAATCAGTGGCTACTTTTGAAAACGTTGGTCTTTATAACTAAATGGAATCAGGAACATAGGAATTGCCAGGCCTGGTCTGAGCAGGAGCCTGGTCTGAGAAGCGGCCCAGATAGCCCTGTATCCTCTCTCTGAGACTGGCCGGTTTCTTCCTATGTCCTGTCATTATTCTCTGAAGCAGGAGGGTTTGTGGCACTTCTAAATTACATTTTTTCTTTTCCCCCCTCAGGTGTCGTCACACAAGACAAAAGAACTAAAGGTAAAAAACCCTACAGAGCTCATTTAAAGCCCTTTTTGGTCAGGGTTGGATGGAGGAGGCATTTTGCTCTTGAAAGTCACAGAGAGTGTCTATTTCACAGCCATGGCAGCCAGAACTCTGCATCCTGTGTTTGTATTAGAGCTCATTGGGGAGGGAGGGGGACTTGGAGGGAGCACAGGTGGTCATTGTTTATGCCCTGATTGCTCTGGGGATAAACACAAGGCTTCAGTCTCTGGGGTGGTCAGTGTCATACCTTTCACCTGTGCAGCATGCTCACTTCTGTAGTAATCATTTTAAATAGCAGGGCATCGATTCATGTCCCAAGGAAAGAAAGCACATTACAAGAGACATATATAATAAGGTAAGCCCTTTACGGTGACTTACTGGCTGGTATAGTTCCTGTTACAAGCCCAGCCTGCCTTACAGTAGGACAGACTGCACCCTGATTCACATTAGGCCCTATCCTGCCCCCCAGTGAAGTTGATGGCATCACTCCTATTGGCTTCGCTAGAAGCAGGATTGGGCCCACGAGTCTCAGAACTGCCTCTCGGGGGGGGGCAATACTAGGCAGCAGCTTAGAGCAGGAAAAGCAAATAACGGAAAAGAGCCACTTCCTCACTCATGGGATATGAGGCCTCAGAATCCAGTCCAGCGTGTGAATTGTCACCAAGAGGGTTGATGGACAAATCGCTCTGAGTTCTCTCCAGTGGGGAAACCAAGAACTGACAATTGGCCAAACTGGTACAACAACAAATGTAAAGGTCTCGCTTCTGATCCCTGATCACCCCAGTGCGGATCCGTAATAGCACCACTGAAGTCAGCAAAGTTACTCCAGGGCAAAACTGATGCAAGTGAAGTCAGAATCAGGCCCAACATTGTGGTAATCAGTGCAATTAACGGGGAAAAGCACTGGACTACAGAATGAAGTTGTTTGGGCCAGTTCTGCCCCTGTTGCCACGTGAAAGACTCATGAAGAGGAGAAAGAGACTATTAAGGCCCTGACCCTGCAATGAGCGCACTACGTTCACACAGGACCTCATTGACTTCAAACACTGTAAACTCAAAAACAGAGAGAAAATATCTTTTATCTTCTCTAACTGCAGTCATTTGAGGAGAATAAAGCTCCATAGAGAAGTGAGATTTTTGAGTTGAAGCTGTCCCTTTTACTGCATGTTATCTCTTTAAGCATGGATCTCTGGGCACAGAAAAGGGAGTGAACAGAGTCCCCACCCCAGGCAGTTTAACATCCATTAAGCTACTGATTAATAATTATTTTAGCAATAAAATATATTTCTCTCATAATAATTTAGAATATAATTGCAATCTTAATATAAGCGATTAATGATACATATATAAATATAGGGACAGACCTCAAGCCAGCCTATCTTTGTGCAGTCAAGATTTTGCACCTCCAAATAATTATGGCTGCATTTTTGAACTGCTGACAATTGAGTGTGCAACTAGCAGACACCAAACTACCTGATTTACAAACACAAACAGGTACAGGAATTAGACACCTAGACTGGAGGTGACTGAAAAACGGGATGTGTGTGTGTGTTGGGGGGGTGTAATCCAATTTCTCAGCTGTGTCTGTGTTGCCGAGGGCGGCTTTGCAGTATGAGCTGCACTGCTCTCATTGTCAGTGCTCAAACAACAACAATCCTAGTAACTTTATTTTGTGTTCTGAAGGCTGGGGAGTGACCCCCATGGGCTTGACCCTGCCCCCACCGGAAACACATTTTGTGAATTTTACACTGTTTTCATTGTAATCGGTTTTCAGTTAAATTTGCTCACCAGTTACAGAGCTGACCACAGAACTATCTTTTGCTATCCGGTTTGGCTGATCTCCCCACCTTTTTTACTTTAAAAACTTGTTAAAAAATTCCATCCACCACCACTAATTATTAATAGCCCGGAATCTGCAAACCCTTTCACTTACCATTCAGCCTGTGTATAATGTGCGGGATCAGGGCCTCACATCCACACCCAGAATTTACTGCAGGTCAAAGGATGCTGGGCCCAATTATTTTGTGCTTGAGTGAAAATCTCCCTGGTAAAATGTCAGTTGCAATATTATATTAATATAATAAGTACTGTATAACGATATTAGATACTGCTAATTAAGGACCTGATCCTACAAACACTTCATACGGATGTACAGCTTACTCCGACCATCACTAGCTCCATAGGGGCGAATAGGACTGCTCCCAGCAGTAGGCACTGTCCCAGGAGTTGTGTTGGCAGAATCAGGCCCAGAGTTGTTATTTATTGCTAATAATTGGCACAATATAACAACATGATTAATTATTAATATAATCAATGGTTTTATATATCTATATCTATCTAGCTATAAACTGAATTGTATAACTGAATATTATACCTATCACTGTATTATCAGGGATATTTTCTCAGTGAGAACACCTTTATTCAGGGGTTTCTATGAGACGCCATCTCGGTCTCCTTTCTAATGCCTCCTTTCTAAGTGCCTGTGTAAGAGACCTGAGTTCTGAACCTCGGTTACCGATGACAACTCAGCCCCTGGGCTGCTTTGTACCTGTCACCTCCCAGCCTTCGTTTTTGTTTTACAGCATCCGTAAAGGTAGAAAGCCGTGGCCGTGACGTGGTCCTGAAGTGCGAGGGATTTTCAGGCACCCCCTCTGACATAACCTGGAAGAGAGATGGAATTACTGTAGCGAACAACAGCACAGAGTTGAACTTGGGCGCAGAAGCGGACGACCCAAGAGGAGTTTATATGTGCAATGATGGCAGTGCTGTACAGGTGTATTTCCGAAGTACGTTCACCAGTCAGTTTGCCTCTGGTCTATAAAACTAGAGCTGGCTGGAATTTTTAATTCCAAACTTATTTTTTTGATGAAAAATGGCCTTGTTCTGGAAATTAAAGTTTTTAAAATGTTCTGTGAAACACACCTGCCATTTCTCCATTGGCTTTCTGTAAAGCTGCAGCAGTAGCAGATGTGTGTGTTTCTCAGTCCCCAAATTTCCCCCCAGGCTGTGTGTCTTGTAAGGAACCATCCTGCATTGGCCCAGTAGGGGAGGGAGGAGACTGGATGATCTGCTTGGGCTCTTCCAGCTCTGAACTCTAACTTTCAGTGCTCAGCCAGAAATCTCAGCACTTCTCAGACTGGGACTGGTGGTGGCATGGGGGCCCCAGTGTTCAAAACTGGCCCCCGGGCAGCAGGCACTAAGATGTGCACTTGTGCCTGGGCAGGTGCCTGTTTGCATGGGTGATTCCTGGATCACCATGCACACATGCATGATTGCAGCTCATTCTGGACTGGCCCTGTGGCTCAGGAGGAGCAAGCGCTCTGCCCTGACACACCAGAGACCCTGCTTCCTGCCCTATCCCAACTTTGCACTCCCGCCGCTGGCTGCTCTGAGCAGGCACCCTGGGCTGGGTGCGCCGAGCCCTGCCTTGGTCAGGGAATGGGAGTTGCTGAGCAGTGACCGTTCTGTTTGGTCAGCGTTGCATTGGTAGGCTCCCTCGGGGGTCCTGTCCAGTTGCCTTTGGCTGAGAGGGGCCTTAGAGGTGGGAGAGCAGAGGAACGTGTGTGTGTTAAGGAGGTTATATTTCTAACTGGGAGGCCTTGTAAGGGGAACAGAGAAATCCTCTGGGGCTCTCCTGCTGGCTTGCTCCCTGTGCCGCTGAGCTGGGTGTGTAGGAGGTGGGTGGGTGTGGAGGGTTGTGCCCCGGTCTCAGTACTCTGTGTTGTGTCTGTGGCTTTGCAGTGTGCCAAAACTGCATCGAGCTGGATGCAGCCACCATCTCGGGGATCGTGGTAGCTGATGTCATCGCCACGGTCTTCCTGGCAATCGCCGTGTACTGCATCACCGGCCAAGACAGTGGCCGTCGCTTACGAGGTGAGATGGGGAGGCCCCTCTGTCCAGCTCGGGGGAGGAGTGTCTCTGCTGCCCAGTGCAGGGACAGGGAATGTCTGGTTGGACAGGACTCGTTGCGCAGTATCCCTGGGGTCTTTCCATCACACTCACCCACATGATGCTGGTTTGGTGTCTGGAGCCCCTACATGCATGTCTCAAGGACTGCATGTCAGCCCAGGGGGAGGGAGTGTGAGGGTGTCTGCATATGTGATTGTGTGTCTGCATGTTGCTGTGGGAGACTGTCATCTGTGAGTGTGGGTATCTGCCTGAGCAAGGGGGTAGCAGCAGGAGACACTGTATTTTGCAGGACACCCACCTCTGGGCTGATCCTCTGTAACTTCCTCACAAATTCCCATAACTTTACAAACTGTGTAGTCAGCACGTGGGAACACAGCCATACCTGGAGTGAAGGGCAGCAGCCAGCACAGAGTACAGTTGGGGAGAGGTGAAATTTTAGGCAGAGACATCAGGGTAAACCTTGAGGGAATGCCTACATTTGGCTTTTGTGCAAATAGTTTCCCACCTTTGCTACTGCTAGCTTAGCTCTCCCAATAGTTGGGACAGTGGGAGCCCTAGTGTAGATAGGGCTCCTGTAGCTCTCAGCATTTTAAGCACCATGTTATTGACCCAGTGACACCAGTAGATGTTGATTCCTTTTTGACAACAGCGCCCCCACTGGCGGGGCTGAACCAGTGGCAGCAATAAGTGACATTTTAGCAGAACAGGCCTAGTGTGAACAAAGCTCTATGCTTAGCAAAAGCAACATGTGTGCCCAGCTGTCTGTGGAGAGCAGAGAGAGGCTCTAGGCCCGCTGCCCTGCACCTGGTGTCGCTGTTACCACCCATGCACAGGAAGTGTGGAGTGGGTGTGAAATGCTAGTGAGTCAGACTGGTGGCGTTGGACCCTGTGCTGTGCAGGTGTAAGTGGTGGTACAAGGTGCAGAGTGGGGGAGAGAGAATCACCACTTGGGGTCATTTGAAAATGCTGCCCTCCCGCCGAGCTTCCCACTGACCTTTGCTTGATTTATTTTAGCTTCTGACCGGCAGAACCTGATCGCCAATGAGCAGCTCTACCAGGTGAGTGACGAGTGGTCGCTGGGCCAGCCTTTCACATCACTTAGTGCCCGGAAATCTGGACTGGTGCATGAAGGGATCGCTCAGGGCCTGGAGAGGCTCCAGGCCTTGCTAGTGATTTAGATCTGTACAGAGCAGGTGTAGAACGCTCCCACCAGGGTGAATGGAAGTGTGGGGGGTCTGACTTGGTCATGCTGCACCCCCACTTTGCCCGGTGTAATGATCATCCTGGAGCAGCCGGCCCCAGTGCACACACTGCAGCTGGGACGCCCTCTGGCTGTGCCCCTTCCCACCTCCTGCCCTGCGGCTGGAACAGGGTGCCAGAGGCATTGGAACAGTTTTTACAGTGGGGGTGCTGAGAGCCATTGAACCAGACTGTAAACACTGTGTGTGAGGGAAACCCTGCCAAGCCGGGGGTGCTGCTGCACCCCTAGTTCCAGCACCCCCACAGAGTGCTGGCTGCTTGGGGATTTCCCCGATACCCGGGGAGTGCCTAGCTGGCTGCTTAAGCCACAGTGACAACCTCCTGAGGGTTGAGCCCCAGGTGCCCCTCCCTCCCTCTCACACTTTCAGGCTGAGATTAAATACCTGCCTTCTCGCTGAAGGAGGCTGATCTGTGCAGAGCGCCTGCAGTAGTGGATGCAGGAGGGCAGGAAGAGCTAGAGCAGCAGCACGCTCCCAAGTACCTGTCTAGGAGCATCGCAGACACACCCAGGCACAGGCTCCCCCCAGACATACGTAGGGCACAGAGACCCAGATGTGCACAGGCTGATTCATTTGCCTGTATAATTTTTTTTTTTTTTCTCCCCCCCTAAACCCAAAACTGGTGCCAGCTACTTTGCCCCAGCACTGCAGGAGAGGGCAGGGAAAGGCCAGCAACAGTAAGATGAACTAGCATATGGAGAAGTGAGCTGACCAGTAATGGTGGGAAATGAGCACTGGCTGGCCTCCTCCTCCCAGCTGGTTCTGAAATAAATAACTGTGCTCATTGGAAGGTCCTGCTCGCTGGGAACTCAGTGGCTGGGTTGTGATATGTGGGTGCAGGCAACATCTCCTCTGTTTTGAGGCTGCCTGTTTCATACTGAAGCTTTGAATGCAGAGGATATGGGAGGGGCTGTCTGTGTCCATTTATCCTATCAGAACCCCAAGCTCCCAGCTCCTGAGGTCAAGTACCACAGTGGTGGGTGCAGTGTATGACCCTGAAGAGCAGAGAAACACTTTACAAAGCAGCCTGACCTTCTCCTTCCCTCCTAGCCCCTTGGTGAGCGGGACAATGAGCAGTACAGCCGCCTAGGAGTCACCAGGACCCGCAAATGAGAGCGGAGAGCACCTGGGGTCTAATCAACTGTGACCCTTGGCCCTTCATCCTCTCTCTTTTCCACATGGGAACCAACAATATTGGGGAATCCTGCTGCCTTTGAAGCAGCCCTCAAAGCCTTCACTCTGCAGCTCGGTGGCCAGAAACCATGGTGATGGACATCTCACTAATGTGTCTAAGAAATCGATGATCTCTGCTCGCACGTGATCCTGGGCCCTGCTTGTCCGAAATCCCTCTGGCTCCCTGCAGTGCCAAGGGAGCTCGTCGAGCTCTCTGCTCTTTGTGATGCTTTTGCTTTGGCAATAAAGAGGCTTTGCGCGGGCTGGTGAGAGGAGCAGAATCCTTCCTAGCTGTCCTCGTTCCAAGGTCGCCATGGCAGGCAGGCCTGCGGCTGATGGAGTGTCCTGTCTAACAGGACCCCATGTGATCAGTAATGGGCCCTTCCCGAGTGCAACAAGCCAAACTGGTGGGGGGCTTCTGCCGGGCCCTGAGCCGTCCCTGCTGGGTGTGGAGACTGGCTGTGCTGAGCTAGTGGTTGGTTGTTTTTAACATTGCGTGGGAGAAAAACACCGAGACCGGGGAGCGGGGGCAGGGGCAGGGGAGAGACACCCAGCAGCTATAAACTGCCTGTGAGTGCCTGTGGCAGGAAGGGTGGCGTTGTGGCTCATCCTGCAGCGTCTTCCATCAGAGGGCTGCGAAGTGCAGGACAGCCCCTCCGCCCCCTGTGATCTGGCTGGGGCTGGGGCGAGTTGTTTGTACCAAAATAGGTTTGGTTTTACATGTGCAAGTTTCTGCTTCCGACTGAAGCCACCAAGGCCCCGACGGCCAGTCCCTTCCCCCAGCGCACACCCAGGCCGCGAGCCGGCCTGATCGCGTGGTGGCAAACCATCAGCACTAAACCTGGAGATGCTTTGAGCTGGGTGTGCTGCTGCTGCTGGAGAGGGGCTGACGCAAGCTCTCCCCCAGATCAGATACGGCTCTGCTGTGACAGAGGAGGAAATGGAAACAGCAAGAGCTCGGAGCAAAACAAGCTACAGAGGAGCTGATCACGCACCGGGGGGGCAGGGCAGAGCACTCTCCATCAGCAGGCGGGGATGATGGTGCAAAGCGAGCCAAGTCCGCTCAGCTCCTCTCCACCTTAGGGGGCTCTGGGAACGCCGCTGGTCAGCCTGCTTCTCCCATTGCCCACAGAGGGTAACTCCTAGCCGGGCCCTTTTGTTTCTGTGACTAGAGGGGGCGCTGCTAAAGGGACAAGCCGAAAGCAGACAAGCTCTTAGGGTGTGGGGCTGCCCCACTCCAACCCTGCCTCTCCGGGGGTGATTACGAGTGGCGGCCCAGTTGTCAGTCTGGGATGGAGCCCAGCTCTGCCCTCTGTGCCCCTAAATAATAGTGCCATGCTTCAGGTGGGCAAGCGCTGTAAGCCCCATTCTACTGATGGGGAAACTGAGGGGTAGAGAGGGGCAGGGCCTCCACCAAGGCCACGTGGTGTGTCAGAGCAGAAGCCGGGTGTTTGCCTCCCCCGCGTCAATCACCGGGAAATCCCTGCCCAGCATCTGCCCAAGGCCCTGTCTGGTTGAGCAGAGGCCTGTTTCCTGCACTCTGGCCTGATGCTCTTTGTGGGCTGTGATGAAGGGGCGGAATTGTCTGGGGTTTGTCTGGTCAGCGAGCAGAGGTGAATGATGGGCTGGTCAGTGCAGCATGAACCCACCGCAGCGCTTCCTCAGAGCAGGAGACAAGCAGGGCTGGCCTCAGCCCAGTACGAATGAGTCCAAGGTCGGTGTCCTGTGTGCACATCGTTAGATCCACCCCCTGGCTGGTTTGTATCCTCACCCAGCACCGTCTGGGGACCCGCTGTGGCTGGCAGTCAGGTCCCTGAGCAGCGTGCCCCCTTAAGAGCTCTCCTGCCGGGTTGGAGCCAGTCGGAGCCTTGGGGATTGATCCCAGCAGGGATGTCTGCCTGCCTGGAGCAGTTGTTTAACCCCTTGGTTGCTTGTTCTTGGGGAAAGTTCATTGCTCTTGTGACACGATTACAGACTTCTGGCCAAAGGGTCGAGAGCCTGAGGCTAGAGAACAAAAGGTACCGAGTGATGGAGCAAAAAGCAGCTGGGTCCCAACACCTGCACTCCCTCGACGTCTGTACAGGTTGGCCTTTGGAAAGCAGCCTGGAACATACAGGCCTCACGTTAGCAGGGCCTCTTTAACCATCAGGGCACCCAGCTCCTGTCCCACTTGCCACACCTGCAGCGTGGAAAGGACATGAGCAGGGGAGGGAATCATGCTGCCTGGTCGGGGAAATGCTAAGGGATCATAAGTGCCTTTCTCCTCCTTCCCAAAAGCACCCAATGGGGTGTGAAGCAGGGATAGGCAGTTTCTGTGGCCCTCCTAGGAAAGTCTGGGAGGCCAGTGTCTCAGGATCTGATGGGAGGGCTCCTTAATGTCCCAGAGGTTAGTTTCCTGCATGCCCGTAGAACGCAGCGTCTGGATTGACAAACGTGCCTCCGCCATGCGATGCATGAGATGTAACCTATGAAGCCTTTTCCATCTCTCCTATCGGCTACAGCTACTGGAACACTTTGCTGCCCAGCAACAGCTTTGACTGCCCCAGTTCCCTGGGGTCCTCTCCATCCAAAGGCCCCCCCCTTCTCCCCGCCCTTGAATAAAACCATCCGTTTACAGGTTATTACAGTTCTCAGTGTCTGGGCAGAATGGGTGGCAAGTAACAGATGGGAGCAGCAAGCAGTTAAAAACCTCAGAAACCAGGTCACCCTCCCCATGCGGGTCGCAGACACCTGCGGGTCGTGGTCTCCTCCTGGCTTTCTAAGAATTTGGGTGACACATTTTAGTGAGCACCAGAGAGCTGCTAGCTGTGTTAACATGGAGGAAATGCCCCTGTATGAATTCGGCTGTTCTAGGGTCATATAGCGGATCATGTAATTACCTGGCACCACACAGTGATAGGTGGGTAATTATATGGAGACACTAGAGCTAGTGTAGGAGACAGACATGAGACCAAAATGCCAGGAGTGAAGTGCTATTACTGTGGGGTAAGTAGATGCCATTCACTAATAAGTGGCAGGATTCAAAGTTATTGGTACCTAAGTTGGGGGCCACATTCAGCTGCCCCGCTTGTGCCAGAGAAGGAGCAACCATAGGCCAGGCAAAAATCACAGCTCTTGAGACCATCCCATGCTTTGGGAAGAGACTTCGGTCACCCATGGCAGACCTGCTCTGGGTCTGTAACTCCGTCCAGGAGTGAGCCTGGTACTGCAGGGCATAGAGAAACCGTGCAAATCTGAAAGGGTCAGCTCCCTTATTCGCTTCTTTCCTCTTTATGGCACTGTGGTTTTCTCTGTGCAATTCTAGCCGTAGGAGGCATGATGCTGATGATGTTTGTAGGCACAAGTGCAGCCAAGCGAGGAGACAGGGACGTGTAGGTTTGTCGATAGCTGTGTGGAGATACTGCAGTGAGCTGACAAGTGGGGAAGATGATGGTTACTCATGCCGGCAGCCCTGTGGAAGGCAGTTTGATCACGTGGGTGTGGCTGGGAGCAGGATCTGACCCACTGTACTTCCAGAGCAGCTGTTCCTGTCTGCGCTGTGAAATGAATCACATCCCTGGTCTGACCCCAGCCATGGCAATGCAGCTGCACCAGGGGGCTGAGGTCAATAACTTCACTACTGTATTGACTTCAGTAGAGTGACACCCATTTGTACCAGCAGCGAACCTGGCCCTGGGGGTTTCATGGCTGTGTGGGGGTGGTTCTGTTTGGCTCTTGCTTGCAAACTCTCTCCTCTTGACATGTAGGGCTTGCAAGGTAAACCCAGCTGTGCCTGCCTCTGTAACCACATCCTCCAGGCCAAGCACACGGATCCGAGGCTCGAAGCTGGCTGGGTGCTCACTCATCGCTGTGCAGAGACACCAGGGCTAAACCACAGCCCACCCCAGTTACTGCTGCTTCCTCTCCGGAGCGACGTCTCCCCTCTGAGCAATAGAAAACTGACTCTGCTCAGCCCTGGGCTAAGCCAGACACTGGTGTCTGCTCCCAGCTGCCCCTGTGGCTCTCAGGAAAAGGAAACAAGTCTGAATCCCATTCCCCACGCTTGTTACTGTCCTGCCACCTTCCTGAAACAGGATAATTTTAACTCAACTGGCTTTTGAAAATTGTTTGTTAAATTGAGTGTAAGTGACCACAACCTTCTTATCTTGCCCCAGGCCTGACCCGCAGCCCCCAGCTCTGCTGATGACATCCCTCCCCTAGCCTGGCCATTGCACTCCACTGTTTGCTGTCTGCCCCTCACCCCACTGCCTAGCCCTGGGCCCCTTTGTACACTGCTGCCAGTGCACCTCAGTGGTGACCCCAGCAGCTTTTGCAGTCCTGGGTCGTTCCTGTGCAGAGTCCTCTGAGCAACGGTTGTGCTGAGAACGAATGAACTGGAAACACCCTCCAATGCGGATCCAGGGGCAGAGCCCTCCCAGTTTATTGACTGCATAATGCACTTTTAGAAATACTTGCATCATAAACGTTCAAACAGGCCTTTCTCAATACAGACAAACTCGCCATCTTGGTAACAGACACCATGGAGCCTGGACACAGCCTGAGAGCCAGAGATGGAACAGGAGAGGGAGGGCACAGCAAGGAAGGGGGTTGGAGCGAGGTGAGCCAGATGAGACTCACTCAGAGCACGGGGTTTGTACAGCCCTTATGGGAAAGTCCTCGCACAGTTACTAGAAAACGCTCCTATTTCTAGATGTGGTTTTGGACCACGCTATAGAACTGAAACAGGAATGGGGGTCCCTGCTATAGAATTCCACAGGCTGAGTACAAAAAAAAACCTATGGAAAGGGTCTCATTCTGTCTGCAGTTCTCTATGGTTTGGGCTAATTTCTACACAGCCCTATGGGTTTTGCTGCTCTTAAATTCTATAGGACTTCTCCAGAGGGAAAATGTCCTGTGGTTAAGGCACTGGGGGTCAGGAGCCCCATCTGGAAAATGGTGCCAGTCCCCTCTCACGCGTCTCATCCCCCTGAGACAGTGATGTCTCTGGGGAGGGACTATGTTCCTCGGCAGAACCCAGCCCGGTGGGGCCTAGATCTTGACCGGGGCTTCCCAGTGCTACTGTAATTTAATAATAAGCGTTAAAGACTCAATCAGCCACTTAAGCGCCCTTCTGGGGGGCTTACAGATGACGCTTTCTTACAATGTCTAGAGGAGGCTTGGGGGAGAAGGGGCACGTGCTGAAGAGTCCACACGCCCAGCCTTCTATTTAGGCCCCATACATGGTACCTTTCTGAGAGAACCACCGGGTCTCCAGCAAAACCAGGCGGCTCCAGATGTCCATCGCTGATATTTAAATCCCCTCCTTCCAGGCCGACTTTATCCATCCCAGAGATGCAAGAAAGGGCTCAAGCCCCATTTTCCCCATGGCAGGTCTCCGGAAAGGGGTGTTGGGGCTGTGTGTGACCCCACAGCAAGGACAGGCGTGCTGAGCATGGCTGGAAAGGGCAGCCAGCGTGGTGTTGTCAATGAACTGCTCTGTCACCGCTGAGACAGGACCAGGTGAGCACGACTGACACACTGCACCGGGGCCCAGAGATCACAGCACAGGGACTTACACCCCGAACACTAGCGGTGGCCAGAAGAACACTGCAGAGCACAAGCTGGACAGGGACGGGGCTCAAGGAGGAATATGGTGGATGCGCACACGGCCACGTCTACCCTTTACGGCCCATAGTGACCATCGCATCTCCCTTTCGAACCCCAGGGAACGTGGTGACAGAGTCGTTACTATCCTGGGCAGGGAAACGGGAACTAATGTCAAACCAGAGGAACAGGAGAGAGCCAGCCAAGCCCCAGTGCTCCGAGAGGGTCTGCTCTTTGCTAGCACTATTTAACGCATCTCTGGGAAGCAGGTGAGTCTCTGCCCACGTGGTACAGATGGGAAAGCTGCGGGGGAGGGGGACGGACTTAGCCACGGTCACAGAAGGACTCAGTGTCAGAGCTGGGGTCAGAGCTCAGGTGTTCCTGGCTCCCGGGCTGGTGCTCAGGACACTGGACAATGTTCCTCTTTGCCCTGGGCAGGGAAGAGGCCGTCCGAGCGTCAGGACAAGATCAATGGTGCAGGGTGCTGGAGAGAAAAATCAAAGCATGTGACTGAAATAAATAAAATTGAAGAGTGAAAGGGTTTCCCCAGCAGTTTGGAAAGGGTGATCAGGACAGCCCAGGAGGAGCCCGAAGAGGAGAAAGCTACAATTATTTAATGGGGAAAACCTTTTCTTCTTGTTTCTTTAGTCAGTGTCTGTTCCCTGGGGTCAAATCAAAGGCAGGAAGGAGGGTGTCCAAGGAGGGGCAGCGTCTCCCATTGCAGCTGCTGGGCTGGTCCCCAGAATGTGCGACTGCCCAGCACGGACTGCCGAGACTCTGTATCACATGGGACAGAAGCTGGGGGCCCTTAGCTGCTCTTGTCCAACCTGCCATCCGCAGGGCGATTCAGAAGCCCCTGGACTGCAGCCCGGCGTACAGATCCCGCTGACCCTTCCTGATGGGCTGTGGGAACAGGAGCAGATGTGAGCAACAGGCTCTTGCATTAACATAGCACAGCGACAGCACCTTGTACAACTGGCTCTGTGCCAGGGCTGGGCTCCTCAGTGCTACCACCAGGTGTGACCTGGGCGCAGGGAGCGTGCAGCTCTGGGGATGCACACTGTACCCTGCATGCTGTGATGATCCTTCTGTTGCTAACTACCCTTAGGAAGCCACATGGCCCTGCTCAGTCACTCCTTCCCCCGCACCCAGGTGAAGCCTGGAGCTGAACAAAAACAACAAGGAGTCTGGTGGCACCTTAAAGACTAGCAGATTTATTTGGGCATAAGCTTTCGTGAGTAAAAACCTCACTTCTTCGGATGCAGTTTTTACTCACGAAAGCTTATGCCCAAATAAATCTGTTAGTCTTTAAGGTGCCACCAGACTCCTTGTTGTTTTTGTAGATACAGACTAACACGGCTACCTCCTGATACTGGAGCTGAACAAAGCACCTGGTGGAAGGGGACCAATGCTGTAATTTCTCAGCTCTCATCCACCAAGAAGGCTGTGACCCCAATCCCAATAGTTCTGGAAAGGCCAAGAGAGGAGAGGGACCCCCACCCCCTCGGTTCCCGTTACCTCATAGTCTGGGTTTGGCACAGGCGGGGGGCGCACCATCTTCTGGCCTGGAAGGCAAAGCAGGGAGAACGTTCAGGTGGAATACTACCGATTCTTAGCGCAGACACAGAGCTTTGCAGGCGTGACTCATCCCCGCAGCTCCGTGGGCGTTTCAGGAACAGGGCACACAATGTCCACCGATTTTGGGGGCCCAATTGAGACACCTCGGCCCTGAGCATCTGGCCTTTGTCACACCCAGAACACAGGACTATCCTCCGAGACACAGGCCTCCAGCCCTGAATCAAAGGACGCTCTGCCTGGGGTGCAAAATGCAGTGTGGTCAGCTCTTGGGAGTGTCGGTGACTTGTGGTGTACGTCTTAGTGCCCCCACTGCGGGAATCAAGAGACTGCACAAGAATCTCAGCTTCCATTTTAAAACAAGGCAGTTTCTAGCCCTCCTGGTTGTAGAGAAAGAACTAAAAATGTGACCCTACCGACGGGCTCAGAGAGCAGAGACAAAACCCCCATATTTCTCATTTAAATCAAATCTCCTGATTTTTAAACCAACTCCCTGAGGTTAGGGCCTGACTCGTGGTGTGAATGCTTGAGGGTGGCTGTGCTGCGATACTGCCGGGGAGGCAGCAGTGCAGCCCTTCCAGCCAGCCCCACCCTCCCTTTGCCTTTCTCATGGCTGCTTCACCACAGCCTGTGCAACGGGTTCCTGTGCCTGGGGCACTTTCAGCACAAAATGGCAGCTGCACCTTCCCCACACGAAGGGCGGCACGGGGTGTGGTAAGCAGCAGGAGGAGCCTGAGGTGGGCTTGACCCCAGCATTTCCCCCAGTTGAAGACGCTCAGCCACTTATTCACAGGAGAGATTCGAACCGGCTCTTACCTTTCGGATGAACTCCGGCGCTGCCACCGACTCGCCCCTTCCGGTTCTTGCTGAAGTAATAGACCAGGATCAGCACCCCGAGGGTGATGAGGAGATCTGCGATGATGACCCCAGCCACTGTCAAGACTTCCAGCTCCTCACAGCTCCTGCACACTGTGGTGGGAAGGGACAGGGGGCTCAGCGAGAGGGAGAAGGGCAGAGCGGGGGGAAGGGGGACGGCGGGAGGTGGGAGTCACAAGTCCCAGCCCAGAGACACTGCTGGGTAAATGCCCCGTGTTTGGTCTGCCCAGACCTCACCCACTTGCTTTGTGTGGATGGAGACCGCACACATCATGAGGGGGCAAGAACAGTAAGTGGAGGAGTGAAGGGGGAAGGGAGACACCTTTCTGTTCCCCCCTACACACGCCTCACTCTGCCAACACCGCTGGGGTGGCTGGAGCGGTCAGTGACTGAAATGTCCCCCGTTTTTTCTGCATGGCCCTTGGCAGCAGGGTGCAAACATCCCCGGGTTGTAACAGTTCGTTCCATGCTCCTCATCCCTGCCTCCCCAGCCCTTTCTGTCTGTGTCGGAAAGAGTGCAGGGATTCTCGGGTTCCCCAAGCAGCTCCCCAGACACCCGAGATAGTGCATGGGTTGCAAGGGGCTTTGTCAGAATGGAGGAGAATTGATTCAGTTTCCAAGTGGGACTGGGGAAGCCGGGCTGTGCCCTCTCCAAGCCTCCAGACCTGGAGTGTCCTGCCAAGTTCCTGAAGATTCATGATTCTCTGAAGCTCATGAAAGGTCACTGGTCTCAGGGAGAGATAATAGGCTCACATTTATACAGCCTCTCCCATCCCAAAGCAGCTCCCAAGCTAGGTGTATAAAGTGCCTTTGAAATGCAGCCACCTCTGGGGTGGAGGACACAGCAAGGGCAAAGCACACCACACAACAGTGCAGAGAGGGGTAATTGAGCCACACATCCCATGGCAAACACATACTCTTTTGAACAGTGCCCCATGGAATTGCAGTGCTCATGGGGGGCTGGCTGGACCTCAGAGCAGCTGAGTGTCGAAGTCAGTCCCAGCAGCGCCCCTGAAAATCAGGCCTCTGCGTACGTTATGGCATGTGAATCTTCCGGGCAATAAGGTCACAGAATTAATCGCTAGCCTCTGTAGCCTCCCATGACATCTCATGTGCCTGCTTATTCCCATGGAAGGGGCGCTTTCTCCCATTTACCTTTGGCCTTCAGGAGAAGCTTGAGGGACTCTGTCCCGGACATACACGTATACTCCCCGTCATGCTTGGAACTCTCGTACTCCTCAATCACATAGTCCTGTTCCTTACCAGCACCAGGTACCGATTTCTCATTTCTCTTCCATTCTGTGTCTGGCGGAACGGGGCAGGTGAGAGTCACCTTGGTCTTAGAGATCACCACCCTGAACTCTACTAAACGGGAAGAAAGAACAACAGAAACACAGGTATTCAGTAAAACCAGTGCTTAAAATGGGCAGGGCAAGGGGGTCCCAGACGCAGCAAAAATATAATTAACCATGGAGCTGTGTCACTGAGGGGCTCACTTTGAGCACTGCCTTGTCTCTCGGAGGGACTCTGGAAATGGGATCGTTAGGTTAAATGTAAAAACTCTAACCTAGTTATCAGTTCGGGGGGAGTTGTGGTGTATAACGCTCTCCGCATTCACAAGCAATAACGGTAAGTAGCTATAAATGGCTTCAGGAGCTAAAAATTGATCCTCATTATTATGTAATCAATTAACTCACAAAGTTGAACTGGGAATTGTCTCTCCTGTGCACGAACACTTATTTTGTCTGGGATTGTGATGGATGCCCCAATCTTTTCTCAGACCACTTTAATCACTGAATAAACCTTGCTGGAATCAGCTTCTGTACCAAATGACTGGAGGATAGCTAACATGACACCAATTTTTAAAAAGGGCTCCAGAGGTGACCCCGGCAATTACAGGCCGGTAAACCTGACTTCAGTAGCGGGCAAATGGGTTGAAACGATAGTAAAGAACAAAATTGTCAGACACATAGATGAACATAATTTGTTGGGCAATAGTCAACATGGTTTTTGTAAAGGGAAATCATGGCTCACCAATCTCCTAGAATTCTTTGAGGGGGATCAACAAGCATATGGACAAGGGGATCTCTCAAAACTGGGACTGGGCAACAAAATGGCATATGAAATTCATGTTGATAAATGCAAAGTAATGCACACTGGAAAACATAATCCCAACTATATGCATAAAATGATGGGGTCTAAATTAGCTGTTACCACTCAAGAAAGAGATCTTGGAGTCACTGTGGATAGTTCTCTGAAAACATCCACTCAATGTGCAGTGGCAGTCAAAAAAGTGAACAGAATGTTGGGAATCATTAAGAAAGGGACAGATAATAAGACAGAAAATATCATATTGTCTCTATATAAATCCATGGTATGCCCACATCTTGAATACGGTGTGCAGATGTGGTCACCCCATCTCAAAAAAGATATATTGGAATTGGAAAAAGGTTCAGAAAAGGGCAACAAAAATGATTAGGGGTATGGAACAGCTTCTGTATGAAGAGAGATTAATAAGACTGGGTCTTTTCAGTTTGGAAAAAAGACGACTAAGGGGGGATATGACTGAGGTCTATAAAATCATGACTGGTGTGGAGAAAGTAAATAAGGAAGTGTTATTTACTCCTTCTCATAACACAAGAACTAGGGGTCACCAAATGAAATAAAGAGGCAGCAAGTTTAAAACAAACAACAGGAAGTATTTTTTCATACAACGCACAGTCAACCTGTGGAACTCCTTGCCAGAGGATATTTTGAAGGCCAAGACTATAACATGGTTAAAAAAAAAGAGCTAGATAAGTTCATGGAGGATAGGTCCATCCATGGCTATTAGCCAGGATGGGCAGGGATGTGTCCCTAGCCTCTGTTTGCCAGAAGCTGGGAGTGGGCGACAGGGGATGGATCATTTGATAATTGCCCTGTTCTGTTAATTCCCTTTGAAGCACCTGTCACTGGTCACTGTCAGAGGACAGGATACTGGGCTAAATGGACCTTTGGTCTGACCCAGTATGGCCGTTCTTATGTAAACCTTCTCAATCCCAGAAACCACCTTTTCCAGCTCCCTGCTCACTAACCAATCGGAATGCAGATTTCAGAAGCATGCACACTGCGTGGCATGGCTCTGATGAGTGAAAATGGACTGTGGGCGGGGCACAGGTAAATGGGGGTGGGGAGAGATTGTTTGCCCGTGGACTGGAATTAGACGGAGAAAAATTAAAGT
Source organism: Terrapene triunguis (assembly GCF_002925995.2). Lineage (NCBI taxonomy): Eukaryota > Metazoa > Chordata > Testudines > Emydidae > Terrapene > Terrapene triunguis. The sequence goes on along the minus strand of NW_020664725.1, from coordinate 17,709,898 downwards.
TGGAAAGAGAGAGTTAGTGCGACTGATGCCCCAGTGGAAAAATGCAAATGGAAAGAGGGGAAATAATTCACCCCATTGTCTACCCATCCGAGTCAACTGTAACACTGTTCTTAGACTGTGAGCTAGTCAGGGCAGGGACTGTGGTCCTATGCATATGTGCTGAGCACAGACCAAGAGGGTCCTGCTCCTAAATACGGCCTGGGTGCCACCCCAATGCCACTATTATATACTATAATACCTTGCGCTTTCCTCGGTAGCTCTCACAGTGCTTTATGCAGATCAGAATCAGTATCCCCATGTTACAGGTGGGGAAACTCAGTAACTGTTGTTAATAATAAGACTCCCCGACTGACTGCAAAGGAGCCAGGTGGAACCCAGTGTGCAGGTATAAAGTTTCCTGGATCTGTATTTTTAAAAAGAAGAAGTAAAGACATTCTCTATGACCCAACACACAGAGAGGCAGACACACAGGTAGGGGCTGGCTCAGCACCCACTGGAGTCAATGGAAAGACTCCCATTGACTTCAGTGGGTTCTGGGTTAGGCCCAGACGCATACGTGCACGCTCACATTCATACGGGCGCTCATACAAATGGGCATATGCTCTTAGTGGTTAAAGACGCCCCATTTTTTAGATTCCCTCTGAGCGGTTAGCAATGGCAGGATCAATCTTAGCAGCAGCACTTCTGAGATGTTTATTATGGCTAAAAACATTGATGGTAAAATTAACTTACGGTTATCCTGCGCCGTGGTGTCAGCTGCAAAAAGAAAACAACAAAAGCTATTAGCAAATCTACCTCGCTCTCCTCAGTTTATCTGTTTTAATATATCCTTTCCCTTATTATTAACAATCTGCCTCTAGGGAGTAAACACAAAACACTAATCAATAATAATGCTGCTTTGAAAGCCAAACACCTGTGTGCCATGCAGACATTGGAAAACAGTCACCACAGCATTCATGTTTTAAATCCATGTTATCAAACTTCCCAATCCTGGAAACATAGACAAAGATGGGATGGGGACGAAGGCAGGAAATGATGTTGGAGGCTAAAAACCCTTCAGAACCTGAGGAGCTACTCCGAAGACTGCGCACTTGCTCTAATCCCCCCGCCCCTGCCTCCAGGTCTGTAATTTCTTCTGTCCTTCGCTGCCCCCCAGGCTTTGATTTTGTAACAAAAATGGAAACTTTCTCTCTTTC
>NW_020664725.1:17645013-17708692 GCF_002925995.2 Terrapene triunguis | reverse complement strand
AGTGAATTGATAGGGGATATTTCCAGTCCTATAACAGTCCCCAAGGTGATCAGCTGTTTTATCCCGGCACAGAACTTTGTTTTAGACAGAGGGAATAAATACAGGTGCAGTAACACAAACCGATCAGGGCCAGAGAGAACCTGAACTCTTTCAGATCACATCAAAGCCAGCAACTGGCATTTGCCGCTCACGGGCAGAGTGGCTGCAGAGTTTATTTTTAAATTTCTTTTGCCCATTTCCCTATGGGCATATCGATCTAGGTTGCCACATACTTTTGCCTTTCATCTGGTTGCCTTTGCAAACACTAATCAGTTCAGGGGATGCTATTATCCCTGCTTTACCCATTGTGAAGCTGAGCGACGGACCCAAGAGCACATGGCGATTTAATATAACAGCAAGTAGGACGGGGGAGTCCAGGTTCCAGAGCACTCTGCTGCCCAAAGCACTGCCCCTCCCGTACCCTTCACCAGCCTGTTCAGACCATTGGTGAGGGCTTTGGAGTTTACTGGATTTGCTGATAAATAACAAGGATCTTTTCAGCAACTGACTTCTCTTTTAAAAGAGAATATAGACGGAAGTGCCTCAATTCCCTCTCCCTCGACTGCTCTGATTCTGCAGGGGGTGAGTCCTGCTCCGCTGCCCCTCACGTCACTGCTAGTGGGGTACATTTCTCATCAGCAAACGGCAACTTCAGTTTTACTGTAAGTCTTTGTGGCTGTGTAAGAACACCTGGCTGCCGGTGCTCCGCAATGTCCACCGGCACACGCCAATACCCTCCTTGCCTGAGCCCTTGGGGGTCACTCTTCTGATACCTGGTGGTCTCTAGCCAGCTGTACTCACCCGCACAGAGCAGGAGCCCCAAAACAGGCAGGGCAAGCTCTAGCTTCATCCTGGCGTTCCCCCAACTCGCTCTCTTTTCTGTCCTTTCCAATCAGATTGGCATCACCCAGTCTGGCTCTGCAAAAAGAAAGAACCCAGGCGCTTTCAAGTTTCTGTTTATGAGAAAGAGGCCTGGGATTGTTTCCCAGAATTGCATCTAACAATCGGTTCAGCGGCGCACGGAGGAGACTCACTGTTTCCAGCATAACATGCAAGCGGCTCAGAGAGACAGCAAATGTCTATGATAAAACAACCCCCTGCCAGGAAGTGCGGAGGCTCGAGATGGCTACATTTCCGAGCGTCACTGAGAACGCGAGGGGGCTGCTGTGCTGCAAGGACCTCGGTGACTCTCAGGCCAGCCCAGAGCGTGTCCTGGAGAGAGGAGCACACACAACCTGGCCCCAGCAGATTTGCTTTCAGAGTCTCCCATCGTTTTTAAACAATATTTTCTGAGTTAAGTTCAAAATGTTTCAGTTAATTTAGCAAAGTGACAGCAACAAACATAACCACTAGACAGGCTGCAAGAAACGCAACAGCCAGCGGCTGGGTGCCAGCTGCGATGGTGCTTTTGTGTTAGGGAAGCCACTAGGGACTGGATTGCACCCAGGGCCGGCTCCAGGCACCAGCTTAACAAGCAGGTGCTTGGGGCGGCCAAGAGAGAGGGGCGGCACCTGCGGCAATTCAGGGGTGGCAGGTCCCTCACTCCCTCTAGGAGCGAGGGACCTGCCGCCGAACTGCCGCCGCCGATCGCGGCTTTTTTTTTTTTTTTCCAATTGCTGCCGCCGATCGCGATTGCTTGGGGCGGCAGAAATGCTGGAGCCGGCCCTGATTGCACCTACCAATTTTATTTCTCACCAGACACCAAGGAGCCGTGTCGTGGTTTTCAGTCACTGCAGGCCTGGTTTGGAACCATTTTTGCCTCACAGCCCAGGTCAGCTTCTCACCCCGACATCTCTGGGCTTCCTACCATGCTGCCTCTGTGAGTAGAACGTTCTCCCTGTGCGCACGGGAGAGGCCACTACTTCCCTCCACCCAATTTGCTGCTAGGAATGACAAGCTGGAGGAATGACCTGAGAAGAGCTTATCATAGAATATCAGGGTTGGAAGGGACCTCAGGAGGTATCTAGTCCAACCCCAGCTTATGCACCTGCTCGAAAATACACAGACATATTTGTTACCATAACCATATATATGCCTTCCCAAGGCCTGTCCATCGGCCGGTCTGTCTTTAGACAGCACGCTCTTTGGAGCAAGGGTTCTGCCTTTAAAGAATCCAGTGTATGGTGGCCCGTGCCAGAAGTAAATAAATAGCTAGTTATACTGCTGAGCTGTGATGTGGTGGGGCAGGGCTCTGTGTCAATTTCCCAATCTCCTGGCCCGCTGGCTGATTACAGAATGAGAAAACACACCCTGTTCGTCACGCTGGAAAGTTCATTATGAGCTGGAGATGGCGGCTCTTCTCCCTCTAGTGGTAGAATTTGTGACTAACAGAGCGGCAGCTCCTTGCCGAGAGCAGAAAAGCAACAAACTTAGGCCCTGATCATGCACAGGGGTGTAGATAAGGTGACCTGGCAGCAAATGTGAAAAACCAGGATAGGAGGTGGGGGGTAATAGGAGCCTATATAAGAAAAAGACCCAAAAATCTGTACTGTCCCTATAAAATGGGGACATCTGGTCACCCTAGGTGTAGCTAACTTTTTTATTTGGGGGCTAGAGTTAAAAAATTAATATACTAATAGCTCTTAAATAGCGCTCCAATGAGCAGCTTTGTACCAGATTAAATTTGTTCATTTTTAACGAAGTGAGATAAAGGAACTTCTGTTCCACACACAGTGTTTCCTTTAGTTACTAATGCAATCCCAAAATCGGTTTTGGTTTTTAGCCCCCTCAAGTCCCTGTTGTCTATGCACATGATTCAGCTGGATCCCCTAGTGACAGCCCTGTGGCGCCTGGGGCAGGGCAGGGGAAGGGGATAAGCATCCGATCTAGGGTTGCCAACCCTCCAGGATTGTCCAGGAGAGTCTCCAGGAATTAGAGATGAATCTTTGATTAAAGATCATGTCAGGTGATGAAACCTCCAGGAATACGTCCAACCAAACTTGGCAACCCTAATCAGATCAGACCCTCGGTGACTCCTCGCTCCAGCTGCCAATAACCCTGTCCATGGAAGCAGGGTGTCCCCCCCCACCCAAAGAAGTGAGCCTGGAGAACAGCGTTGAGGAGTGAAATGTCCTGGCTGATGCTTTAAATGAAGCTTCCCCAAAGTGCATCCATTTATCCGGTGCTGATAAAATGATCATTGATGAACGAGCACACAAGGCGGAGGAGAGCGCTGCATCCAGTAGACATTGACCCTAGTGCAGGATTCAGGGGCTCAGCCTCAGGAAAGAATTCCACTGGGTTATTTAACATGCATCAGTTGTTTTATTAACTGTAAAGAGGCTCCTCTTCCCTATGCGACAGCTCTGGCTTTGGTCCCTGGGACAGTCTAGGACTCAGGAGTGTCAAGGCTGGAATTGCCAATCTACTCCAAACAGGAACTTGTTTGACTGTTTTGCTCATTGTCTCACTTTCATGCAAGCAGCTCGGTGTGGGATTTCAAAGCAAGCCCGTATTTTCATTTGGTATTTATACTTCTGTTGCAAACCTGAATTTATATTTGCCTATTTCCAGTAACATTCATTTTTCATGTATACAGGGCCAAACAGCACCCAGCACAATGCAGATGGAAGGGGGTGTTGGGATAAATCCCTTCTCCTGTAAAAGCTGCCAAAGGCAGCTGGGACTTCAGTTTGTAAAATCTTGTCCCAAAGACCCCCACACGTTAAAGAGCCTGGAAGCTAGTTTAGGATCTGCCTGGGAGGGATAGTGCCAAGCGAACAAAGGCAGCATTGGAAGCTGTGGTTTTGGGGAAGTTGAGATGTCTGTGTCATCCCCTCCACCATGCTGCTGTGCAGGTGGGTGGAGGGCTTGAATTGTCTTTTGAAAAAAATCCCCATAGGTGGAAGCTGCATTTAAACGGATATACTGGGTTTTATCATCAGTGTAAGAGCCACACAATTCCACCAGGGGGGGCGCCTACCTCTTCAACATCCTCTCCTCTCCCGTGTAGCCTGCTAGGGCCCGGGGAACTCTCTTTCTTTCCAAATCTGGACATCCCAGGGGAGCCAACGGGAGCACAGTTCTCCTCCTCCAAGGGCTGGGGAGAGGCCAATCCTCAGGGTATGCGACACTACAACAGCAAAGAGCCGCAGGGCTGCAGCTGCGCCACTGTAGCACTACAGTGTAGACACTACAGCGAAGGAAGGGTTTCTCCCTCACTCTAGTAAATCCACTGTAGCTAGGTCAACTGAAGAATTCTTTCCTTGACCAAGCTGCGACTACACTGGGGGGGAGGTTGAAATTGTTCACAACTCTGAGCGATGTAGCTAGCCTGACCTAAGTTGTAGGTGAAGCCCAGGCCTTCTACGCTGACCTTGTCACCCTGACATTTCCCCTCCTTGCTAACACTGGTGCAGCTACACCTTTGGGGGCGTTACTGAGGGCAAGGTGCCGACATCTTCATGTGTCGCCTGGACCTGCTCCAAACAGAGTTACCTAGTACAGGGCTTCAAACATTAGCGCTCTCTCTGGCTGCCCCTGGTGGCGCTGCATGGGTGCTGTGAGAGTGCAAGGAGATTGTAAGGAAAAAGGCTAGTGTAGACACACCTCTAATGGCCACAGAAGCCAGACCAGGGGATGTATCATATCGTCAGGGGCACAGAGACCAGTTCATAATCTCCTCTCACAGCCCATTCCTGTATCTGGCTCTGCTTCTCCTCCCAGCAGATATGCCCAGACTCCAGCCCCAGCTGGCTTGGGAAATCCAGCTCAGGTTCTTCTGGTTTTCTGGAAATTCATTATTGAAAGGCTCCAGGTAACTATGACTATATTGGGCTTGCACTACATGTAATGAGATGCTAGTTGTAGCTAGTGGAAATTTTATTTATGTCATCTTCTTTCAAAAGAGCACTCAGGGCTTCTCTTTAACCAGCAGTGCCTGGGGCGTGATCCTGATCAGACATGCTGAGCCAGCGAAAGGTTAGACAGGAGACATTGCAGATTAAGAACTGACTCTTCCCATAAGCTTCCAGCCAGGCCCAGCCGCCCCCATTGGCCCAGGGTGGCTGTCTGTGATGCAATAAAGGCAATTCACAGTGTTCGTGAGTACAGACAGGTGAGCTAAACTCCTGGCTTTCAGCCCCCCTGGACACTGCGCAGGCTGTTGGAGGTTAATAAAAGTACTGCAAGAGTCAGAGTTTAAGGCCAGAAGGAACCACCAGATCATCTACTCTGACCTCCTGTACGTGACAGGCCACCAGCACCATCCAGCACCTGCACAATGAACCCAACAACTGAAATGAGACCAAGGTATTACAGCCCTCAGGAAAATAGACTATTACATGCCACAGGCAGAGAACAGGAGGGACTGAAGTGCAGCAGTGCCCAAGGCCTCTGCAATGGCAGGGAAATGGGATACACACAGATAATCCTGGCAATGACCCACATCCACACTCTGCAGAAGAAGGCTCCTCTCATAAGACAGGCCCTCCATTCCCCTCATCATCCGTGAAGCTCTTCTTCACACCTGTTCTAGTTTAAATTCTTCTTTCTTGAGCATGGGTGATCAGAACTGTGTGCAGGACTCCAGATGAGGTCTCACCAGTCCTTGTGCAATGGTATTAATACTTTTCTAGCTCTACTGGAAATGCCTCACCTGATACAGCCTCACATCACATTTGCCTTTTTCACAGCCCCTCACACTGGTGGCTCAGTCATCCTGGGATTGACCCTGTGATGGGGTGTGTACCCTGAAGGGGCTAATGGGGGCCTGAGAGGCCAATTAACATACCTGGTTGGAGAGAGCAGTTAATTGATGGTGAAGCCCAGCTGGGGAGGGGCTGGGTCATAGTCATTATAAAGCCAGGAAGTTTGCAATAAGAAGGAGCTGTATGATGAGGCTGCTGCATCAAAAATCAGCCAAAGACAAAGACAGGGGTTACAGTCACTCTGTGGGGAACAGAAGAGATGGGAAGCAGCCTAGGGAGGCACCAAGGAGTCAGAGGGAGGAGACTTTAACTGCCAGCTACAGGGTCCCTGGGCTGGACACCAGCGTAGAGGGAGGGCCTGAGTTCCCCTGCCAGCCTCTGAGGAACGTGGGGTGAAACCCATGGTGGTATGGGGTGTGAGACCCATGAGACAGAGGCAGGACGTGCTGTAAGGTCATTGGACTAGAGCTTGCTTGGATTCTTTGTTAGACTGAAGTGTGATCTACAAAGGGCCAAGTTGTGGGAAGAGAGACCACCGGAGTGATGGTCAGCGGGGGTGCCGTACAGCGAGGCAGCTGCTATGCCACACCTGGCCCCAAGGAGCCGCTCTGGTGGTGAGTGAGCCCCTTTACACCCACACCCCTCCACTGTCACTTCCCGCTGACGAGCCCCCAGCTTGTAGCAGCAATTCTTACAGTTAGGCCCTAAGTGCCTGACCTTGCGCTTTGTACTATTGAATTGCGTCCCATTTCTGCCTTCCCCCTCCCCCTCCGACCCTCCAGACTTCCCACTGCAATATTCTGATCCTCCCACCGTGGGATGATCAGCAAACTTCGTTAGCACGGGCCCACTTCTTGTGCCGAGGCCATTGATACAAATATTGATTGAATCAGCTCAATCTCAACACTGTTCCTTGGGGAACTGCCCCAGTAATCCCCCTCCAGTCTGATCGTTCACCTTTCAGCACAGCCCACTGCCCTTGTCCCCTTTCCGGTTCTTGTACTGATGGTCTCTGACAGACGGGGGGTGTCAGCTGATGGGGTCAAAGGCTGGCAGTGAGAGGACACGCTACTGTCAGTCATTAGGCCCAGATTGACTGATTCTTGGGATCCCAGCTTGAGACCTCCTTGGGCTTGATGGTCAGCGGTGCTGAGCACCCACAGCTCCCATTAATCTCAGCTGGAGCTGTGGGTGCTCAGCACCTCTGACCGGTGGCCCCCCAAGCCAGGGTCTGCTTTGGACTATGGAAAGAGCTATATGGATGCTATCTATTAAGGAATAATGAACCCTGTTGGACTCCGTAAAATGAGGAAGAGAACCCCAGAGTCCTGCTTTACAATTCCCCGCTTTCATCACAAGACCCTACTCCCATTTGAAAATGATTCATGTGGCTGATCCCATGTGGAGTTCCTGGGATCTGCGCTTGCTAAGTAAGCAAAGAGATAGACTCCAGCACTGGAGTCCCACCCACCTCTCAGGAAATACAGGAAGAGCAGGGCCTTGGCTTTCATGGTCTGCAGAAAAGGTTAATTAATGTTGGGGCTTTTGTGCTTCTCCCATCAAAGTGTGACTGAAAGACAGGGGCTGGCCAATGAGGGCTGCTGCCCAGGAACAGGAGCTGAGAGGGGGTGAGGAGTGGGTGAATCATCTGCCATTGTCCAGCCTTCTCTGAAGGCTCTTTGTTGGGTTTGAAATTCAATCTCTTGACTAGTCATTGTCTCCTAATCTGCCTTGCACTCTGTATCTGTGGGACATGCCCAGCCTGCTGGAGACCTGCCTGGACACACGGCCAGGATTTCCCGACTCTGTTTTAAACGACTTTTAATATCTCAGTCAAAGGCAGTGGAGTCCAGCTGCTTGAAGGAGCAGGGAACCAGGAACGAGGATTCCTGGGCTCTGTTCCCAGCCGTGGGAGGGCAGTGAGGCTGACTTGTTTGAGCAGGAGCTGATGGGTTGTCTGCATGGACATTAAAGATCCCCCTGGGCAGTTTTCATAAGAAGAGAAGGGGTCTTGCTCCAGGATCCTAGGTCCAAACATCCCATCCTTCCCACTGCTATGTTCCTAGCTGCTACACTACACCCCAGAGGTGGCTGCATTTCTGTGGTGCTGTCTTTCTGGGGTTTGTAAGGTGCTTGGATGTAAGGTGCTATAGAAATATGACCCCCCCGCTGATAATCAAGGCACTAGTATGTTTTTCTTTCTCTAGGAACAACTAGAAAAAGCTACATTTCCAGGGACATGGTGCAAAAGCATCAATTCCCACAGGGAGTGTGGTCTCTAAGAGGCGTTGTCACAGATTATCTCATGCTGTCCACACCGTGGTTCTGTTCATGCCCTGCCCAGTGCTTCTCCCTGCCTACGTGAGCCCAAACATCTACAGTGAAACCACTCCCCTGCGATCCCCATGGGTCAGCACCCCCTGAAAACGGGAAGCCAGAGCGTCTGTGGAATGGGAGCAGACTAGCTGCCTCTGCCTGGCAAAAGTGAAGGGTTAAAAACAGATGCCTGTTGCCAAACTGCTGCAAGTTCAGGCCTGACTTCAAGCCACATTCCTCTGCACAGTAATTCTAGACCAACCTGCAGTGGTACCAGGAGCCTAGGTGCTGTGGGTTCTGCAGAACGAACATAAATGATAACGACTGGCCCCCTCTGGCACGTCCTATCCCACGAGGTGTCCCTGCAGTAATCAGCTCACCCACTAGACTGGTCGCTCCAGGTTGGGGCAGGGCAGCAGCTGTGTTCAGTTTCCCCTGCTGCTGCTTAGCTGTGAATTGATGACTTGGGTCTGCAAGAACAAACTTGCATGCACATGGGTAAAGCTGGGCCTCTTCCTATGTCCTGGCACACACTTCTTCACACCAGGGAGGGCTATGCAACACCTATCAAATTCCCTCCTTTGGCACAACACCCTGGGCACACCTGTGAGGCCCTGCATGGGGGCTGCTGAGGAGAGCCATATATGTACCTGAGACAGACACAGGCCTGGAAGGGCTCTTTGGGACTGCACCTCAAACAGCAGGTGGGGCACAGCCTGCCCTCCCTGACCCAGTAGTGAGCGGAGCATGTTTAGGATCATAAATAACCCTTGGCACTAATATAGCATCTTTCCTTCAGGGATCTCCAAGCATTTCACAAATAGTAATCAACTCCCACAATCCCCAGAGGCAAGTCAACATGATCTCCCATTTTAGAGGGGAAATTGAGGCACAGAGGAGGGGCGTGACTTCCCAAGGTCATACCCTCAGCTGCAGTACAGGGAATAGGACCCAGGAGTTTTAGTGCCCAGTCCCTTGCTCTCCCCGGTAGATGTGCTCTCCATCGTACATTGGAGCTAGGGAAAGGGTTTCCCCGCTGCTGGTTGTCATCTTTCCTGCTCTGTTTCCGCTCATGCTCATTTTCATTTCACCTCCTCCAAGGCCTTGCAGAAACTTTCCCCAAGCTTTGCAGCTCATTATAAAATCACTACTCTGTACTTCACTTGAGCTCCCTTGAAAAGTACTCCCTTTCCACTTCCTATGGCAAACAGGAGCCAAGCCGTTTTCATGTACCATTTGCCTTCCAGCTTGCTTCTGTCCAAAACACTCCTGTGGGCTCTGTCCCAGGACGTAACTCGTAGCTGTTGTGTGTGTGATGCACCTATTCAGCCACACACCACCTTCAGCACATTTTCTGACAGTGACCTAAACTGAGTGTTTGCACTGCAGCAAGGATGGTGGCAGGAAACAAATGTCCCATCATGCAAACAAACAAAAAACCACCAATAAATGTGGTTTGTAGAAGTGAAAGAAATGGAGAGAATATTCTCAGAATAGCAACTGAGGGAAAGTCTGGTGACATGCTGTGCAGAGTGGACTGGACAGGGACCGGTTACTCTTTGAACTAGAAATGTACCGTGCTTTAGGACTGAGGCCCTCTAGACCAGCTATGCTGTTGGTCTGCAGAGAGCGGGCTGGGCACATGGTGCTGGGATTCTCCCTTTGTTTCCAGATGTTCAGTTGCATAAAAGGTTCAGTCATTTCCAGCAGGGATGCTCGGGGATGGTGATGGGGAGGTGTCCCCAAGAGAACCTCTTGATGAGGATGTGGTTCCTACTATGGAAAAATCTGAGAGCCCCTGCTCCAGTCAGCCTGCCTAGTCTCCTGGCTCTTGCCTCTAGTTCTGTCCTTTCGGGGAATGAGTACGTTATGGCACAGGTGCCAGGCGGGCAGGTTTCCCTCACACTGCCTCTGGCAACATGCCTGAGCACTGAGCTAAAGGGGCTCCCCCTTGGAGCGAGAGGGGAGTTTGGTCTGAAGGTCCATTCAGTCCTGTGCCTGTCAGCAAGTCATTGCCAGTCGTGACTCAGATTTCCGCCTGCCGTGTGGAGGATTGGGCACTAGGAACTGGACTGAGACATCCAATTGACTTCACACAGGCCATAGAACATCAGACAGTAACTACTTCTGGTCCCAACCACTGTGAGTTGGAAAGTGATTTACATTCCTCTAATACTGACAAGGGGGGAATTAGTGTTTGTGTCTATCACGCTTCATTGAGATGTTGCTGGGAAAAACATCTTTTCCTGTTACCTTGTGGTGTTTGAGTGCCAGGGAAGGATGCCAGAGCCCTGTCCATGCAAGCCCTGGGCTGGGGTGGTTTGGAAAATGGTGTAATCTCTGGTTTAACGAGAACACTTTGGGCTAAGGATCTCAAAGCTCTCTACAAACATTAATGAACTCAGCTTCGCAGCCCCTAGTACAAAAGTTTGAGAACCACGGCCCTAGCGGGATGGGTACACGCAGAGGGACACGATCCCTCTGAGCAAAGGGAACCGTGGCAGGTCTTGCTGGGCTCTGTATGCTGCCATGGAGACTGCACCCTGTGTATTGACTCCGCTTTGCCAAGGACACTATCCTGCTCTATGCTGTATGTAAATACCCTGGGACCGACTTTCTTCTAGGAGCAAATCTGCCTAAAAAAACCCAAAACAAACAAACAAAAACAACCCAAAACCAGAGGGCTGGTTCCCAGTGGGAGGAGGAGGGAAGCTGGGCGGAGTGATGATTGCTACACAGAGGGGAAAGGAAAATCCGCCTGCTTTGTGCACAGAGCTGTGGTGGATCCACTTTTAGTTCCCAGGCTGGGGCCGCTCTGGGAGTGACTCAGGCAGGAGCAGCACCGCCTGTTGAGAGCTGCCCTGGCAGGGAGGGAAGGGCAAGGCAAGGAGTTCTCGCTAGTGGCGTGTCTGGCAGTAGGACTCCTGGGAGCTCCCTTCTCCCCCAGTTCGGAGAAATTCCCTTATCTCCCTGCTCAGTCTCTGGAGTATGGACCTGCCACTCCCCGTGCATGGCCCCAGCTGGATGGGGGCTGTGCTCTTCCTTGGGGGACAGCTCCTAGGTAAGGAATTATTCGGGCGTTTTCCCCCTTGGCCTCAGCTGCCTCCTTTGCTTTACCCTCCTATTCTTCCAGTTCCCTCCCTCCTAAAGTCAGGGCCGGGAGAATTCTGGCATTTCTTTCCGTGGCTGAGTGTCTTTTGGGGCTGATTTGGCTGAGAGCTACATGGGGTGACTGTGCGTATGGACTCAGGTCCTGGACAAACAGGTTCAGATGTGTTCCAGCTAGAGACTGAGGCCTGAGCAGTCTGAGATCGGGTTACACGCTCTTTCCTTTCAGTCCCTGCTCCAGCCAGGAGGAGGACTTTACTCTTTGAACTGCCCTGCTTTCGCCACTTTTGTTAAAAAGAGATGATTAAACTAGAGACAGGTCAGGTTTCAGATCCATTGCAGCTATGTAAATCTGGAATAAATACCCCGACTTCAGTGGAATTTTACAGGGTTTACATTCGCATAAGAGACCCAGAATTTGGTCCATAGACCCCCTGTGGTTTTACATTGCTTCTGTCACTTCACTTCCAGCACGTGTGCATGCACACGGGCTTTTCTGTGATCTGTTGTGAAAAACATTTACACTTACAGCCCAAGTTTGCACTAAGGTGTTTTTTCAAAATGGTGGTTTTCACTTAGCTGCAAAGCTGATCTTCGCCAAAAAGAGATTTTCAAATGCAAAACTATGAAAAAATATTTGAGGTGTTTCCTCTTTTGAATGAGGTCCTGGTTTCAAGAAGATGAACATAGCTGGGAAATGGCATGGTTTGTTGTGGTGTTTTTTGTTTGTTTGTTTTTTTTAATTTATTTTTTTGGAAATTGAGTGAGGAGGATGCCAAGAGCCCAGATTCCAGGGTTTTGAATTACATTGTGGACATTTCAGAGCCCCACCAGATACTGCCGAATACAGTAGCGTAGAGGGCAATAGGAAATAAAACTCATAATGCAAGGTGGGCTGCATTCCTTAGCATAAAAACCATGTTCTGCAACCCCAGGTGAATGGTTGTGCTTTTCTGCAGGAAAAAGCTTACTGGACAATAGGCTGGGAAGAGGTGAATTTAGGTCTAAAGTGGGAGGTCTCCCTGTTGTGAGTCTGGCTGATGAGCTGGAGGCTCCGTGGGTTTTGCAGCTAGCGAAGGCAAAGGCAGTTGTTGTGTGAAGCCGCTGTGTTGTCCTGTGTGGGCATTCCGGATGAGTAACACCTCTTTCCCTCAGGTGAGACTACAGCCCTCCTTGAGCTATCTCCCATCTCTGGGCATTTTCCCCTGCTGCCCACTTTGGGGGGAAGAGTCTCTCTGTCCCTCCTCACAAGCCACTGTCTGCCCCCACTCAAACCCTCTTCTTCCGAGGTGCCCACAACAAGAGTTTATAATTGTTATGAAAAGTAAAATCAACCCCCCCCTCACCCCCACCCCACTGACTTCTGGATTCCCCAGTATGTCACAGCATTGCCAACCCCATGCATGTCAGGCCTCAGGGAGAACGGTGAGATGTAAAGATCAGAAGTTTGGGGCGCTTTTACCTGCCATCTGGTGCTGGGGCAGAAGGGGTCGTGTTTGTCAGGCTTCTCTCTGAAACCACAAGGGCTGGAAACTTTTCTCTTGTCAATGAAAGCCGAGATTTTCAGGTAATAACCTGATTCCAGCAGACAGTTGGGCCTTTTCCAGAAAAAAAACACTTATAATGAGCCTTGAAATAACATTTCAAGAGTAGAAATGCATCCGAAGAAGTGAGGTTTTTACCCACGAAAGCTTATGCCCAAATAAATCTGTTAGTCTTTAAGGTGCCACCAGACTCCTTGTTGTTTTTGTAGATACAGACTAACACGGCTACCCCCTGATACTTGATTTCAAGAGTTGGCAGCACTGTGTCTTGTCTGCTCAGGGTCTGTCCTTTGTGTTCTCTGGGGCAGGGACTGGCTTTCTTTGTGCCCTGTGCAGGGCAGAGCATAGTGTTGGCACTACATGAATTAAGAAGGGAGTAACATTGGCCCCACAGTTCTCTCACATTTCCCCCAACGCTGTGTGTGCTGCGTGCCCAAGTGATGTGCTGGGGGGGGGGGGGGTTGATTTCAGCCTTATCTCGGAGTTTCCTGATTGGTTTCATTGGTGTCATCCTGCTGTCAGGGAGGTGTATTTAGGGAAGGGGTCTATTACAGGAGTATGGGCGAGGTTCACAGCCTGCAATATGCAGGAGGTGTCCTAGTGACCAGTCACTAAAGTCCTCTCTCCGCAGGCCAAAAAAGGTGTTTTTTTGCTTTTTCAATTGTTAGCTCAATTGGTTTAGCTTAACTCAAGTGAAATCTCCCTTAACACCTCTATTGACGTAGCTTAACCCTTTTAGCTTGATTCTAGCAACTAACTTGATTAGATTCTGATCTCACACTGGTGTAAATTAGAAGTAATGTCACTTAGGCCTCCTCTACGCTTAAAGGTTAGGTCAGCATAGCTCCAGTGCTCCAGGCTACGGGAAAAAGTCACCTACCTGAGCACTGTGCTACATCTAACCCCGGTGTAGATGTGGCTAGGTCATGAATGGGGTGGAGAAAGTGAATAGGAAAGTGTTCTTTACCCCTTCACATAACACAAGAACCAGCAGTCATGCTATGAAATTAATAGGCAGCAGGCTGAAAACAAACATAAGGAAGTGCTACTTCAAACAATGCACAGTCAACCTGTGGAACTCCTTGCTGTGGGATGTTGTGAAGGCCAAAAATATAACTGGGTTCAAAAAAGAATTACATAATATCATGGAGGATAGTTTTATTGATGGCTGTTAGCCAAGATGATCAGGGTCACAGCCCCACACTCCAGGTGTCCCTAAGCCTCTGACTGCCAGAAGCTGGGACCGGACAACGGGATGGATCACTCAATAATTGCCCTGTTCTGTTCATTCCCTTTGAAGCATCTGACACTGGCCACTGTTATAAGACCAGATATTAGGTTAAATGGACCATTGGTCGGTTCCAATATGGCCATTCTTATGTTCTTAAGTAAGCGGAAGAATTCTTCTGTTGACTTAGCTACCGCTGCTTGGAGAGGTGGATATCCTAGAATGATGGAAAACCCTCCTGTCATTGTAGGAGGTGCCTCCTACAACGTCGCTGCAGTGCTGTAGCTGTGGGGCTGTAGTTCATGTAGTGTAGACATGGCCTCTATCATTGCAGTTACGGTAGTGTGAGCAAGAGCAGAATCAGAACTCCAAAGCTGAAAGGCCTCCCTAGGAGTTAGCCTTTTCATCTTCTCTCTCTGCTCTCTTTCCAGTCCCCTTTTCTCTTTCCTAGTAGCCCTAGTAGAGTTAACCTGTTTTCATAAAATTTCCGTACCTCCCTGGTCTCACGTCTCCGGGCAGAGTTCCACTGGGCAGCGTCCGCTGGCTCCCTTGACACCTTTGAGGAGCAGTGGGCGCTGTCCGGGGCTCTCTGCTCGGTGTCCCCATCAGGCACCCTGATTCTGAACCTTTGACCGTCACTCCACTCCGTTTTTTCATTAGTTGTCCCAAGAGGAAAATAAAAACACTACGGATGGTTCTTTGAGATCCTTACAAAGGTTACCTTTCGTCCTGAATGAGATACAGAAACCCACCCCCCAAACCACCACCAAGCAGCTGTGGTGGCAGTAACTGTGGAACAATATTAGCAGGGGTTGTGCATGCTCCCAAGCAGGGACACCTTGCATTCATTGAGCACCATTCATCCTGCGGTGCATGAAATGCTTAATGTAATAAATACAAACTGTGTAAAGAAGTGACGTCACCCACCCTGTCTGGAGTAGGACGTAGTAGCTGCTTAACAGCACTTAGCAGTGCTACACAAGAGGCGATAAGGAATATTCTTTCCAGTTGGGACTGCCTGGGGAACTGAGAGAAGCAGAATGTAATCACCCCAGCTGGAATGTGTCCCGGATACTGAGGCTGTGTCTACACCACAAACATTACAGTGGCACAGCTGCTGTAGTGTAGACACTTGCTACAGCAACAGAAGGGGTATTCTGTCATGGTACTAAAACAACGAGGAATCCTTGTGGCACCTTAGAGACTAACAAATTTATTTGGGCATAAGCTTTCATGGGCTAAAACCCACTTCATCGGATGCATGGTAGGCAGGTATATATATTACAGCACATGAAAAGATGGGAGTTGCCTTAGTAAGTGGGGGGGGGGGGTCAGTGCTAACAAGGCCAATTCAATCAAGGTGGAAGTGGCCTATTCCCAACAGCTGACAAGAAGGGGTGAGTATCAACAGAGGGAAAATTACTTTGAGATGCAGTAGCTAGGTCAATGGAAGAATTCTTCTGTAGACCTTCTAAAATGTCTGTCATGGAATTGCAGTGCTGTATATTGCTGCTCTGCAAACAGATGCTATGCACACACAGAAGTCCCTCTGACTTTAGGCACTGCTGGGCAAGCATCGTTGTCTATAAATGTGGAAAAAAGGACCATTTCCAGTGCTCTCAACTACAGCAGCCCATGCCTCTTCAGTACAAAGCACTGTGGACCAAAAGCCATGTTTGGATCAAGCTCTCCTCCATTCCCATAGAGAAGTGCTGCCAAGCCCTACCCAAGGACGGAAGGAACAACTCCACCCTGATGTCATCCTTGTGCTGTGTTTGTGTATCAGCTGATTAAGTCTGTGAAGCACTTTGGGCTCCTTCAGATTCTATACATGCAAGATCATTATCAATTAAATCTATTCCTTGCGATTCTTGGTGTAATTTATTAACAGGAGCTGATAGGGCAGGCACCAGCCCAGACTGAGTGGATAGGGCTTCTGGTTTTTGGTTTTAACTGATACATTTTGATAAAAGACCCCTGACACACACAGACTGAAATTGGTGTTTATTCACAAACATGGAAATACACTGGAAATGGTTCCTTGTATCTAAGGGCTCATCTACACAATAGGGTAGTGCATTCTACACAGGTGTGCTTTCTAAAGAACATTAATGTGTTGCACATCGTTGTTGGTCTGTGTTGGTCTGTGTAGACCCTGCCAGGGAACACTAAAGGTTTCCTAGTGTGCTTTAATCTAGTGCTGTTTGTAACTGTATTAAATTAAAGTGCACTAGGGAACATTACCAAGATTGCTCATTACAGTATATCCACACACTATATATAGAGAGCCCTGAAACTCCTCCCCCGCAATTTTTGGACATCTACCTAAAACTCCAATTGCTAAAAATACCCCCCCCCCCCAATTAAATTAATAAACCCCAAAACAGGAACCCTAAATGTGGACAAGGAAGGGTGAGGTGCTTTCTTTTAGAATGTAGCGGGGTTTTTTTTGTTTTTTAAATTTCCATCCCGTTTTCCCTGCAGCACTCTGGCCTGTGGCAGCTGTGGAAGTTCACACTTCCAGGGAAGTAGAGGCTCTGAATGGGACCAATGTACGCTTAAAATGCACCTTTTCCAGCTCCAGCC
The DNA here is from genome assembly GCF_002925995.2 of Terrapene triunguis. Taxonomy (NCBI): domain Eukaryota; kingdom Metazoa; phylum Chordata; order Testudines; family Emydidae; genus Terrapene; species Terrapene triunguis. The sequence continues at coordinate 17,692,223 of NW_020664725.1, read as the reverse complement.
CAGTTAGCCAGCGTGTGACGGTGACCTGGAACTTCCAGCCCCAGGGAATGAACTCTCATGAGTCTGTAAGTGGGACCATTCTGCTCCAGTTGAGCGATAAGGTATTGCTCATACAAGCCTCTCCCGCTGCATAGAATTTGCTGCAATGGGAGTGTAACTAACAATAGAGGGTGTGGACATGGGTGGGGAATACAGATTAGCAGAGGCATGTGGGGTAGGTGACTCTGACTTTAACTGATTAAAAGATTCTGCTGACGAATCCCCCTCTGCAGTGAGTTTTGGTTTCAGGTCCTATCTTTGCTGGCCATCGAACCTGGCTAGAGGAACCATTTTTAGGTAGTTCCTGCATGTAGGGTTAAATGCTGGGGGGCAAGTGCAGCTGCACCTGCTTACATCACAGCCTGATTTGGTCCTGTGTCCCTGCTGAAGCCACAGGTCTTGCTTGTGACTTTGCCTGGCCCACAGTGGGAGGGGAAGTACGTCAGCAAGGGCCATGGTTCGATGCATGTAACACAGCTTCAGCACTGGTGTCAGGAGAGGGCCAGCCTGAACCTGGTGTGCCCCAGGAGGGATCCCCCCTGAGGGGTCAGATGGTCTCTGAGCTCTGCTGTGAGAGTCTGACGCAGCACAGCTGCCTGCCTGCCTGAGCCACGCACCTTCTCCAGCCTGTGCTACCTGGGGGCCCTGCTGGCTCGCTACCGGCCCCTGGTGAATGTGAAGTTGCAGCTGCTTTCAGAGGTGAGAAAATGGGGTCAGGGTGCAGGACACCTGCAGCCACTGTGAAGGAGACATCAACAGGGGAGAGAGAATTTGAGGGGGACGTGTCCCCTCAGTCCCATCCCACCATGCTTGTCTAGGCTTCTTTGCATGGCTGCTTTCCATCCATGCTGCCTCTCTTGCCCCCAAACTGAGACGGAGACACCGGGATCCCTGTCCTGCCTGTTTTATAAATGCTCTGAGCATTTGCAGAATGGGCTTGAGCACTATTCCCGACAGGCAGGTTGCTCCTCCACAGAGCAGGATGCAGTCTCACACTGCACAGTAATGATGAAGCTTCCTCTCTCACCATCCAGGTGCTCTACTACTATGAGGAGCCCTATCCCCCGACCAGTGGGCGGTTTAAAGAGCGAGTTACTTGGGATGGGAACATTGACCGGAACGATGCTTCCATCGTTGTCTGGAACTTGAATCCCACTGACAATGGGACGTTCACTTGCCAGGTGAAGAACCCGCCAGATGTTGATGGCACGATTGGTGAAATCCAACTCCGTATTGTGCAGCAAGGTACGTGGCCCGGGGCACTGTCGTGGTCAATATGAAGTTAGCTGTACAGGGAACTGGCACAAGTGGATGATCTCCTACCATGTGTGGGGGAGTGCACGAAGGGAAAGGGATTACCAAGGGGAGGTATCAGGAAAGTAAATTAATGCAATAAGGGATGTGGGTGAGGAAGGACTGAACTCGGGAGTTCTTGACTCCCAGCCCTCTGCTAAGTCCCCTCCCAACCAAGCCCCCCTCTCTTTCACCTGTTTCTCTTCTGTGCAGTGCATTTCTCGGAAATCCACATCCTGGCTCTGGTCATAGGGTCTGCCTGTGCTCTGATGATCATTGTGGTGATAATGGTAGTTGTCTGGCGACACTATCGGAACAGACGGCAAGAGAAGAGCACTGAGATGGTGGAGACAGAACTGTAAGGACAGGGGCTTCTGGGAAACCTCAAAATATCTTCATAGGGGTTTGGCCAGTGCCTAGCACGGGGCAGCCAAGAGTCTGTAGTGCAAAACCTACCATCAACTGGCAGTAATTGGCCCCTTTGTTGGTAGTCACACCAGGGAGCTCACAGAGTAAATGAGCTCCTCCTCTTATCCCTGGAGGGGGTCCATCAAGTCAGGATAGAAGCCAACTGTGGAGATGTCTGTGTGGGGGAAGCTTGCTCTGCCTGTTCTAAGGATAAGCACAGCACCATGGAGTAGTGGCTGATACAGAGGATATGTCCTGTGTGATTAGGAGCAACCCTAGCTTCTGTTTGCTAAACCAAGGGGTACATCAGATACTCATTACTTTCTGATCAAGTGTAACTACAGCGCCGAAGGAATTTAACTAGCTTCTTTGCTAGAAGGGAGCAGGAAAGCTTTACAGCCACTTAAAACTGAACAGCTACAGGTTGGTAGGAAGGGTCAGTATCAGAACGCTGTAAAAAGGAGCTGGTGGCCACAGCATTTGCTTGTCTCATGGCTCTCAAGATACTCTGTAGTTAAAGGTTTCAGAGTGGGAGTCGTGTTAGTCTGGATCAGCAAAAACAATGAGGAGTCCTTTTCCTGTACTATAATATATATTCTGCTTACTGTATTTTTCACTCCATGCATCTGAAGAAGTGGGTTTTAGCCCATGAAAGCTTATGCCGAAATACATCTGTTAGTCTCTAAGGTGCCACAAGGATTCCTCGTTGCTTCTGTAATTAAAGGCATTGCAGCTGGGTGATGTGTTGGGGTTTAGTGAGCGGTTTGCAGGGGGACCAGAGTGAAGGCTGAATGCAGAACAGGGTTATGGGTAGTGGCATTAAAAGACTTGATCACAATGGAACCATTGTCCGAAAGGTTTAGGTGGTGAAAGTGGGGCAGTGATTGGGATCATGTCTAACCAGCTGTGATTGAGTTACTGTGCAATTTACAGGAACATACAGCTATGCTGTGGCCTAAACACATGTAACCAACTAATGTAATGAACTTGCCATGCAAATAAAGGAACCTACAGGAAACCATGTCTTCTAGTGTATAGAGTTACTGTACCCTGTGCACTCCCCGGCTGGCTAGCCAGCTGGGGCACCTGGGGAAATGCGTTGGGAACAAATTTGGGGCACCAGTGGAGATTAGTGCTGTTCTGGATCTCCAGGGGTTGTTGACTCCATCCCCGCTATTCACCTCCATCCCTCTGGACCTTTGGGTGGGTCATGTAGTGCTACAACCGGTATTTTCTTTTCCAGCCAAACACAAGCTGGTATTTAGCAGAGTGCGAATGGGTCAAGGATACATCAAGGGGGCTGCTGTGCTGACAGTGGGACTGAGGGATGTGTCACCTATGCAGGGATACCTCTGGGGAAGGGGTCACAGCCAATTAAAATCCGAATGATAGATTCTCCCTTCCGCCCTAGCGTAGACCCCAGGAGCTGTCTGTGGACCTGCCACTTAACAGGCTTATTGCCAGGGAGTCTAGTTTTCAGTGATAAAAAAACCCAGAATTCTCCTATTTAAAAAAATATAAAAATCCGTGTTTTTCTGTGCGTAAAATGAAACGCCCTGGGCAGCGGGGCTCCTGCTGTCACTTCACTAAAATGTAATTAATGGTTTTTATTTTTTTCAAAAAAGTAAAAACTAAAGATTGTTTTAAAAAAACAAACCAACCAAATTTCATGTTTTTCCAAGGCAAACGGATTTCTAGAATCCCTGCTTATTACCTCCTTGTGACTCAGAACCCGGGGCAGTTGGGCAGGGGGTCTGATGGCTGCTTTCGGCTTTTCTAGAACAGAAAAGGAGAAGCTGAAGAGTACAGAAGAGAAGGTAGCTGTCCCATTAGAAGACTAAGGTTCTCTGACTAAAGACTACATACAGTGCAGGTAAGTGCTTTCCAACAGCTTTCTGACCTGCTGCAGGTTTTGAAGAGGTTTTTTTACGTGGCTGTTCCATGACCTGTGTGAAATGAGTGGGTAAGTCTCAGGTAAGTTCCTAGCGGACGGGTCATGGTATCCACATTACAAAAACTGCTACTGCCATAGTCACCGTTAGTACTGACTGGCTTCCTCGTTGGCAGCCTCAGAGACCGAACAAGGCCTGAATAGGCAATGGAGACAGAACTTCCCTCTCAACCCTACAGGAGGTTTCTCCAGGTCAGGGTTGATGCTCATTGGTAAGGAAGCTCGAACAGTTGCTACCCAGTATGTAGCTGTTTTGTGGATAAATAAGAGTGCCATTTTCATCTGTGCTTTTTAGATTCCCCTTTGCCTTCCTTGTTTTAAGGGCATTACAGGAAGAACATTCCTGATGCTACTAATAGGCTCTGCTGGTGCATTTATACATCATTTTACCTTCCCACTTTTTGATATCATCATCTGCCTTCACTATTTTAAGTCCCAAGAATGTTGTAGTAATATGTTGTCTTTTTTTCCTTCCCGTAGCTTCTCCCCTGCGGAAGTTTCAGAAGCAGATGGCTAATCCTTGTGATTTCAGATGTTAGAACAAAGCTGAATTACAGATGTCTGATGCCGCAACTGTGGTATCCCTGTTCACCTTAAAATCTGTGCCACGGCAAGACGGTGGGATTAAAATACAGTGTGAGATCTTATTTCCTTCCATTGAAACAACGCAGGGAAACTTGTCCTATCAACAGTGAAGTTGTCTTTGGTCTTCAATCCCGTTGTAGCCATTTGGAGAAATGTACGTCCTTCGCAGAATTTCATTTGATTCACTCTGTTGAAGAGGAAAAATCCCAAGAGAACTATAAGAAATTCAAAGATTCAGGAACAGAATTTTCAAAATTCTCATTTTGGTCTGTGGAAGAATTTTGGAAAAATGCCTTTAATTTTTTTGAACTTTTTAAAATGTTTTCCCCTCCCTCCCCACAAAACAACCCCCTCGTCCCCCACCATATTTGTAGAAAAGAAAATGGGGGGGGGGAGAATGATAGTCACTCTGAATGAAAATGTGCAATGGTTAACCCATTCCCATTGCAAACTGTCTGTGCTTGCCACACTCTTATTCGTTCTCGCTTTAATTCTTAAATTTGGTTTGCACTATTTTTCCTTTCTCAAAAGCTCTTTAAATGTTTCTAAAAAGAAGAATGATGAGACAGTTTGATCACAGGGACAGCTTATTGCAAGAATGGGGTTTTGATCCTGTTGTTACGCGAAGTGGAAAGTGTTACAGTTTTGGACCGTGTGCCGTTTCTTTGGCTGGAATGGTATTTAGAAGTGGATGCATTTTTCAGTTTGACTTTTGTTTGACTTTGTAGGTGACTTAGTGTGTCTGAAAGTGACAGACTGAGAACCTTGCCTATTATCAGCTGCAGTGAGGGCAGATTCTATGGCAGTCTCTGCCCATTCCTATTCTACTGATGCACCAAAATCCGGACTTCCCTTTGCTGTTCCAGACCTGGTTCCCCCCCACTCATTTCCACTCACCTCAGTCCTGACCTTCAGCACCCCTTGTTGTTTCCCAGGACCTATGCACAGTTTGCAGATGCCCTTCAACTTTGGCTTGCAACAGCCACTTCTGTTCCAGCCTAGAGTCTCTCCTAAATAAACACTACCAGCTGTGCCTAATCACAGTAAAGTTTTATTTCATATCAAAGTTCGATGGCTTGGTTCCATTGTATCAAGATTCTGGGAGGTCCAAAGCAGCACTGATACCTCTCAGTAATGCAAGTAGCTCCCTTTTTAGATATGCAAATTGCTGCACAAGGAATTTGTCTCAATGCTAATTACTGCTCCAGGTTACTAGTAGCACGTGTTATTACTAAATATGTGGTGAGCACATCAGATTCAGTGCTGCTGCAAATCTCAGTTTAAAATAAAAAACACAAATAATCAACACCTCAGAGCTGTTTCTGTATTTAATTGGCATTAAATCAAAATATGAGCTTGTTTGTTTAACAAGTTGTTTTGTTTTTATGGCCCTGCCTGTGAAATGCTTGTTATATTATCTCAGTTCATTTGTTTTCTTTTCCTATCATGGGTATCATGAATAAATTTGTTTTGTGGACAGTCAGAAGCTATGACCATATAACTACCACAATGTAAGCCTAGGGAAACTGCAAACTAGCCTGTCCTCAACACACAGTTGTTCTGTTTTTTGACACAATGGCATAGATGCCCCCATATCATGACAATGAGTGATTATTTGGATAAAAGAGGAGTTTTAACATACACCCCTAAGGCCTGGTCTACACTAACCCCCCAATTCGAACTAAGGTACGCAACTTCAGCTACGTGAATAACGTAGCTGAAGTCGACGTACTTTAGTTCGAACTTACCGCGGTCCAGACGTGGCAGGCAGGCTCCCCCGTCGACTCCGTGTACTGCTCTCGCCGAGCAGGATTACCGGAGTCGACGGCGAGCACTTCTGGGTTCGATTTATCGCGGCCAGACAAGACGCGATAAATCGAACCCGGAAGTTCGATTGCCAGCCGCCGAACTACCGCGTAAGTGTAGCCAAGCCCTAAGTGACTAAAGGATAACATTTTGTTGCAATATAAGTAGGCTTGTATGCAGCACAACGCTGTGGCACTGGAATGCATATAAGAAGCAGCAACCAATGCAGAAATGAATTGCCAATAGCTTCTTCCTGCTGTAGCTACTGTTCTCCTCTCAGATCGTAAACCCTTTCTGTGCCCTCATTGAACAACTCTAACTTTGGAACTGGGATCCACATACAATTACAGCAGGATTCCAAGGAGGAACATTTCAAACCATTGGCTAAAAAGGTTCCGGTCCTGCAAAGCTCCCATTGACTTCAATGAAAGAAGGATTGGAGCAGTTAGTTGGGGAAGGAGCATATTTGTACAGTGTTCAATCTCACTTCAAACTAAAAACAAAACATTGGACACAAGACATTAATATAGGTAAACCCAGCTTATCCAAACTCTCCAAATTTCATTTGACCCAAAATTTGTTTCTGTCCTCCAAGTCCCAAAATCATATAGAGGGTCTAGTGCAAGTCACAGCTATGGAGTCTGTACTGTTACTATTTTGGATCTTCAAATGAACTGACTGCAGATTAAATTGAATTATCAGACACAGCTGTGGAAACCCACATCCTATAGTTTAACATACCATCTGTATTCAGCTACCCATTTTCATAGCAATTTTTAGAGCAGTATTACCTTCATTCTGTGTTTCATAGTTTCTCTACTTCCTCTTCTGCAAACATAATTGTCTAATTCTGCTTGTCAATTTCAAGGCCCTGATCCTGCCTGCAGTTCTGCTTGGGCAGATCCCTTCAATAGAGAGGAGACCCATTTACTTCAACAGGGCTCTGGTTGGGTGCAGGGGCCTGCTCACATGGAACAACTTGTAGGATCAAGACTCATGGGCAGTATCTAGATGATGTGCATGAGCATTTTTATACTAATCAAACAGCTGCTTAGTTATCGACACGTTTGATATTTTCATTTTTTTTTGCTGTAAAACTTGTTTCAGCACAGAGAAACTACATTAAGTAAGGGGCTGTGTCCCATCTGTGCAGACAGATATTCTTTTGTACTGTAACTTATTTTAAATGAGCTTTTCAAGTCATTGTATGTAAATAAACCATTTTTAGTATTAAAGCATGTCCTACTTGCCTGTTTTTAATTGAAAAACTAGACGGTTGACTGCACAAGTTCATTATGGTAAGAAAACAATGGATGCCACAGTACATAGTAGAGAGACAAGGTGGGTCAGATAAATATATTTTATTGGACCAACTTCTGTTGGTGAGAGAGACAAGAGTCCAATAAAAGATATTACCTCACCCACCTTGTCTCTCTAATATCTTGGGACCAACATGCTACAACTACACTGCATAGTGTGTATGTTTAGTATGAACTTTCCACAATGCCAGAAGAAAGTGGTTTTTTTTTTTTTTTTTTTTTTTTTCCACAAGACCCTACCATAAATATAACTTAAAATGAATTATTTTCTTTGGAAGACTGGACTAGTTAACTGTGCAGAGCACTGACATGCAGGAGTCCCTGGGCTGCTTGCTTGTGGGAGGCAGAAATGCCTTAATTTCCTTTGGAAGGGAGCACTTTGCTTTGCTCAATAATGATCCCTTTCGTAAGTGGTGATTGTGATAGGCACCTGGGGCCACCGTACCAGACTGGGCTGTTCCTGTATAGTAATTTTCCAGAGCTCAGTTGAAGGTTGATGGCCAAGGGTCTTTGAACATCTCTCAACTACTTCCTGTGTCTGTTCCCATGTGCTGACTTGCACAGTGCCTCTTATATCAGGACCAGCTTTTTATCCACTAAGTAACCTTCCTCAGATCCCTTTGTATAATACACTTATTTTGCAGGGCCTTCCTGCTGATATCCAGTCCTGCCAGAGTGCACTCATTAGGTCTTCCTGCAACTGTTGGGCTGAAAAAGGCACAAACTAAGACTCTTGGACCGGGCTCTAGAACAAGTGTGGTTCTGAAGGAAGGGTGGCTTGAGGCATGAGATTAGAAAGCTACTGACCCACAAATATTTAAATAAATTGAACTCCCAAGGGAAGGTGGTGCAGGTTTAGGGCAAACAGGTCTTCAAAATAGTATTGTAAGGCCTAGGCAAATTAAGTAGAATCTATCTACCTACCTTGCTTAATCTCAGAATCCATCTAGTGCTATTTTATTTGATGAGTGGGGAAGGTAGATGCTACAGATACATTTCTCCTTATCTTCCCTCCCTACTCATATGCCCTGCCTCCTGGCAACTCTTCCTCTAGAATCTATCAATCAAGCTCCAATGTTTGCAAAGACTAGGTGCAGGTCTTCACTACGGGAGGGGGGAGGGTGTGTCGATTTAAGATACGCAAATTCAGCTACGCGAATAGCGTAGCTGAATTCGACGTATCGGAGCCGACTTACCCCGCTGTGAGGACGGCGGCAAAATCGACCTCCACGGCTCCCAGTCAACGGCGCTTACTCCCACCTCCGCTGGTGGAGTAAGAGCGTCGATTCGGGGATCGATTGTCACGTCCCGACGAGACGTGATAATTCGATCCCCGAGAGATCGATTTCTACCCGCCGATTCAGGCGGGTAGTGTAGACCTAGCCTTTGTTACTTGTGAGGGATACCTGAGCACATTCATTTTGCTGTCAGTGACTGCCATCTCATGGAAGTAAGTAAATCCAGAGTCATCTTTAAAGAAATACTGTTTGCCTTTCATCTCACTGTATCCATTTCAATCCAACATTCCTTTACTGTCCTACCCACCTTACCAGTTGCACTACAAACTGATTTATCCTAGATGCTTTCTCATTTGAATCATAGCTACATGCTGTCCAGCATATAATAATTTCCTCTGCTGAGGACCCAAACTAATTTATAACTTTATGTTCCTAGTTTTGAGAACACCAGCTGCATCTCAGAATATATTTCTGCACACTGTTTATTGTACACGATTGCCACTTGTTTTGTGCTTGTGAGAGGCTCAAAAATCAGCTTTGGAGGCCTATGAAAACACATCATATTGTGACACTACATTGCCAGATGATGACATTTTGATGCAGTGATGTCACTTAATGAAACTATGCAATGAGGTTTTTGACACAATGCCCCTACCTCATGACGGTGAGAAAGCGTTTGGATAAAAGAAGAGTATTAACACACTAACCTAAGGGTATGTCTACACTACGAAATTAGGTCGATTTTATAGAAGTCAATTTTTAGAAATCGATTTTATACGGTCAATTGCTATGTCCACACTAAGTGCATTAAGTCGGCAGAGTGCGTCCTCGCTACCGTGGATAGCATCAACTTACAGAGCAGTGCACTGTGGGTAGCTATCCCACAGTTCCCGCAGTCTCCGCCGCCCATTGGAATTCTGGGTTAAGCTCCCAATGCCTGATGGGGCAAAAACACTGTCGTGGGTGGTTTTGGGTACATGTCGTCAGTCGCTCCTCCCTCCATGAAAGCAACGGCAGATAATGGTTTTGCGCCTTTTTTCCTGGGTTACCCGTGCAGACGCCATACCACAGCAAGCATGAGCAAGTGCAGAATGGTGGTAGAATGTGCCTTTGGACGTTTAAAAGCTCGCTGGTGCTGTTGGTCAGACCTCAGCGCAACCAACATTCCCATTGTTATTGCTGCTTGCTGTGTGCTCCATAATATCTGTGAGAGTAAAGGGGAGACGTTTATGGTGGGGTGGGAGGTTGTAGCAAATCGCCTGGCGTCCGATGTTCAGCAGCCAGACACCAGGGTGATTAGAAGAGCACAGCAAGGCGCGCTGCGCATCAGAAAGGCTTTGAAAACCAGTTTCAGACTGGCCAGGCTTCGGTGTGACAGTTGTGTGTGTTTCTTCTTGATGCAAACCTGCCCCCTTTGTTGATTTTAATTCCCTGTAAGCCAACCACCCTCCCCCCTTCGAAATAAAGTAACTATTGTTTTGAAACCATGCATTCTTTCTTTATTAATTAAAAAAAAAATGAGATAACGGACAAGCTAGCCTGGATGAGGTAGGAGAGGAGGGAAGGCCAATGTCACATTGATTATTGTAGCCACACTAAAAATCAAACTGTTTGAATGACAGCCTTCTGTTGCTTGGGCCATCCTCTGGAGTGGAGTGGCTGGGTGCCCGGAGCCTCCCTGCCCTGCGTTCTTGGGTGTCTGGCTGAGGAGGCTATGGAACATGGGGAGGAGGGTAGGTGGTTATACAGTGGGGGTCTGTGCTTTCCTGTCTGGGCTTTCCTGCAGCTCCAACAGACACTTCATCATGTCCATTTGCTCCCCCATTAGCCTCAGCATCGCATCCTGCCTCCGCTCTTCACACTCACTTAATTCTTTCCTGGCGTCTGCCACTGAATGCCTCCATGCATTAAGCTGTGCCCTATCAGTGCGGGAGGACTGCATGAGCTTGGAAAACATGTCATCGCGAGTGCGTTTTTTCCGCCTTCTAATCTGCGATAACCTCAGGGACGGAGATGATAGGGGGAGTGTAGAAACATTCTGCGCTCTAAGATTCTGGGGGGACTGCATGGTCACCTGTGCTGCTGAGTTCGCCACGCTGACCAAACAGGAAACGAAATTAAAAAGTTCCCGGGGCTTTTCCTCTGTACCTGGCTAGTGCATTGGAGTTCAAAGTGCTGTCCAGAGCGGTCACAATGGAGCACTCTGGGATAGCTCCTGGAGGCCAATACCGTTGATTTGCGTCCGCACTACCCCGAATTCGACCCAGCAAGGTCGATTTTAGCGCTATTCCCCTCGCCGGGGAGGAGTACAGCAGTCGATTTTAAGAGCCCTTTAGGTCGACGGAACGGGGGTTGCTTGTGTAGACGCATTCATTATAAAATTGACCTAACGCGGGTAAATTCGACCTAACCCTGTAGTGTAGACCAGGGCTAAGTCAGTGAATGATAAGCTTTTGTTGCAACATAATGATTGTGTACAGCACAATGACATCATGGCGTGGTGCTGTGTGCTGGTGATTTAACATCGTCTCGCTGGACAATGATATTCGGAGGCAATGTTGTGTTACATCTGGAGATGGGTCCTGAACCAGAACGCAAGGTCCACCCCCCCGAACTTCAGGCTATTGGCTGGGGGCAGCTGGCCCCAGTCCCTACCAGAGACCAGCCCAGAGCCCTGGGTGCCCAGGGCACATGCCTGGTGCTCATGCTGGGGTGGAGGAGCCCCTGGCCAGCACTATCGGCGGCTTGTACGTGGGTGGTGCTGCTGCCCCCTCCGCAAAGAGCCACTGCTGGGTAAGGAGGCGGCAGAGCTGGGGCCAGGCCCGTTGCCATGGAAACATCCAGGGCGGCCATCTTGGGCCTGCACGCCCGGCCCTTCGGGGAGCCTAACTTCCGGTCTGGCCTCACCTCGGCCTTGCCCTGCCTTCCGCCAGGTAGGCCCGTGCTGGCTGCGCCGTAAACACAGCGAGCGGCTGCCGGGATGCGGGCCTGGGCGGCCGGCGGCCTCCTCCGGCTGGGGCTCCTGCTTCTGTACGGTGAGCGCGGGCCGGGGTCGGGGCCCTCCGCTTCCGGCTGGGGTGATGGGCGGGGGGCCCGGGGCGGGTCTGCGGGGCGGGGGTGATGGGGCGGTGGGGAACTGGGGGTGGGTCTGGGGGGATGGGGGGCCGAGGGGTGGGGGGGGGGAGGAGGAGTCGGGGCCAGAGGTGGGTCTGTGAGATTGGGGATGATGGGGTGGAACTGGGGAGGGCTGTAGGACTGGGGGTTGTGGATGGAGGGCCATGGCGACCTGTGGGGTTGGGGGTGTGTCTGGTGGTCCAGGTTGGAGGTGGAAAGACCAGACATGGGGGCAGGAGCTGGACTTGTGGGACAGATGAAGAAGGGGGTTTGGCTGAGGGATGCAGGAATTTGGGAGCAGGGCCGGCTTTAGGCCAATTCCGCCAATTCCCCCGAATCGGGCCCCACGCCTAAGAGGGCCCCGCGCCCAGTGGCAGGGAGAGAAGTGGCCGAGAATCCCTTCCCTGGCTAGAGGCTCCTTTTTAATTTTTACTCACCTGGCGGTGCTCCGGGTCTTGGGCAGCACTTCGGCGGCAGGTCCTTCAGTGCCGCCGAAGACCCGGAGCGAGTGAAGGACCCACCGCCGAAGACTAGGAGCGCCGCCCGGTGAGTATAAGCCCCACGTATTTTTTTTACGTGGTTTTTTTTTTAGTTATCCCTGCCGGGGCCCCGTCCAAACTGTTCGAATTGGGCCCCGCACTTCTTAAAGCCGGCCCTGTTTGGGAGGGGTGTGTCTGTGGGATTAATCGAAAGAAGATTACTTGTGGGGTTGGCAGCGTGTTTAGGGGCAGCCTGATGGAGGGTACGTCTGTGGTTTGTACATTTAGGGGCACTGTTTTAGGGGGTTCTGTTTTGGTGGAGGGTGTGACTAGTCTCCCCCCCCCCCCCCCAGTGTTTTAGGGGCAGAGAGGGTTTTGGGGCAGTTAAAGAGAAGAGGAAGACATTTGGGGTGGGGAGCGTAAGTAGCTTCAGATGGGGTGTCCCAGAAGTGATTGAGTAACAGTAACCCAGCTGCACCCCGGCAAGCTTTCTGAGTCACCCGGACACACCAGTTCCCAGCTTGGATCCATCAGCAGTAGGTGGGGGCGAGTGAGGGCCTTGCATTAGGTGCAGCCTTAGCATTTGAAATGGTGCATAAGTGCCGTTGAAATGTCCAGGCTTTGTCTAGGGAGCAGAGCCTCCCCTGATGCCTGTGTTTGGGCCCTGGCTCTAGACACTCCATCATTTAGAGATATTTGTAGCAATAGAAATGGATATGGGGACGGGGAGCACTAGAATGGGGGTCAGGCCATCTGGGTTCGATCCTTGGCTCTGTCAATGACTTGTTTGGGCAAATCACTTCACCTGTCTGGGCCTCAGTTTCCTCATCTGTAAACTGTGCTGAGTGATTCTCATTCACCTTTGTAAAGCTCTTAGAGATGTTTGAGTGAAAAGTGCTACATGGTCTAAGTGTTAATTTTTAGTGTCTTCTGAATGACTCGTTACTTCTTCACACAACAGTTAACCTGTGGAACTCATCACTGAGAATGCTGTGAAGGCCAAAAGTATAAGAGGGTTCAAAAAAGAACTAGATAAATTCATGGAGGATAGGTCCATCAATGGCTATTAGCCCGGATGGTCAGGGATGCAACCCCATGCTCTGAGTGTCCCTAGCCTCTGAGTGCCAGAAGCTAGGAGTGGACGACAGGGGATGGATCACTTGATCATTGCCTGTTCTGTTCATTCCCTCTGAAGTACCTGGCATTGGCCACTGTCAGAAGACAGGATACTGGGCTGCATGGACCATCATTCTGAGCCAGTATGGCCATTCTTATCTTCTTACTATGTTTTTATGATGATGGAACAAATCCCTTTTTGAAGTCCTTTGATAAACTCACTTGCCAATGGTTTTTCCCCATCAGACTTTCTGAGACCCTGGCTACAATTCTTGACAGTTGTGACTTTTTCCCACCTCCCTTTGCTTCCTTCGCTCTACAGTCCAGGCAGTTGGACTAAGACTTGTTTACATTTCTGGAAAAAATACCGTAATTTGTTTTCAAGTCTCCCTATTTTGTATTTATTACTGCACAACACTTCTGTAATGCCATAAACTTATATAGCGCTTTACAAACTTAAAAAGAAGCATGTTTTTAGCACCAAACAGCTTACAAAATAAAGAAGACAGGCATGAGCAAATGCAGAACAGAACTTCAGGAGAGGGACTGTGTGGTGATTTATTAATGAGAAGAAGAGCCCTGAAGTTGGCACTTTGGACCTTCTCTCTGGTCCAGTTGTTTTCGATTACCAACTTGTTTATCCCATGGGCTTGTTTATCCCCATGACTGGGTAATGGAGGGCTTTGGCAGTGACCTCCGAACAATAGGGGTTGGGTGGGTGCAAGGAGATGGGATAGATGTATGTGCAGATTCAGACAGCCATCAGTTCTTCACTGGGGCGGCTTTGCTATCTCACTTGTGTCCCTTACAAAAATTCCCATCTAATCTTTCTCTTTGGGGCTCATTTCACCAGGTGTCTGCAATGCTCTTTCATTGGAAATTAAAGTGGATCCTGAAGTACAAGCTTTTGTTGATGAACAGGTGACCCTGAAATGCTCATTCAGATCCGTCTCTCCCATAACTCAGAAGCTGACTGTAGACTGGAGTTACCAGCCCCTCACAGGTGGTCGTATGGAGACAGTAAGTGCTTGCAGATGAGTGTCCCAAAGAATCTTTCTTGCAGCTGGGCAGAACTCTGTGGGAAGGTTGAAGATCCCGTGGCATTTTGTGTAAAAAGTCAGTGTTCGTCTCAGTGTGCTTCTCTGCTGTGTGGTGGGCTCTTTGGTTGTCACCTTCCACTCCAGAGGTGGCTGCATTTCAGTGCTGCTGTATATACATAGGTTGAATTTCTTTAAAATCCTTTGGGCCGAATGGTACCATGTAAATACAAAGTATTAGAACCCTAAGAGATGACTGTCCCATTGCAAACTAGGCATCCATATAAATGCACTTGGGATCATGTGGTTTGGAAAGCTTCCCGTGCAGAACATACCGTGGCAGCTTTGCCATGTGGCAGAATGCAGGTATAACTTATCTTGGAGTGGCAGTGGTGTGTGTGGAGAGCCAGTCTGCAGGCACTGATGATGACAGATGGTCCTAAAGGATTTATGGGCTCTTACCAGTTATTGTTGGCAGTGGTATGAAATCCAGTTACAGGTGCATAGATGTAAAATCATTCATAAATGTCTCATTCTCTGTGTAAATCATCAGTGAGTTCCTCTGCTCAGCTGAGGTTGAGCTCCTGGGAATGGTAGGTTGCAGCTGGAAGGATGTGGTGGTGTCTGTGTGAAATAGGCTCTGGTAAGTCCCCTGTGGCCAGCCAGCAGGAGTGAACTGAAGGGAAGTTAGCACTATTTTGTGAACTAAAGTCAGATCTGCAGAGCTGCAGCATTCAGTCATGCCATGCCTGTGACAAGGTTCCAGTGCTTTACAAGGAGCTGGGGAGGGAGCACTACAATTCCGGACTGGCACTGCCAGATGACCAAGGAACTGATTGCATGCGGTGTATTTGTAGCCGTGACCTGCAGAAGAGCTCTGTGTGGCTTGAAAGCTTGTGTCTCTCACCAACGACAGTTGGTTCAGTAAAAGATTACCTCACCCACCTTGTTGCTTTAACTGATTATCTTGAAAAGCTGTCTGTCTAAGGTATTACCATCGTGTCTCACAATCTTAATGTATTTATCCCCACAACACCCCTGGGAGGTAGTGATGTGCTATTATCCCTACTTGACAGATGGGAAACCGAGGCAGAGAATAACTAAGTGACTTGCCCACGGTCACATAGTCGCAGGATAGTACCCTAACCTCCAGAGCAGTGGTTCTCAACCTGTTTACCATTGTGGGCCGCATATGCAGCTTTCTATGTGTTATGTGGGCCACATCCACACAAAATATATATTACTTGTATGGCCCTGAGGATGTCACATGGGCCACAGCTGTGTGCTGATTGGGCTGTAAGCGGGCCGCAGGTTGAGAACCACTGCACCAGAGCATCCTCTTCTGTCTTAGAGCCTCCATAGTCAGAAAGATGATGGTGACTCTGATGCGAGCCCTGGAGACTGGTGGGCAAGAAGGGAGATCCTCGGGGCTGTATCATGGATATGGAAGACCCTGACATGCATTTCCACCCTCTTTTCCCCCTGGGTAAAAATATAAAAAAGATCTGAAAAGCTGGTGCAATGGTGCCTAGCATAGTGGGTTTGTGAGCCCCTGGTGTATCTGAGGTGGGATGTCTGTGAAAGGGTAGTTCATTTTGATTCCGTTACTCTCCGAAAGGAGGTTTTTTTTCTCTCTCCTTTTTGGAAAATGACTTATTAGAACAATTATTGTCTTCCCCCTTCAGATTTTTCATTATCAGTCTGTTGCATACCCAGCTGTAGTGGGAACATTCAGAGACAGAATTTCATGGGTTGGGAACGTTGCCCAGGGTGATGCCTCCATTGCTATCCAAAACTTGACGATGAATGACAATGGGACGTTCACCTGTGCTGTGAAGAATCCCCCGGATGTGCACCACAACATCCCCCAGACCAAGCTGACAGTCACACACAGGGGTAAGTCTCTAGCATGGCAATATTCTCCCTATTTATTTATCATGAGTGCATTCCTGTTTTGCCAGAAATCTTTGGAGTCTAAGCACCAGATCTGGTGTCTAGCTTTCCTGGAACTACAGATTTAAATGCAACCAGGGCATCAGCTCAGCCCCTCTCCTTTCCAGCTAGATAAATTGAGATCCATGCAGTTTGGTGTGTGTTCTTTTGGTGAAAACTTAAGGTTGTGTCTGTCCTGCATGGAGACAGAAGATGCCAACAGCATTTTCCTAAGAGCAGGCATCTACCCTGGTGTCTGTCTTAGGAGTTCAGATCATCCCAAACTTCATTGGGGGTCAGCGCATGTACAGTGGAACAGGAGGTGGTAGTGGAGGTGATGGGCATCCCTCAGCAGAGGCTCAGTACACAAGATTGGCAGTCCCGGATTCCCACCTAAGAGGGTACAGCATTAATCAGGTAGCATTGCTGGGAGCTGATATCTTAACAATGACGTGACATTTCACAAACATTAGCGAATAGCTGCCTTAGGCAAATGCCTCATCTACCCTGTATGAGAGAGCGGTCCCTGGGCTTGCGGATTGGGTGTGCCCATCAGTTTGATGCGACTCCCCTCTCACTTGGCTTTGAATGTGCTGCTCTCAGGCTGTGTCTACACTACACAGCTTTGAGCGACACAGCTGTGTTGCTACAGCCGTGCTGCTAAAAGTCACACCGTGTACCTGCTGTTTGTTGGCTCTCCTGCCGACAAAACCTTCTAACCCCAACGAACGGGGTTAGCTTTGTTGGCAGGAGAGTGCTCCTGCTGACAAAGTGCTGTTCACACCGGTGCTTGTCGTTGGCAAAACTTTTTTGTCTTTCGGGGGTGTTTTTTTTTTTAACACCTCTGAAAGACAAAAGTTTTGTCGTTCAGTTGCCAGTGTAGACATAGCCTAACTTGTGCTCCTTCACTGCAGCCAGATAGATGTAATCTTTGTCCTCCCCTCCAGGGAGGAGTCTAGTTGTGAATTTGAGTTCCCTGACAGGACTTTGTCACAAGTTCCTTTAACCCCAGCAAGCCCTGTGCTTTTTATAAAAAAGGCCAGGATACCGTGTGCTGGATTAATATTTGCCATAGAGATAAAACAAAGCCATATTCTACTGCTATTCTCTCTCTCTCTCTCCTGCAGGCTTTTCTTTCCAGCTAACTTCAGCAGTGTTGCTATCCATCTTAGTGTTCCTCCCCTCTGCTATTGTGGTCATTCTGCTGCTGGTGAGGATGGGAAGGAAATTTGGAGTCCTAAAGCATAGAAAAAAATCTGGCTATAAGAAATCATCCATTGAAGTCTCTGATGAGTAAGTTTTACATTGAACCTAATCCCCATTTCCCCTCTGGCCTGGGGTCGTGGTTGGGTTTTTTCTGTCCTCCCACATCTCATAACCCACAACATCTGGGGTTCTGTCAGTGAGACTTCATTGTCAATGGGCACAAGTCAGCTGGTAGTCAGTCTCTGAAAACACCTTGTGGGAAAGTAACTGAGTGAAATGTGTGCTGTACATCCTCTTTGTGGGGCAGCTGAGCTAAACTGTTGTTGAGATAGAGAGCCTTTCACCTCCATCGCCAGATTTAACCCAGTCCAGATCAGTAAGCTGTGTGGAGGATCTCAGTCCGAATGTCTGTATCACAAACCCACTATTCTAATGCTAACTGGCTCCCTTGTAAATGCACCACTTTGTTCTTCTGGGATGTCAAGTCAGAATTAAATTCACAGTCTCTTTAACTAAAATATTTTGGTTAATGGCAGCTGAAACTTTCCAACCAAACAGCAATTTCTGTGGTTAATAGTGTGATGAAAAGACAGCTGGAGGAGTTTGCATGGCAAACCTAAATCAAATGGCCAAACCTTTGAAATAAAGAGCCTACCATTCTGGTCTTCTGCTTTGCTAGTTAAAACATAATTACAGAGAAGGCATTTCTGATGAATTAGTCAAAGGGACTGGGAAAGTGACCGGTGTGTTAGAAAACAATCCCAGTCTCGGGGCTGTACTGGGGCGTGAGCAGGAGACATGTTGACCTAACACTGTGCTCTTTCTGCAGGCCTGAGCGCACGGAGCAGGGCACCTGCCTGGGGAGGATGGGCACATGGTGTTTGCAGTGTGTGGTAAGTGCAAATAAGCATTCTTGTAAGTGTTTGTATCATTGTTAGCTCTCATAAGAGTGAGGGCTGAGAGCAGTAGCTAGAACCAGGGATAGTGCCCAAGAGCTTGGTGTGAGCTCCTCACACAGCTCAGCTGATGCCTTTCAGTGCTTTCCATGTCTGGTCTTTTTTCGGTAGAAAGTGCTGCATTATTGGGTGCGTGTGATTGGCTTGAGACCCACCAAATTCATTTCACGTGAGACTTAATCCAGATCAGACCCTAAGTTTCCAGTGGTGAAAAGCCAGTGCTTTAACCTCTTAACTCACTCAGCTGCCCTTTTCCTGCAGAGACTGTGGTGAGTCTCTTTACTCCAAAGGTGGAGTAGGGCTAGTAGGCTGTTTCTGCTGGGTAAGCAGTGCAGAGATGGAGAGGCTGGAGGCAGAAACGCATACCTCCATTTTACTTTCTTCCAAAGGTGGTAGCATGCAGACTTGGGTTAGCTTGGGTATTTTTGACTAGAAATCTCCACACTCATGCTGTTCTGGTCACAACAGAACCCTTTTTAAACTCTCTGATTTCTGTGCCTTCTATTGCTTCTATTTCTGTTCACCTGCTATCACCTCATCACCAACCTCTTCTAGCACCTGCAGTGGCTTTGGTTTTAAATTTATTGTACTGGAACTTCTAAACTCTCCTTCCACCCTCTGCACTTGCCTTGTTGGAAAGCATATCCAAGCTTCCCCGTGCTGCATTGAACAAGCACAGCCAAAGGCACGTTACATCCCAGTACACGCGCCCTGATGTGCGTGATTAGAGGGAGCATTCTCATCGTGTCCTTCCCAGTGTGCTACAGGGCTGGGGAATAAGCCTACAACCCTCACTGCCATGTCTCTGTCTCATGTAGTCGCCTAATCTGCTCCACTTACCATGGGTCAAACCAGGGGCACATGGGGAGAAAGCAGAAAGTTTTTGTTTTTTGAAAAAAGTTGGTGTTGATGTGGGAGATGGAGGCTATTGCAGATGACGGGTGAAGTAGTGGAGAAGGTTTCCTCGCACACAGTGGTGAGATTGTGTACAGGGACAGGACTGAAGCAGGTGGTATTTGCTGGAGGCAGCAGGCAAAGGAATGGAGACAGATGGGATCAATGAGAGAGGCTTGATCAAATGTGTAGAGTTTTAAAACAAGGAGGGATTAATCTGATAGTTTCCTCTGATTGCTCAGTAAAGTTTAGTTTAGTTTGATTTAATCCTGTTAATTTCATGTTGACTGTTTCATCAGTCATTTGAGAAGTTGTTCTTAGCTGACAACAGAATATTTAGCACTCTAGGAGGCGCCTTATCTCAGTGATGCTGATGTAGCAGCACATGGTGCTGCTGTGACGTGTTTTTCTGTTCATCTTTAAATACATTATAAAAATGTTTTCAATTGTAAAATCAGTCGCACACAGCAAAACCAAGGAAGCTGCTTGCACTTGGATCATGAAAGGGGTGAGAAACCAGTGGAGGTGTTTGCTGATAAGGCAGGTACGTTTGCGCCTCCTATTGTGTCAGAACAATGACCTGAGGTCACCATAAGGCGAGAAAGTGCCAGATTATCATGGTCACTAACGTAAGATATTGGGGATCTGAAGGCATGGGGTTGCTAGGAGCAGAGGCAGACTTCAGCAGTAGGATTTAGATGCATTAACAGTGCTGTGTGGCTGCCCACAAGCCTCTTTACAGGCACTCTGAGTGCATGTGCTTTTCTTTTAAACGCACCAGGCTGGGGGCTCTCCAGTCTCGTGTGGAGATTTTGCAGGAAGGAAATGGCTGCTTGAGCTGTTCTGGATCAGTTCTCTGTAGGGAGTGGTGCTTTCAAAGGAAGCTAGTGCTTGGGGGTTGGTGTGGCAGGTGCCTTGTGCTTGAGGTTTGGCTGTTACTTCTCTTAAACCTGCTCCACGCGAATTTCTTGCAGTGCCAGTTTAACTGGGCTCCTCAGTGACATGCCAGAAGGATTTGACTGCAGACTCGTATAGAGACACTAGGCCTAAGGCCTTTGCAGGAGTGCTGGCTTTTTCAAAATGAGCAGCTTCTGGGAAACACTTAATCTCTTGTCTGAACTGGCCCAACTCATGTCTGTGCTGAACATCTGAATTGTTTCATGTCTTCGTGCCTAATCTCGCTCTCCCAATACTTTCTGTCCAGGACACGGATGAGGAGGAACCGTACTGATGGAAGGCCAAAGCTGCAGATGAAGGGAGAATGTGCAGTATTGAAAATCCCTTCCAGAAGGCCACTAGGACCTTTGGATACCCAGTGGCTCTTGGCGCATTGGGAGAAGAATTCTGAGATGGGAGAATCAACTTTTATTCAGCCATAGGAATGATGATTTTAAAATCTTGTTATTTATTGAAAAAAAGTAAGTCTTTTGTATTCAAAACCCACTTGGCAATATCTTGAGGCAATATTTAAACCTGAAATATAGTTTTCAATTTAAAGAAACCACAGTGCTTCCAATTAAACAAGCTCATTCTCTCCTAACAATCTGACTCAGCACATTCTCCGGTGTAGAGTTTGTGTCTATCGGATTGTTCCCTAGATCACATGACTGTCTTCCAGTTTCCTTAAGTTGAAATTGCCTAAAGCACAGGCTGCTTAGGAGTGAGAGGTAGCGCCTTAAGCAGGTGGTCTTGAGACACATCTAGCAAAAGTGTCTTGTATTACACTGGTGCAGCCTTGCTGAAGTGTTACACCAGCATAACTGAGGGCTGGATTTGGCCCACTGGGCAAAGGACATATCTGAGTGTGGGCTGAAAGGAGCTTGCTGCTTTTTCATTGCTTCCTGGTGTCATCTGCCTTATCTTGTGCCTCCCCTCCTTTCAGCTAAGGTTTTAAAAAGCTGCCAGCTGCATTGTAATGAAACCCTGGTATTATTTGCTTTGAATCTTCATTACCCAGCAATCTGCAGCACCAGGTAATTCTGTGCCTAGAATGAAGTTCTTTGTAAAAAATGAAGTGTGACTAATTTGCGGCTATTTCCCCTCTAATAATGGCAAATAGTGGCTAGGGTGCCCCCAGCTCCGTCTGCCTGGACCATTATCTCAGGGCAATGTCTAAGGGAAGAACCCTTTGGGCTCTATTTTAAAAACCACCAAATTCCTCCCCTTTTCATAGGCTCAGACATTGAGAAAACAGCTGAACAAACTTCTGCTCAGTGGGCTTCAAAATGGCAAAAGTGACCATTAATGCTGCAGTGGCAGTCTCTCTTGTGCTGAGCAGGGCAGACAGCATCTGCCTGCACTGAACATTGATGGACATTGTTAGCCGTCGCACTTGTCACATTTTATTTTCTCTTCTACAAGTGTTATGGAGCTGTGAGTGGAGGAGAATGGTGCAGAGAGCTTCCCTGGTCCATAAAGTGAAATGCCTCCATATGTAGCTGCCTTCATCATAGACAGGCCGGGAGGTGTCTAGTGAGTCTTGTGAAATTCATGG
The DNA here is from genome assembly GCF_002925995.2 of Terrapene triunguis. Lineage (NCBI taxonomy): Eukaryota > Metazoa > Chordata > Testudines > Emydidae > Terrapene > Terrapene triunguis. Next base: position 17,670,356 of record NW_020664725.1, on the reverse strand, counting down.
GTGGATAGAGGAAACTACCGAGAGGCTCTGAAGTTGCAGAATGAGGTGAACAGTGCATCAGTATATTAGCAAATACTAATGCACATTACAGAGGGAGGGCTCAGTGCATTGCTTGGCTGGGTAATCACTGAGCGTTTCAGGGGGAGAAAATTCTCCTGACTTTTCCTCCACCCGCAGCTCCAACAATAAGTATTGTGAGGACAGAGGTGCTATGCTCATAGTATTGTCTCCTGTTTTAGTTCTGACCTGTCTCTGTAGTGAGCAGCAGAGTCCTGTGGGACAAGGAGCAGTGTGGATAACATACGAGGCTCTGTATTCTTATGTTTCCAGGACAGGCTGAGCAATACTTACCACTTATTGCCATCTCAGGAAGTCCATTTTATAGCTTCCATCCATTGAGGGCTGCATGGGATACCCAGTACAGCTCCCAGACTGACCAACAGAGGCAGGCGTCTTCCTGTGTGCGTCCCCCTCTGCAGGGACTGCACCTCGGCACACAACTCTGATGTTGCCTGTGGAACTCTTGGGTTTCTGGGTGCCCCTCCTGCTTCTGTGCAAGTCTGGGCGTGTTACCATTGAATTAGATGGGAACAGAGTTGTATCTTGTCCTAGCCCTTCCTTTGCTGTTCAACTGAGAAGTGGCTTGCCTCATTCCAGCAGTCCGCCTGTGCCTCTGATTGCCTGTAAGCCTAAGGATTTGGTGCCTGCATTTACACAACAGCAGGCAGGTTTAAAGATCCCAGTCTCTCGTTAAATGAGAGTATTGTAAAGAGCCTTGTCCCACCTGCTATACCCATTGGGTTGGGGCCTGGCGGAGTTGCCATAATACTCTGCAGCTCAAAACTTGCTGTAACTTCAGGAGTGAGTTTGAACTTTTATATGTGCAAGTGCTGAATGGGGAATTACAAAGCTACCGGCAGGCTGGCCACCTCACTGCTGCCCCATGGTCTGCAAGGGGAGTATCTTCTTTCACCAACCCTGCCCAATAAGAAAGAGAGAGGAGGGGGGAAGTAGTGACATTCATCTCCGCTATCCCACTTGCTTTCTCTGTATGGCATTAGCTGGATGATTCCTTTCGCTGTAGATGCGCTGCTGTGTCATGGCCAATATATCATTTTGTTTCATTCCAGGCCACATTTTTCTTTATTTGGCTAGAAATAGGCAGACACGTGGCTGAGTTTGAAGAGGAGCTTGTGAAGATATCTGGCTTGACTGATCGCTGTGAGCTTAAGAAAGAATCATGGTGATGATGGGAAATATGCTTAGGAGCAGATTTAAATAGAAGAGAGACCACATACTCCAATCCCCATCCACAAACTCTGGCACGGGTGTCTCATTGTCAGCATGGTGCTATGTAGCCCATCAATGGGGTGTAAGCTGTAGTGCCATATGAATCTGACTGTCTAGTCCAGAGGCTGTGTCTTTAAGTAGCATAGCAACATGGTATTCAGGGCCGGCTCCTGGTAGCTGCCTTGACCACATCGCACAATGATAAGAATTTTCCCCTTCCGTAGCTAAAGGGTTTTTATAAGTTTGCACTTACTGGTGACGCAGTGACTGTCCAAACCAAAAGTTACTGGCAAGCTAGAGGGAACTGGTTTTACGGTCTGGGCAGTAGCTAACTGCTCAGTGCTTTGCAGAAATAACCTCACGTTTTTACAGAACTTTTCACTGCAAGGGAGACCAAAGCATTTACAAACAATGGCCAAATCCTGCGCTCGATTACACTGGTACAAAGTGATACTAACTTCCTGAAGCTCGTGGCTTTGCTCTGAATTTAGAATGTGTGTCAGAGTAAAATTTGGCTCTTACTTTGTCAGCTATATGGAAATCCAGCTCTGGATGGATCACACCAGCAGTGTAACAACACCCATGTAGGGAAAGAAGTGAAGCAGGATATATGTTTGTGACGCATGGCCAGAAAGGGTTAAATATCCTGCAAAAACTCAAAAGACATGGGGAGATAATGTTTGTGTTTTTGTGTATTTACATATGTATGAGTAGGGTCAAGATGTAATCAACAGTCCGTCTGTGCTGTATTCTGATAGTTCAAGTCAAAAGAACATCCTATCATTTAAATAAATTTTAAACACAGGATATCTCTGTAGTCATCTCTCTTTGAAATGTATAGAAAATAATCTGAATGGTGGAGGAACAAGCAAATGGCCTTATGTTAATTCTACAGCTAAGTACTGGTGATGGACCTCCGTCAAAGTCATGCTAATTACCTTTTGAACTCCAACTTGTCAAAAGACATGAAATTGTACAAAAGATCATTGGGTCCTGATTCTGTCATCACAGATCTGCTTAGGCTTCATCAGGGGAAGTTTGAGACACAAGATTGAGATCCCAATTATGCTGGTACGCCCTGAATATGATTTTGGACATTGGGCCTATGAACTATTTCTGAAAGAACTCTTTGCAACTACAAAGCTCACCATCTCTGCTATGAATCTGAACCTCAATGAATTGAACTCATGTCTGTATGCGTATTGAACTTTTAACCAGACTCTCTCTTGTTTTTTAATAAAGTTTAGTTTAATTAATAAGAATGGGCTGTAGCGTGTATTTGGGTAAAATCTGGAATATTCATTAACCTGGGAGGTAATGTGTCCGATCCTTTGGGATTGGTAGAACCCTTTTTTTATATGAGGAAATAAGTTTTACAGAAATGTTCACCATACTTGACGTGTGTACCTAGATGGAGGCCTGAGGGAACTGTGGTGTTTGAACTTCTGAGTAACCAGTAAGGTAATAAAGAAGCTGTTTTGTGCTGGCTTGGTAAATCTAAGTATTGGAATATCCACCAGTTTTATGAGGATTATCTGCCCCATTCTTTGCAGTTCACCCTAATTGAGTGACCATAGTTGGGTCCCCACTAGGACCCCGATTACAATGCTGTTGAAATTGGGAGTTAGGGTGGGGAAGGTAATTGTCAACAGAGCAGATAACTGTGTATGCCAAGTATCCTGCCTTTCCATTCAGAATCTAAACAGTAAAGCTAGTGGCATGACATCAAACACATGACTTCATAAAAGTTAGCATTTAAATAGCGGCTTCTTGGCACAAAGACATAAGCTGGGCTATACTATTCATACAGTGACTGTATGCGTTGGGGTTCTGAGCCTCATCCCTCCTTGAGCTGGTTATTTTATAACTTACTTTGTCCCAGGAGCTCAGGCTAAGAGTGAGGGGAGGCCAGGGAGCTGAATTTTGAGGATCTGTGGCCCCATTAAGAGGACACGTATAGTAAATTTGATTGGAGCCGTCTGCTGTGATTAAAAGTTTGGGTTTCAGGCACGTTCTAAGTAGTGATTAGCAGCTTTTCCCCTGGTAATGTGAGTGCTGTGTGTATCTACAAGTATCTGTCTACAATCCTCTTCCCCTTTGTTCACCAAAACCCTGTCTGCCTTCTGATTGTTAGCACCTTCCCCTTTTAACTTTAAAGCGACCATCTCCCTGCGAATGGGACAAATAGATCTGAAACAGACTACGTTGTAAATCCTGCACGTGCAACCTCAAGCATCTGATTCGCTTAGGCCATCGTAGAAGCTCTGTAGGTCTCTGAATTAGTCAGCGGAGAACACTTTGCGTGAGAAGCTGGAGGTCTGCTACAAACTCTCTGGTGAGTGTCTGAATAATTTTTATTCATTTTCTTTCTGAGAGCAGAGCTCGGGAATGTTTAAATGCTCTGAGCTCAGCTACCTAGCAGCTGAAAGCTCCCAATGCTCAATAGCAGGAGAACAGAAGGGCACTGTTGGTTCCAAATCCATTGAGTGAAGGTTCTCGCGAGGGACAATTATACCATGGAAGGATTGTGATATCTTAGTGTCATAATGTACTTGACAGAACCCCAATGAGCTAACTTCATTGTCAGTTGCAACACACACCACCTGCTGCCAGATTTGCTGTGCGGAAATACTTAAACTGAGTCAGTGATGGGATTCTGAGTAATAAGGTAATAAATACATGGAGGATTTGGTGATGCTAAGAGTCAGGTTCTCCAATGAGCTCAGTGGTTGGGGGCCTGTTAGGTGCTGAGATGTTTTGAATCTCTGGCCATAAGTGTCACGATAGGAGCTGCTGGATAGTGAGCACTTCTGGAAACTTGTCCCCTATTTAAGTGCCTAACTGGAGATGCTGTTATGACAATCTAGCCCCACATGAGAATTAGGAGGAGCGTGACCAACCTGCACTGGGAATGCTGCAGCCAGGGATTTTGGAGTTGTGTGCATGAAGCTTTGCTTTGTTTATCATATGTACGTACAACACATGCTCCAAGCAAGCCCTGAGTGCAGGCTAGACCTCTCAGGCAGAACTGTAATAGGCAGATTCTAAATACTTAATTCTTTTTACAAACATTTCTTTACTGAGAAGCACAAGCAAGGAGAATTACAGAGGTCCTTGCTACTGCTAGCTGGACTTTGATTCTACAAACACACAGAGGACAATGGAAGGCAGGGTCCATTTTGTACCATTGTATTTAGCCAAGCACTCGAGCAGCTTGGAAAGTCTTCATTTCTCAATCTCAAAAGCAATTTTGCATCTGTGGCAACTGGTGGTGGCTCTGGATTCCATTCCGGGAGCCGCAGGGGCTTTATCAGTTTTCACGGAGCTGTGCAACTACAGTTGCATGAGGAAAAGAAATCTGCAGCGATGTCTGTCTGTGAGAAGAGGTGAAATCCTTTGTAGTGAGGATCCGCAGACTTGCTGTGGAATTTTCCTCTCCCGATTGGTTTTGTACTATCCCAGCATTTTGTCATTTCAGACCATTCCATAGCACATGCATACAGCCAACACACTCTCTCTTACATCCCCAGGTGTGTACCATCCATTTTCACTGGCTACTGTTGTTTGGGTGTTCAGCTCTGCAGAGCACAAAGGAGACAGTCTCTGCCTCTTGGAGCTTGCCATCTAAATACCCCGGGCTGGTCACTCGTTGCTTCCTACTGCGCCAGTGCTGAAAGCAGTGATTTTTATTCTCTGAGAGCAGTCAGGAATAAACACGACTTTAATTTAAACCAACTACACGAGGCAGGTTTACTCTAGCTCCTTTTCATTAGCATCCCTGTTTCTTGGGGATTGATAAACCCCATCTCAAAATCATATTGAAATTTGTTTTAGGGGCACTGGCTTGTCCAGGGCCGCAGGAATGAGAGACAGACAGAAAAGGAGAAGATTTTCAAAATAAAAAACAGGATGATTTAGTGGTGACAGTTTTTAGAGTAACAAAATTCTCACACAAGAGACTGTGCATGTGTTGTCTGTGTATAGTTTGCTACTCTTGCTATTGCCAGCTTTGGATTCAACAGTGACACTTGTGTGTATTTCACAGACTGGAGGATTTTTTCCCAAGAACTTCTTGTTCTTAAAGAGTTCATCATCAGATGCTGAGCAAAAGCACAGCTCTGAGTGTACCTGCATTCATTCAGCTTTTCTCTTCGCTTGGAACACAAAGTGTCACACTGAATGCTTCTTCCACTGATTTGTTCCTGTAAACACAGAGCTAATTCTGTCTGATGCAGAAATGCAGCTGGAACAAACTTGCAGTCATTATTACAATTTTTTATTCATTTAGTAAAAAATGGGACATTTCAGGTGTCCCAAAAGAAGTTCTCCTTATAGAGGTTTCCACTGTTTGAAATCCAGTCCTTGTTGCTAGTGACTAAATGTGTTACTGTGTGATCTGACCGCATTGAGGGGGGCTCAGACTTTTCCGGAGCACTCTTTAACAGGGAGATTATGCTGATATTAACAATCCAGACGCCTTAATCTTCAGACAAACACTTACTTCCTATCACCTGCCTCAGCATCTGTGAAGGAACCCAACCTAACCACCTCCTATTTCTACAGAAACCTTAGGCCTCAAACCAAGCTCAAAGTTCATTATGCAAAAGGAAATTTTAAAACCAGAGCATGAGCTCTCGTCAACTTCCCCTTCACGTAGCTCAGAGTTGTCTCAAACCAGAAACGTATCTGACAGCTGCCTCTTGGTTTTCAAAGAGTGTTGTAATGGCTGGGACTTGGTGGATTCATTAAACTAAATCCCTGAGGCTGAGGGAGTATAGGTCAAATCCATCTCAGTGAAAGCAAAGGAAGTGTTAGTCCAGCAACCCAGTCCATCTCTGAATCACCTTCTTGTGGGCGATAGGCTGGGATGTGGCTGTGATACAATTACTAGACTGAGTGATGGAGGGAACTGCTCCCGAAGGTGGGAGCTCTACTCTCTGGGGTTTCACTGGGGTTGTTTCCAGCCCTGCTTGTCACCTGAAGGGAGTTTGTACCAATGCAATAGCACAGTCACCAGAAAGTCCCCTGCCACCTGGGCCCTGCTTTGCCATGGTTCGGGTGTGTGTCTTGTTAAAGCTTGGGCCAAGGCTGTGCCTAAGGTGCTGTGCATCCCCTGGAGAGAGCAGGGGCCCATGCAGCCGGTGTTAACTTGTCTCTCCCCTTCTTAGAGTGAAATGAGAATGGTACCTGCCCTGACGCTCATGCGGATACTGATGTCACTGGGTAAGCGGAGATCCTGCTGTTGCCCCCCTCGCCTGCACCCCTGGAAACACTGCCTGCTTTCCCCTCCCTTTGCTTAGAGATCCCCATGACAGTGAATTTCAGAGCCCAGGCCATCCACTGTGAGGGAGCTCATGGGTCTGGGAGCCTGGAACTCTTCTAGGCCTGTTGCTGAGTCAGTGTGGCCTGGGGCAAGTCACGTACCCCTCCTGTGCCTCAGGTCTCCAGCGTGCGCTTTGTGCCAGCGTAGGCCAGGACACTCTGACGCGGCTCCATTCGTTTCCTCTGCCAGGGTTCTCCAGCAGCCTCCTGAGCAATAGCTGTGTCACTGCTTGTGCAAACAGCCAGCTGGGTCTGAGAGCTTCAGGGCCGGGGGTGGGGAAGCAAACAGGGAAGGGCTGTGAGAAATGACATTCACACACTAAATGCAGCCGATGCCCCGGTGCTATGCCAGGCTGAGGGTGCTGGAATGCCCCTCGCCACAAGGATGCAAGGCCAGTCCAGTGGTCAGAGCACTAGTTTAAGACCTAGGGACCTGGGTTCAAATCCCTGCTCTGCCACAGACTTCCTATGTGACCTTGGGCCAGTCACTTAGTCTCTGTGTCAGTTTCCCTCTGCACAATGGAGATAATAGCCCTGCCCTGCCTCACCGGGGGGCTGGGAAGGGAACTGCATTAGAGTGTGAGTGCTCAGATACTCTGGTGATAGGCAGCGGTACACGAAAGCCATTCATGAGGAACCAGAGCCCTCTGCTTCAAAAGAGCAACATGGCTGGGGCTCGTGCGAGGAGCGCTTTCCTACTGCTTGTTCCCTGCAGACGTGCCTCCGCCGACAGGAAGTGAGGCCGGGATTCCCCTGCTGGGAGAACCGGCCCTGTGGGGCTGCACTGCCCGGCTTAGCTGGAATGTCTGGACTGGCAGTGCTAAGGCTGCCGCTGTGGAGCAGAGCGAAGCGGCCTCGTCCTGTCCCAGCTGGCGCAAGCCCAGTATGAATCCTGGGGTGCAGTTTTTGACACCCCTCCACCCCAAGACTTGGTAAAAGAGATCTTCCCAGGGTGAGGTGCCAGGGCAGCAGTGCTGGGGGCTCGCGGCAATGACCCTGTCCTGAGGAATGGCTGGGCCAGAAGCATTTAGTTTGTGTCTTGGCTGCACCACGGGCCCCTGCCATGGAGGGTACGAGGCGTGAATCGGAAGCATGGCCCTAGGGGAGGCCATGCCCATTAGGGGGGCAATAGCAGACCTAGCACTTCATCCTCAGCTCTGCCCACTTCCCAGAGGCCAGGTTAGCAGCAGCCCATCATGGCATCACCCTGGCTTCAGGGTGTGGAGGGACAAGGCCCCAGTCTGGGCGTAACAAGCTGTGACATGTGCAAAGCAGTGGACCTGCATGTGACGCTGCTTCCAGTCCTTTGAAATGCCCCTCACCTCCACCGACCCGGTCCCAGGGCTCCCTCTCTGGCGCTGCTGGGAGGGCAGAGAAGGAAAGCCCGCTCTGCTGGCTCTGATGTCACGGTCGGGAGGCTCTATGACTCTACCAGCAACCTGGGGAGACTTGGCCCCAGGGCTGGCTCTGGCAGTGGAACAGCTGCATGGACCCTCCCTCTGGCGGGAAGGAACTGCCCTGGCTCCCCATGTCTTGGTGATGTTTTGTGAAGGAGCTGGTTCAGGGGTGCAGCATTTTGTGCAGTCCGAGGGTGGGGAAGGGCCCTGCCTGTGTGAAGGGAGCAGGGTCTGCCAGGCTGGATGCGGGGAGGGGGTTGGTCTCTTTGGGTTGGAAGGGATGTCTCGAGGATGAGCAGGCCCAGGCTGATCTAGGCAGCACTGCTGTTCTCTGCACTGTGCTGGATTCTTCAGTTCTGGGCTCATCCCTCTTCCTTCCTTGGTGCCTGCAGAGAACGGTGGCGTGTTGGCTGGCCTGGTCATCACTCGCCCCGAGCTGAAGGCTCGCCTCGGGGACTCTGTCCTGCTGGAATGTTTCTTCCAAAGCCTGGTGCCAGGGGACTGGAATGTGACCAAAGTGGACTGGATACATATGCCGAAAAACAGTACTCAGGCGGTGAGTCCAATCGCCGGGAAGGGCCCAGGGTAGCACCACAGGTCCAGGGCAAATGGGACGCCTGGGGGCAGAGATAGTGTTCAGCACATCCAGCTCAGAGAGAGCAGCAATTTCTAAGGGAGCTGGAAATCCAACTCAGCCCGGCGGGGAGAGGCTGTTCCCAGCTGACAGCTGTGCCGAGGTCGCTGGGTGAGGCGATTTTGATGCACCTCAGCCCAGTTCCTAGGTGCTCAAGTTACAGAATCCACCATATCAACTGGGACTGACTGACCCCTTGTTGGGCCTTTCAACAGAGAGCCAGTGGGACCTAGGCTATGATACCGCTCACCCCGGAAGAGCGTCCCGCCAGGGCAGGACGAGGCGTATGGGTGGGGGTGCCAGGCAGAGCAGCAGACGGGGAGGATATTCAGAGGAACTAAGTTCACACTTGGGAGTGTCTTGGCATACAGTCACATGTCACCCTTATCTTGGTCACATGACGAGCCATATCCTCTTGCAGGAGGAGATGGTCTTCTACTACTACAGTAACCGCAGCGTTCCTGTGGGACGCTTCCAGCCCCGAGTGCAGTGGCTGGGGGATGTGGCCCGCAAGAATGGCTCTGTGAGGCTGCAGGATGTACAGGCGGATGACAGTGGGACGTACACCTGCGAGATCCGGGTGTTTGGGCGGAGCAGCGTCTTCAAAAACTACACTGTGCTGCATGTGGCCTCTGCTGGACGGAGAGGTGTGCGCCCTCCATTGCTAGCTTATGCCTCCCCTTGGCTATCAGTCAATTTCACAGCAGCCTCACCGGTTCACCCCTTCGCTTGGGGCAGCCTCCCCTTCCCCGAGCCAAGTGCCTCCCTGCCCTTCCGTCTCTAGTGCCAGCTACGCCTGTCTGGCCTGGCCCAGGATGGGTCTCTGCTGGGAGGGCCCCTGTGGGTCATGCCATCTGCAGCCCTATGCAGTCACAGTGATGTGCAAGCAGGAGTGTGGTGCTGGCTCACCAGGGCAGGTTTGCCACAAAGTGTGAGAACTGGGGCAGAAATCCCCGGGTTTGTGTAGCCCCCAGGCTCCGTGCTATGCTCCCTGGGAACGGATCTCTGCCCCAGTCCTGTGGGAACTCACCGAGCTGTTACAAAGGGGAGGAGACAGCCACCTCCCCTGGATGCCCTTGGGGGTGATGTGCCCCTCCCCAGTATTGGGCATCCGTCAGCATGGTCTGGGCAGAGACTGACTCCTGATGGCTAGTGTGCTGGGGCAGAGACATCGCTAACCCTGCTGCATGTGTCTCTCACCCCCCACAAGGGTCCGGATTTGCAGGGGCCCAGTACTCTGAGAGCACCGGTAGCAGTGGCTGGGGGGCCATCCTGGGCTACGTCTGTGCGACCACCTTCCTGGCCCTCTTGTTGGGATTGGGGCTGAAGAAGTTTCTCCAGAAGCAGAGGTAACAGGCCCTGGCTCCCACAGCTGCAGGGCGGGTGTGGCATCATCCTGCCTGGTGGTTATCTCCTGCCACTGGCCAGGATGGGAGAGGGGGACGCTGGCGGGATGCGGGTGAATTTCAGCACCTGGGGAATCCTGGCCTGTGACAGCTTGGGGTGACCACACACACTATCCTCTGCTGCCCCCTGGTGGCTCAGTTGTGTCTGATGGGCTTGCCCTGCCCTCTCCTCTCTCACCAGTGCAGGGCTGCTCCCGGGGTTCCACACCGTGCTCCTTTCCCGGTCCCTGCCGAACCCGCCTATTCTAGGAGCACTGGCAGGGAGGGTAGGGGGTGTCCTCTTCTTGACATGCCTGATCCCACATTGTCCTGGTTCCACAGACAGATCTCCTGTCTGGTAGGGACGGGAGGCAGAGTGCTGGGGTCCCAAATAGCCTGGCCCATGTGCCCCTGCATGGCCCCGGTGGATGGGGGGGGAGCTGCATCCCTGGCTGTAGCAATTGCATATGGGACTGGGGCACTTCTGTGCACCACAGGCTGCAGCGAGGCCAAGGTGTCTGGGGTAGATGCAAGGCCAGTCACTCAGAGTGAGAGTCCCTCCACACCTGAGCATGGGCAGAGGCCCAGACTCACCGGTATGGAATGGCTGAGCAGTGGACTTGGCCTTTCCTTGCTCCTTTCTGTCACCAAGGGTTCCTGACCAACGGGAAGGCCAGAGTGTCAGGGGAAATGCAGACAGAGCCAGGCATTAGCTCTGGAATTAACACCCTCAGGTATGGAGGGGATGGGTGGAGATGACGGCTCCTGGGGGAGCCCGCACAGCTCTTCACCTGCATGCAATTGACGTTCCTTCCAGACCTACGGAGAGCGGGCCCCTGTCGAGGAGTCGGGATGACGGCAGCCGGGATAAAGCAGAGGTGAGAGCTCAGTCTCTGCTTGCCAAGCTGAGTGGGGCTAATGTTGCCGGACCCTGTAACAGGGAAAAGCCAGAATCCAGAGGGTAGTTCCTGGAATAAAAGGAGGATTCGGGACAGCCGAGCTGCTATCCAGCCTGCCCCAGGCACTGAATGCGCCTGTTCACACACGCCTATGGCCAGTAAGGAAAGCCTGGCATTTGTTTTGCTGTATCATTGGCGTTAGTTAGGAGGTGATTGGAATTAACCCCAGATAATTCCATCCTGCCGTGACTCCTAATTAGGAGATAATGTCCATGGAGCAAAGTGAGCTAATGGGCTCCTGCTGCTCCCTAAATGCCCAGGCAGAGGGGAGAGCTTTATTTTCAAAGCAGAAGGTGTGGGGCCTGTGACAATGTTCTGTCCCAGCCACTTTGTTGCTGTTGCAGCCCAGGACTGGTGTAGGATTTATCGTGGGAGAAGAGCTGCTACGTTCTAGAACAGACGACTGTGTGTGATATAACTAATGGAAGGGCAGTGCAGGGAGTGTAAGCTAGTGGTTAGGCCGGGGCAATGGGAACCAGGACTCTGGGATTCTAGTTCCACTTTAGCCACCTTGGCAAGTCATGTCACTTTTGTGCCTCAGTTTCCCTGTCTTCAAAATGGGGATCATGATCCTGCCTTAACATGCATGGGGCTTCATTAATGAATGTCTGTGAAGTGCTTTGATGTCCTCAGATGACAAGCACCAGAGAAGGGTAAAGTGTTGTTGTGGCCTTAAAGGTACAGAGGCCCTGAACACCCACAGCTGAATAGACTTCAGTGGGAGGTGAGGGCTTTGCATTCCCAGGGTTTGTGGGGGTCTGTTGTCCCATTAGGAATAAACAGGCCCTTTACTTTGTCTAACATTGTATCTATTTGTTCAGCTTTCATCAGAGGATGCAAGGTTTTTTTGACACTAGGTACTATGAAGGCAAGGAGTTGAGTATGAATCCTAGCCAGCACAAGAGTCGCCTCTGCAGTGACACTAGCTAGGATAAGCTGATCAATGTGCTCAATCCTCATGCTTCAGAGCATGAGCTGCTCACTGGGGTCAGGAAGGTGTTCCCCCCAGAGGCGAGGACTGCCCCATTGGATGTGTATTGGGGGGCTTTACACAGCTTCCTCTGCAGCATCTGGTGTTGGTGGTTGTCACAAGTTAGTGGGCATCAGTCTGCCCAGGCTGGGGACTCCGCTGGCCAGCATGCACTTTATTTACTGTAATGCAGGTTACCCTGGTGGCTGCTTTGATACAGCTGTGTTGGCAAGTGACCCCCCCACCCCTTGCCCAGCATGTCTGAGTGGGTGGGGAGGGGAGCAGGCCGAGGAGTTTGGAGCAGAGCTGGGCCCTCCGGTGAGCTATTCAGCGTTTGTCTATCATCCTGCCCACCAAATGCTGGGAACTCTCAAAACAGAGGCTGCCCGGTTCTGCTCTGGAGAGCTCACCAGCTGAAATGAGCCTCTGGAAATACCATCTGGAACGGGCATGTCACAGGCCACGCAGGGCCTGAGTCTCTTTCTGATCTTCCTGGCAGGAAGGCATTTACTCCCTCATACCCTGTGCTGAGATGCTCCAGGCTGGGCAGAAGGCAGAGCTGGGGAGCAGAACGGACACGACCTACATTACCATGGTGAGCTCTGTGTCAGGAGGTCCAAACAGCTGGGGCAGGAGAGGAGACCAGGGTCTCCTCAAAACACTGGGACTGCCATGCACTGGCATGACCCCACTGATATCAACTGCAGGGCACAGTGTGGGCAGTTTGCCTCCAAGCCAGCTGTGGGGTTCTAGCCCATTTATTTGGAGGTGATTGGGGATGTAATACCAAGGGTGACTTCTGGATGCAAACTCTCTGTGTAAGGCAGGATCTGCTCTCTCTGCAAGGCAACGCAAAGGGGGACCTGACCGACGTAGTTGGGTTGATCCACCTTTTTAGTATGGCTCAGGCCTAACACAGCCCTCTGGCTCTGACAGCGCTAATGGCTTTGCACTTTGTTCCCTGCAGCGCCCCTCTGCTGCTTTCCATGGGGCGGGCACTGCACTGCTGGAGAACAACGTGTACGTCCAGCTGCAGAGGAAGAAGATCCCAGTGGAATGGCTGGATGAGGGGAGACTGTGCAATGAAGGAGCCCAAGAAAGCAAGAAAACCTGTGAAAAGTCCAACTGCCCAGAGGAGGAATTCCCTTGTGCCCTGGATGGGGGGAAAGCACCTCTGAGCCCAGCCTGGCACAACAGCCAGGGACATTGACCTCCCCCAGGGACAAACTCTACCCACTCCGTCAGCGTGCCACAGGGCTGCCTCTCAGTCTGTACAGGGCATGGGCCGTATCACACTCGCTGTCCGGGTTATAATCTATTTGTGCTGTGACAGCACTTGCCAGCCCCAGCCAGGACCGGGCCTCACTGTGCCCAGCGCTGTGTAGACTTGCTGCTCATCGAGGACATTTTCGAAAGGGTCACTTCACGCTCTGATGGGGCTGCTGCTGCTTTCGCGTCTGCGCCATGAGCCCAGCATGGCCTGGCCTGCGACAGGGCAGTGGGAGGGCACTCCTTGTTAACTGGGGCGGGCCAGGAGTGGGGCACAGGAGGGCGATGAAGGTAAATGGACTTTGCTCTGGTTTCACCCTCATTCTGCGGGCGGGCAGTGCCCTGTGGCAGAGCTTCCACTCTCTGGCTGGGATATTGGCCGGTGCCGTCAAAACCCAGCGAGAGAGAACTCCAGGGAGAGTCCCACCTCCAGACAGGGAGGAGGGGGTGATCAGGTGTTGGGTGCCCTGCACCTGCCTGGGCTGGCCTGCTGCATGGGCACCGAGCGGGCTCCAGGCTGCCAGCCTGGCACCTTCTGCCAGAGCCACATGGGAAACAAGCAACCCGACGTCCTGGGGAAATAGTTCAGTTGAACTGTAGCAAAGCCAGTGCTCTGTGTGTGTAAATAGACGTGCAGCACCACCCCCTACATGTGTTTGTGTCTCCATTTATACACTTGCAATAACTAGGAATATTCCAGATCCGTAACGCCAGGGGCGGGGGCTTTTACTCTGTTCTACCTGGACAAAATCTGCATCTGAGGTTCCAAGTTGCTAGCAAACAACGGGACTGGTTCAGCCCCTTATTTCTGAGCGGGTCGGCTCCCTGCCCTGCCCTGGTCTCTTCCCTTGCGCCGGGGTTAGAACCCTTCTCCCAGAGCACAGCCTCTGCTGGGGCCAGTTCTCCCTCCAGGCTCTATATATAGATGTTTGACACCTCCACGTGCAGTGATCTGAGATGGGCTCGCTGCATTCCTGGAAAGGATGGGGGACCACTCTCTACTCTTAGCCTGAGCGCTGGCACATGGGCCAATGCAGCAAAAGTTGCTATATGCTGCAGTCGTTTGTTTCACATTGCCACCCCACTCGTTTTTTGTTGGTGAGGCAGAAGAACCAGAGTGAGTGGCTTAAAAAATATGCCAACAAATTTTTATTGAAGTTGAAACAAATATAAGGCTGTAAGTAATGACTAAGGGCCTGTTATGTCAGAGCTAACAGTGCCCCAGACAGGAATGCCTGGGGCTATTCATTGTAGCTGGGAGACTTCATGCTACACAATCAATAGATCTGCTTAGTGATTTAGTATATAATAATCCTGTGCTTTAATGAATAATCTGATACTTCAGGTGCCTTCTCTCTGGCAGGGTCACGAGGCACTTTACAAACTATAGGCAGTGCTCAGTCCGAGAGAGAGAGAGAGACTGTGTGACTGTGACTGTGACTCCAGGGCGAGTCTCGTGCTCTTTGGGGTTTGTCTTGAAGCCCGGCTCTGGGATCCTGTCACTGGATGAGAATCTCAGCGTTTGTTTAACAAGCGAGAGCTTCTAGCCCTCATGGTTGCAAAGAAAAGCTTGAAAATGTGACCCAAGTTCAACCTAAAGGCTTAGACACTTGAAGGCAAAGAAAACAAAACCCAACCCCAAATCTCACAACTTTTAAGCCAATCTCATGATTCTGGGGGCCCGATTTGTGATTTTTGACTGCCCGGGCTGGCCGACGTTGCCAGCGTGTCAGTTCATGGCAGTTTCCCTGCCTGCCTAGCTGAGCAATGGACTGTTGCCAGCATAAGGGCAAGGAAGGAGGTGCTGAGCACAGCTGGGAGTCGGATCCTGCACGAGTGCTGCTGTCCGCCGAGTCCTGCCTGGCAGGAGGGAACGGAGCTGAGCACCTCGTTAGCCTGACGAGGAGCCTGCTCCTCAGACACGGGTGCTCCCTGTCCTTTTTATTCCCTGAGCTCCTGTGAGCAAAGGACTGCCCCTGCAAGTGATTTGACCTCTCCCCTGCTCAGTGAAGGTGGCCTCTGCTCAGATGGCCTTAACCTGTTCCCCTTTCGACACAGCATGGTTCAGGGGACGGCTTTGATTTCTGTGTAGTAGGGAACATATGGACTCACCCTCCCACATCCTGGGGACCAGCACCCTTGTGCTCCCTACTGCACACGGATCAACGCCACCACGTGAACTATGCTGTGTGGGAAAGGGGAACAGGTTAATGTTGTCCTCGGAGCAAAGGCCACGTGCTTGCATCTCACATGCTGGTTTTCGTGTCACAGCTGGGACATGGTGTCTGTAGAGATTCCCATGCCCTGGCTTCTCCCCGCACATGCATTCCATGGATGATGTACGAACTCTCCCCAGCTTCAGCCGACTAAAGCCCTTTCCCGTGCTGCTGTAGGCTAGAGCCCCTGTCAGTTCAGAGGCCCAGGAGGGGAGGAGCCAGGGGATACACAAGTGCTACACTGCCGGGGGGCTGCCCAGCAAGCCTCACTCATCCACTGGGTGCCTGGGATTCACCAAGCTGGGCCCGCATGTTAGGGAATGTGCTCCGTGGGAGTGTTCCCTCCGCTCCCTGGCTGGTGAGCCAAAGTGCAGGGCGTTACTGGTGGGTCCTGCAGCATCAGTTCCCTCCCCGTCCGTACTCATTTACCCCTGGGTGTTAGATTAGATCCCATTCCCTCATCCCGCCCATCAGTGAATTCAGTGCTGGTGAAAAACCGAGGGGCTGGCAGGGTGGGCTAGTCCCAGGTATGGTGGGGGCGGGTGCTACATGAATGTCCCTATGCTGCTCCCTACCGAGGGAGCGAATGTCCCAGTGGAGCACCCAGGCCCTGGAGAGCCCATCAGCCTGTTTGAGGTTGAGGTGCAGAGTCAGTCCGGGACACGCCCATGGCGTGAACCAGGGAGTAGCTGGGAACACCTTGTAGCCATTCGGGTCGGATGCTCGCCCTGCTCCTGAGCCCTCACTGCCTGCCCCCTCTGCACCGACTGGGAAGAACAGCAGTGAGTGTCATGCTGTCTGGGATGGGGGAAGTGAGCGCGCACCCTTTGCTGCAGCCAAAGCTGTTCTCAGAGGCCACATGGAGCTGTGATTTACCTCTGTCTGGGCTGAACCTGGTCTCGGCACCGCCTGGCGTCTGCTGCACGCGGAGAGCCAGAGCGGGCTGTGCTCTGCAGGAGAGAAAGGCCAGAGGTGGGCAAGCTCCATCCACCTGGCTGGAGGAGAATTCTGCCCCCAGAGCCTAGGAGAGGGACTCATTGCTGCATGGCCTGTCAGTGGGGCAGCCCCAGACAGGTGTGGCTGATGCTCCTCGGGATGGGTGATGAAGGGAGTTCAGATGTGGGCTTGGGCCACAGGAAACGTGACGCAGGTGGCATGCACCTAACTGACCCGTTAGAGCAGGAGCCCTACACAGGCGAGGCCCAGGGCTGTAATAGCAAGGGGGCTGCTAGCCAGTACTGTGGCATGGGCAGAGCAGTGTGTGGTGAGCTTGCATGCTGATGGCAGCGTCGTTTCTCTGGCCTGGCTGCGTTTTCCCCAATGCTCTGCAGAACAAGGCTCAGAGTCCCAGGCTGGGTCCTGGCTGGGTGGGAGCTGAGTTCCCACGTGTGTTTCAGTCTCCACTAGGCCGCGAGAGATTTTCCTGGTATGTCTTCATGCCAGTGGGTGGCGATCGCAGCGCTCATGTTCCTCTCCCGCCCTTAGCAAAGGGAACTGCATTCGCCCCAGAACTTTCTTCCAGGAAAGCTGCCCCTGCCTCCGCCCACCCAGTAAGAGCCCATACCACAGCTCTGCGCTGGAGATGCTGCATTGCCTTGGCTGGCCGCTAGGGCCCTGTGTCTGGTGGTTTATTAGCTCCTGGGATAGCGATGCTCAGGTTGTTAGCAGCTGGGTGTGGAGATGTTAAGGAGGGTGGGTGGTGGTTTGCAGCCTAGGGCCTGGATGTCACAGCCTCATAATGGGGAAGGGGAACTGCTGGCTCAGCAAAGAGCCCGTTTCCTTCTCCTTTTGTGGTTAAACAAGGGAAACCCCGTCAGAGCCCAGGGCAGCGTTTGCCCTACCAGGAGTCTTCTCCTCACCCCACTGCCAAGCAGCTGTTATTCCAGAGCTCCGGCGTTCCCCTGGAAAGCGTGATGGGCAGTCAGCCCCTTGCCCATCTCCTGCCTCCAACTCAACACACCTGCGCAAGGTCTAGCGGGAAGTAACTCTCTGCTGTAGGGAAGCCAGGCAGGGCTTGGGAAGCTGCGAGATAACACCCAAGGTAACAGAGCCCGCACAATGTAAGGCATGGTGGGCAAGCCTGCTGGGGGTTAAACTGAGCCAGAACACAGGCTGCATCGCTCAGGTATGTGCTTAGCTAACGTGATAGTCACCAGAGCATGCCGGGAGCCTCTGTAGGAGAAATAAACCCTGCAGATTACTTAGGCCAGAAGGTGAAGAGAGACTAACGGTTTGCAGTAATACAGCCCTTCCTGCCCTCATCACAGGCACTAACTGGCTCAGGAGGAAACCCACTCTGCTCTTTGATAAGGTGGCAATTTTAAACCGGATCAGGCACCAGAACCACCTCCCAGAGTGCAGAGCAGGAGAGACGCTGAGAGCATGTTCCTTTGCTTCCGAGGAAATTTTGATGCCCTCCCATGTCCTTTGATGGAATCCACCAACCATAAAATTTACTGCTTTTTTTTTTTTTAATAGCAGCAACCCTCCAGCCGGCCATATTGGAGGTTGGGAAATAAAGCAGCTCTAAAATTATGTGTGTCTTGGAAATAACCCAGTGCACTTGAAAAAAACAAAGCCAAACAACAGCAGCAAACAGCAGCCACAGCAAACACCACAATCTTCGCCATACACAAAGGTCCTTGAAAATGAGCAAGGAGCCTTGGTTTCTCCGGCTCACCTGGTGCCTCACTGGGCTCAGCCTGCTTGTCTCTCTGGGTAAGTGTCTATTGCACATCTTGCATGCAGGCATCCGCCAGGGACCCAGCAGCCCACAGCTGGGGAGCACCATCCTCATTAATGCAGCTTCATCAGCCCCAGACAGAATCCCGGGGAAGGGATGCGGCGGGAGCGTGAGGGACGGCGGGTCTGGCTGCTGCCGACGTGAGAACTGGGGACAGAGAGGGGCTAAGGTGCAGTTTTTATTGAGGTTACAGATGAGAAAGTAACCGTTTTTTAAAGTCGGCTCCGTGGCTGTGTCTGCATCTCTATGCCAGCCTGCGTAGCTCTCTGCAGTCTCTCCAAGGGTGCCTGCTGTAGGTGGGGTAGTGCCTGGCGCAGGTGGAATGGCTGGGGGTGCTGCTCCTTTGATCCGGCAGGTTGAAAAGCAAAGTGTCGAACGTGTGTGGTGTGTGTTTTAATGCAATCGAGGGGCTGCCCCTCGTTTCGTTGGCTGCTGGTGGGGAGCAGGGTGTGCGGCGTGTTGGCCTGTTGGGCTCCGGTCCTTGCTTTTCTGCCCTGCCATGGAACCAGGAATGCGTGTCAGCAGCTTTTTGTTTGTATTGATTCCCTGCAAGCAGGAGACTGTCAGACTAAAACATAAGTAGTGTTCTGGGGGGGGCTTTGCTTTCAGACAGATTGGGAAATGGAGGACAAAAACGACAGCAACTCCCCATCTTCAATGACTAGGAACCCTGCCTGTTGTTCGCTTTGGAGAGGCTGCGGGTAATGCTACCCCCCAAGACTGGGGGAAAGGGGCGTAAGGGGACCCCGTGGCCGGACGTGCCCACAGACCTGTGGAGCAAAGCGTGGGGCAGGGCTCCGTGTCCCAGCAGGGCAGGTCGCCCTCAGGGTTATCGGACAGGGAAAGGCACCAGCCAGTCTCAGTTGAGGATTCTCCACCTCCCTCGCTGAGTGACGATGTTCACAGGCTGGTCAGAGTGTCGGGCTGGGCCCACATGAGCTGAGTCTGCAGCCACGGCCTGGCCAGAGCCTGCAGCACTGAATGCACCTGGCAAGGTTTTTTCTGATTGAGCCTAAGCCCACGTTGCAAACACTGCCCAAGCCCCGGTGCTGGCCAGGTCAGCTCACCGCGCCCCCCTAGAGCCGAGTGGGTGGAAGCCTGTCTGAAAACTGCTGTAGTGGCTGCTGCAGGAGCTGGAGTGGTGCAGGATGCTCTGTGCTCAGGCGCTGTACTTTGCCATCTCCAGCTTCCCCCTCCCAGTCAACATGGATCCCACGGGCCTGGTGCTAGGGATTCTTTCCTCCCTTCCTCTCTCCAAGAGGCCGGGCTGAGGCTCTTCCCACAGCCTGGCATTCAGCCCACAGGAATCACTCCCCAGGGCACACCTCCTGCCCGGGCTGGCTTTCCCAGCACTCACCATGGTGCTCTCTGAGCATCCCTCTGGTAGCATGGCCTGTCGCAGCAGCCCTGACCTGGACTGGCCCGGGCTGGGTTTGTACATGGGGTGTGCTGTAGGGTATTTAGCTGCCGAACTGCTATGGCTTCATTTTTTGTGTACGGCACCTTTAAATCTTTTAAAAGCGCCATCTGCAGCAGCAGGAACAGTTTCCAAAGGCATAGGCACACAGGAGACTCCCCGGCCCATGGCGCTCAGCTCTTTCCGATCTCCCCTTCGCTGCAATCCGTCAGCTCTAGGGCTGCTCTTCACATGTGGGATTGCGGTGCCAGGGCTCAGGTTTGGATCTCACTTTTCCAAAGTCTGTTGGAAGGAGCTTCTCAGCCTTCCCCGGAGCAGTAACCTGGAAGGATGTTACAAGGCTGCTGATTGGGTATCTCATAGTGATCAAATGTGTTCAGATTACAAGACAAAAGGTTTCCTAGCTGCCACTGCTGCAAACCCAGCTGTGCGCCTGCCTCTCCCCCCAGCACCAGAAACTAACGGGCAGGGAGCAAATTAGCTGGCTCAGCTACACCAGCGTCTCGCTCAGCAGGTTCCCGCTACACGGTTTCATTGTGAGAGGTCAGCGAGAGCAGCGTTTAGAACAGCAGCGGAAGCCAAGCTGGTCCCGCATTGTCAGACCGGCCCTGCTCAGCCTAGGCCAGCCAGCTGTCTGCTACCCACATGCAGCCCGCTCCCATGAATCCTGGCCTGGTTCTGGGTTCCAAGGACGACTCCTAGCGACACTGCCCTGGCCCCGTGTGAGGTCAGGCCTGTGTGCCATGGCAGCCCGTGGAGGGGTGCTGATGTGGGGGGGGAGGCTGCACAGACCCAGCTTTCCGTGGGGCTGAGCAGTGCAGTTCCCCGCCAAGCACAGCCCAGGAGGGCCAAAGCGCGTTGGCAGAAATGCCTGGCAAAAGCCTGCGGCTGCAGGTGCTGAGCGGCTCCTGTCCTGCACCAGCCATAAACGCAGTGAGTCAGACCCTCCTGCTGGGGCTGTGTCCTGGGGGAAGGGGCCCCTACTTCTTCTCGCACAGGGTCTCCAACCCCCTGACTGTGATGGGGCGCTGATCTGGCTGCCTCAAGCATTGCAATTGGGGGTGGGGGTGTATGAATCTGGTGCTGGCTCGGCCGTGCTCGAGACTGGCATGCGTGTCACTCTCCATAGAGCAGGGCTGGATGAAGCATCAGCTGTGCCGGGCCAGGCTCCAGGCTGCAGCAGGGAAGGGGAACTTGGGGGGTGGCCGGTTCAGCCCTGGGCCTCTGCTGAGTGGGTTGGGGGTGCATTTCTGTGACCCAGATACTGAACAACGACCCACCTGCTCATTACACCAAACCCCTCCCATTGCGCACTGCATTGGGGTGTGCTGCCCAGTGGGGAAAGGCCCGTGCCCCCCCACTTTAGCTCCTTGGCCCCTTTCCTGCAGCCTCTTACCCTCTGCTTAACTTCTCAGTGTTCATGTAGCTCGTCCCGGTGGGGAAGCTGCCAGCTGGGCTCTGCCCCACAGCACAGCCGGGCTCACTCCCCAACCAGAGCTGAGAACAGCAGGGACAAGAACAGAGAGAGGGGGACCCACGTGGTCCCAGAGCCATCAGATGGCATCAGCCCTCGGGTTTCCCAGCACAACCCGGGACCTGCAGGCGCTCCGGGGAATTCAGTGGGGATCCTGCCCTTACAGGCCTGGCAGGGGGAGCCTTAGGGCAGGGGAGAGTCAGAAAGGAGGAGTGAGCGAGCAGAGGGGAGACGCGCAGATCTGGCCCTGCTGTGAGCAGCATGAGCCACTGTGGTCTCTGCTCTCCCCAGTTCTGGATTTGGCCAACAGAGTGGGTGGGAGCCAGGGTGGGGCTTGGCGAGGCGATGTGGGGGGTGCAGGGAGAGGGGGATGTGTGGGGAGTGGGAGGCAGAGGGAGCGTTATGCCATGCTGCCCCAGGGCTGTGTGTGTTAATCTCTCCATTTCTGCTCTGCAGCATGGGCTCCACTGCAGAAACCAGCTCTGCCCCCTCTCTGCCAGCAGGAGCATCTGGCAGCTTGGCCGCTTGACTTCCAGCCAGAGAGTGTTGCTCAAACACCAGCTAAGGGGGAAAATAAAGTGAATCTGCATTTTCCCTGCAGCCCCCAGAGCCCAGCGCTGGCAGGGGCCGGTCACTCCCCCAGTGCGTCCTGCCGGGAATGAAATCTGATGAGCGCAGCCATCAATTTCCCCAGTGGATGTGGCACTGAGCCCTGCACAGCTGATGCTGCATCCGGGCCACTGCAGCTCATCCAGGCCTCTGCATAGCAAACCTGATTTAAGCGGCCGTGAAAAGCGTTCACCTGCAGTCAGTGCTGAGTGGGGAAGGGCTGAGAGAGGCGGGCAGCAGGGCAATGGAGCATGGGGCTGTGACAGGTTCTTAAACCAGGCAAGAGGCTTGCGTTCAAATCCCATGTAGATGGGTTATCCCACTATCCCATACACACAGCCCTCTCTCTAGCCAGGGACTAAGGCAGGTCCTTTCAGGTCAGCTCTCCCTAAGGGGCAGACGGGCCAATCTGGGATCAAGCTGTGTCTGTCCTTTGTGTCCGAGTCAGCGGGTACATTATCACCCTGCCACTGGCGAGGCGGGAGCTGAGAGGTCAGTGCACTGCTGTAGGCTGATTAGCGTCCCTTGGAAAAGCCCCTTTTCCTATGACCGTGTCCAGAGTGCCACAGCAGCCATGATGTGTGTGTTTGTGTACCTGCCAGTCTCTCCGCCCCATGGACAGCTCCACCAGCAGGCCAGGCCCACAGCCCCCAAGGGGTGGGGCAGACATTAGCGCTTGCAATTTTCAGTATTTGTTCACTTCTTCCTTTCTTCTCCTCCCTCCTGTTTCATTCCTGTCTTCTCACCAGCGCCCTGTGGGCTGGGCATGGAGATCACGGCGCAAACTACCGTCAGTGCTTTGAATGGCTCTTCCGTGCGCCTCCCCTGCACCTTCAACTCCTGCTACAAAGTGGAGAATAAACTGTTCTCCCTGAACTGGACCTACCAGGAATGTGAGAACTGCAGCGAGGAACTGGTAAGTACCTCCTGCAGGGGGTTGTGGGTCCAGCTCTGAACCATCAAACATCATGAGCCAGGCCCCCCCAAAATCATGAGACTGGCTTAAAATCATCAGGTTTACCAAAGTACTAACTTGGGGCTCTAGTCTGCTTTCGGAGCCAGCAGGGTCTCGTTTTCAAACTTTTCTCTGCTCCAGGCGGGCTGGGAACTTCCTGCCTTAAAAAAAGGGAAAGAAAGCTGAGATTCTCCTGCCCCGGCGACTCGGGAGCTGGGCTTTAAGGAAAACCCCGAATGTCACTTGGCTTGTTATAAAATGTCAAGAGTTGGCGACACAGATTCGAGTCCCACAACCCTGTTTGCGGGTCCCGCTGCTGACTGGGGTTCGCTCTGAGGTTGTCTCAGTGTGTGCTCAGGGGAAGCTCCAGCTGCAGTGTAGACACTGTCTGCGCTGACGGGAGGCGGTCTCCCCGAGAGACAGCAGCCAGGTTGATGGAATAATTCTTCTGTCGCCCTAGCGCTGTCTACACCAGGGTCAGGTCGGTGTAGCTACATCTCTCGGGGGGGAGGGGGAGGAATTTTCACACTGCTTAGAGACGTAGCTATGCTGATGTCAGTTCGTAGCGTAGTCCAGGCCTGTGTAAGGACTGAATAGAAAGAGAGCAAGGCCCCAGGCTTTGGTCCTGAGAGCATTCCCTGGGGGTGAAGGGGAAGGAAGGACACACTGAGTGGAGGAAGATATGGGAGGACGGGGATCGCTGACCCAACACTGGGTCTATCCAGGTACCCAGATCCCACTCCCATGTGAGTATTAAAGGCCTCTGTGTCCGGAGGGAATGTCCCATTTCCTGGGATGTGGCCACTGCTCAGGCCAGCCGCGGGTGAGACTAACTGGAAACGAGGCAGAAGAGGGTTGTAGGTTGTAGGCCAGAGATGAAGGATTCTCTCCAGGTGGTGAGCGGCTGGCTGGACCCTTGGGTTTGCTTAAACTTTCCTGCTACGGCTGGGGCAAAGCCCAGGCAGGAGACAGCCATGAGTGACCAATGCCCTGGCCCCGGCTGGCAGCCTAGCTCCCAGTGTCCTGACCCAGGGTGGCCACTCTCAGCCCGTGATACCAAAGGGCTCCCTCCCGTTCCCGCCGGCAGGCTCAGGGCCCTGTAGCTCTCGGGGCAGCTGTGTGATTGTCTGAGGGCAGGGTGATCCCAGCGGGGCCAGGGGAGCTGAGCTCTGAGCGGCGTGTGCCCCAGGGAAAGGAGGCGAGGTGCTGTGGTCTCTGACTGGCCTGTGGGCACCAGCATGGGTGTAGCCCCCCCGGCGTTCTCACTGCCCCGCCCCCCGTCTCTGCCCAGTTCCTGCAGTTCCGGATGAAGATCGTGCACTGGCGGCTGGATCGCTTCGGGAACAGGGTGGAGTTCACCGGAAACCCCAGCAAGAACGACGTGTCCTTCACCCTCCACCAGGTGCAGTTGGAGGACAAGGGCACCTACAACTGCTACGTGATGAACCCGCCTGACAGGCACCGGGGCCACGCCCGCATCTTCCTGAAGGTTATCACCGAAGGTGGGTGCGCAGCAGGCTCGGCCCGGCTCGGCAGGAGTTGGGCGGGGGGCAAATGGGGGGGGAGGGGCGCTGGGTGGGGGGCAGACGGGGATGGGGGGCTGCTGTTTTATATTGAACAATGGTGGCGACAGCAGAGGCCAGAGCTGGTACAGTGTAGGCAGCTGCTCTGACCCACGCTGCCCCACCCCTCCGTCCCAGCCCACATCCCGCGGCCGCTCCAGCTCACCGGGCCGATGTGGGCAGGGACGGTTCAGTGGGGACTCGGGCTCGTCTGGCTGGTGACTGTCACCAAGGGGGCCAGGAAGTGACCCCCGGCCTTCCCCGCCCACGGGCTGAGCTGCCACTCCCTGCCTGTCTCTGGGGCGTGCGACAGGTCAGGGCATGTTTCCATCCCCTGGGGAATTGGCCCTGCCATGGTCCCAGAGCCAGGCTCCTCACCGGGCCAGGAGCGATGACAGGAGGAGGGGGACTCTGAGGCCTCCTGTAGTTCCCCTTCTCTGTCTGTGTTAGCACAGATCAGCGTCCGCGGTGCCCCAGTTCCCTCCCAGCCCCAGGGAGCTCTCCGCAGCAGCTGGACGACTGGCATTCGCAGGGGATGGGGGCAGGCGAAGGGCTGGGAGCCGGGCGCTCCTAAGTCCTGGTCTGGGCTCTGACACGGACTCCTGCAGCGAGGGGCAAGATGGGGATCGCCTGGCTCTGTGGAGCCTGAGGATCTGCAGCCTGCTTGGGCAGCACTGTCCCTCCTCAGACAGTTACTTCAGGGTCTCCAATCAAGGAAACTACCCAACCCCCCCTCCCAGCATCAGCTGGCTGTGGGGCTGGTCCCAGTGCGCCCTCCCCCCACAGGCCCAGGGGCAATGCCAGCCGTGGCCCGTGTGATTTACGTGGCTACGTAGGGGCTTGCTCCTCCCATCTCCAGGCCGTGCCTGTCAGCACATCCCACTCCCACCCATGGCCTGTCTGTGTGTGGGGCCTTGCACGCGTTTCCTCCCATCAGACCCCACGTAAGGTAGGGCAGGGCCTGGATTTGCCAACATAGTCCCATTGGTGCTGGCCGGAGCTGCCTGGTTTCCCTGCTGCTCAGACTCCCTCGTCCCCCCGGCCTCCCTCCTCACCTGCCCTGCTCTGTCTCTGCAGTGCCCCCGGAGCGCGACTCCACGGTGGCTGTTATCGTGGGGGCCTCAGTGGGGGGCTTCCTGGC
>NW_020664725.1:17566108-17644613 GCF_002925995.2 Terrapene triunguis | reverse complement strand
ACCCCTGCCAGGAGGCCTTGGCATTGGGAGAGTCCCGTCCCCCAGGGACTCCTGAGCCAAGAGGACCCCTTGCCACCTCCTCTTAGCCAGCATCTCCCTCTTGGAAGCAAGTGGGCAGCTCTGGGCAAATGCCAGCTCTGATTCTCGTGCCCCAGGAAGTGAATTCTGAACAAGCCTCGCCTTCCCTGCCACGTGCTGGTGGGCCAAGAGCCACTGCCGCATTGCCAGGGACGTAGTAACTGCAGGAGGGCCCTGCAGAGAGACCGTTCCGCGGCTAAGCAGAGCCAGGGAAGCATTACAGACAGGGACCTCCGGGAGGGGGGGCTGTCCATTTCCTTCTCCTCCCCCGCCCCATAGTGCAGATGTAACCCTGCACCTGGGTTCCCTCGTGGGTGAACAGTGTTTGGGCTGCCCCCCAGGGAGGGAGTGGGATTGCGCCAGGGGTGTGATTGGAGACTAGCGTCCCCGGGCCGGGCACTGGCAGGGGTTTCGGGTTTTAAACATTCATGTGATAGGCAGGGGAGGGCCTGGCTTGGGTCCCTCAGGCTGTGAGTGCCAGAGCTGGCCACAGGGGACGTACCCCAGGGATACAGACATGACTGCCTGGAGCCCCAGGGAAGCCTCTTTATGCACAGACTCTTCTGAGCACACCGCTCTGCAGCATGCCGGCCTGGGGCTGTTTCTGGTAGAGGGAGAAAGGCCACCGTGCCAGGCTCCACAGGGCGGCTGGGTTAACGTCTGGTCTTGGAGAACAGGGGAGCTGTATCTTTGCCAGCGCTCATGCTCGTTACCAGCCCTTCACAGACCATCCAGCATCCCAGGGCCCAGCCCCTGACCCTGCAACTGATTTTCCATGGGCTGGATCCCGAGGGCCTGATTCTTTACCTGAGCAAGGACTGGAAACAAAGCTGTCGGGCCCTGGGTTTATGTTTCCCAGGAGGAAATACTGACCCATTTTGTCTGCAGTCGGTGCATGGAGAGGACTCTGCAGGGGTTGGTATGGGCTGAGCGTGGGCCAGGGAGCCAGGAACTCCCTGACTCTGGCAGATGCCCTCTATAGCCCTGGGGCAGGCGTTACTTCCCCTCTCTCTGCCTCTGCTTCCCTGTCTGTTACAACGGGGTAACAGCCCTGCCTCCCTGGGGGCTCTGGGGCCCAGTCAGCATGCACTGCTGCAGAAGCGGGAGACGCAGGGCTCACGCTGTCGACACGTTTACTCCTCTTGTTAATGTCACCTGATCACACTGCCATGGACTGTGCCTTTGCCATGCCTTCTCCTGCAGGGATATACAGTGCGAGGAGAAGCAGGGGCTTTCTGGGCTGCAGTAGCTAAGGGGCTGTGTTGTCCCCAGTCGTTGCTAGCCAGATGAGGACCATCAGCCCATGCATTGGTGCAGAACTCTGCTGCCTTGGGGAACCTTTCAGTGGCTTGCTGGAAGGCCTGCTGAGGAAATGTGTATCCGTATGCATCCGAGTCCATACTTGGGCCAAGGCAGCTGAGCCAAAGTTACTGGCTTTGTTACTTTTCCCGGGGTGGGTACATGTGATGGAAAATCTCATGCTGGTGCCTGTAAAATTGAACTCACTGAGTGGGGTGGGGGGACTCCATGGGCTGCTGTGGGGAAGGTTTCAAGCGTAGCCATGGGGCCAGGGTGGGGCTGGCCTCTGCTTTCCTTGAGCAACAATGTGATGCAAAACCTGCCTCTTCCAAACTTTCTTAGGAACAAAGGACAACGTGCCACTGCCAAGTCAATACACTGCCAGTCAGCCCAGCGGGGAACCTGCCCTGCTCTGCCTTCCCTGCCAACCTCCGCAAGTGGGGGTGCTCGGTCCCAGCCCCCAGAATTTCTATGGCTTGCTGGGATGGAGCCTGTTCCTATTCCCTGCCCTGTGCACAGCAGCCCAGCACAGCTGGGGGAGTTTGCTATGGGGGCTGTTTGTTTATTAAAGACCTTACTTACCACTGGCCTGGATAGCATGGGTGCTGTGAATGGACAGATTCACTTCCACAGGGGGCTCTGGCTGGGTCCCAACCTGCTGTGGCCCATTCTAAGTGCATTGGATTGCGGGAGGTAATGTGGGCTAGAGCAGGGGCTGGGGGGACCAGAACTCCTGGGCTCTAGGTCTGGCGCTGCCACTCTCCCTGTTACTGTGGGTCTCTGTGCCTCCGTCAAAGGGGGGGTTAGGAGGCCTGCCTCACAGGGGTGGTTGGGGGCTGCGTCCGGATTGTGTGCGAAGCTCCTGGGGCCCCTCGATGAGAGGGGCTAGAGAACGGCAACATTGGCGCAGTTGCTGGAGGATAACAACAGAACCCGGAGATTGGAACTCCAGCCCGTTAGTGATGCTGGACACAGGTGGGAGGAACTGGCCCAGGAGCTCTCCCCCTGCCAGCTCAGAACAGGGGGGAACCTGTCTCTTCATTAGAGAGGCCTCTTCCCCTTGCTCCCCTCTAGCTGCCAGTCCCCGTCACGCATGCTTGGTCCCTGCCAGGGCAGTAGCAATGCATGGACCCCCCTGGGGCTGCTGCTGCACGAACTGGGGGACCCATGGTCCCTACGCTTCCCTGGGGCAGGGGCTTGGGGGAGCTCAGAGCTCCTCTAGGAGGCTCTGCAATGCTGCCCACGCAGCCCTTGGCCTAGACCCTTTGCCCTCCGCCAGCCTTCCTGGCACCCCCATCTCTAGAGCCTAGACTGGTGCGGTGCTGTATTGATGCTGCAGGAGATGCTGTCGCACCGGGAAATGAAGGGACAGAGATTTATTTGCAGTGGGGAAGTTACCTCCTAAAAACCTGTGTCCGTTTCCTGGCTCTGGACCCTCATGGCTTTCCAGCGAGGATTTTGCATTTCCTCCCTCTGTCCCCGTGCTCTGCCTTGCTGTGCATTATCATCAGTTATGTATACAGTCTGAATGCGCTATTTATCTCCAGACTGTTGGGTGGCTTCCCAATCCCTGTGGGGCTTCCACTGCTGTGGAGGGCTGGGCACAAGCCACACGGCCACCCAGGTCTCCTCATCTCTCGCCCAGTTAAAAAGGCACACAGAGGAGAGCCAACCGGAAGGCAGGTTCTCCTAGGACCGGCGCCTGCTCCAAATTTGGGACTAGAGGCTCCTCATGGGACAGAGTGTGACTCTTTTGTGGCCAAAGATCTTTGACTTTGGAAAACATCTCACTACTGACCTTGTTTCTGCCTTTAACTTCCTGCACACGTTGTCCTTGGATTGCAATTTGCCAATGAGTTTGTACAGAATACACAGTGTAAGTCTATCGCTGTATAAATATATACACATGAAGGCATTGTTATAGGTAGTGTCTCTTTCGTTTTGGTTTTGTATCTTCTGATCTAGTTGGCCGGATCTGAAGATGTTCTCATCAAAGCCTGCGTGCGGAACGTTTCTATTGTTCTTTGTACATTTCAAAACAAAATAAACCCCACCCCCCAAAAATCAGATTCTGCCCTGAACATTTTTGGCTGCTGTTTGTTGGGGGCGGGGTGCGTGTTTGCTACTGTCTCTGATGATGCTTTGACCCAGATGAGTCGGCTCAGCCTGAGCCTTCAACATTACTGTCTGGCAACAGGAATAAAAACAAAATACACACGTGTCTCCTGACAGTGTGAGGCTGGTCGCCTTCCTTGGGATGTGGGTTGCCAAGGGAAGAGGGAGGATTGGGCAGTTCATACGTCTACACTTGGGAGCTCCTTAACAGCAAGGCCCAGACAGGATGGAGAGGGACGTATGTAGGGAGTTGCTTGCACCATCTGACGTGTCAGGGTATAAATGCCATTTCACTGCAGCCTAGGCCTGGGGCTGCCCCTCTGCATGGGGGGGGGGTGAACCTCACCCTAAGCGCCAAAGTCTTGTCCCTGGAGGCATTCAGCAAAGTGCTTAAGCACGTGCTTAGCTCCATCGCTATTCAGCAAAGCACGGGCTCATATGCTTGCCCTTAAGCATGACCTTGAGTCTCATTGACGTCAATGGGAATTAGGAAGGTGCTTAAAGTAAGCATGGGCGTATGTGCTTTGCTGAGTGAGGGCCTAGACCAGGGGTAGGCAACCTATGGGACGCGTGCCGAAGGCGGCACGCGAGCTGATTTTCAGTGGCACTCACACTGCCCGGGTCCTGGCCACCGGTCCGGGGGCTCTGCATTTTAATTTAATTTTAAATGAAGCTTCTTAAACATTTTAAAAACCTTATTTACTTTACATACAACAATAGTTTAGTTATATATTATAGCCTTATAGAAAGAGACCTTCTAAAAACGTTAAAATGTAATACTGGCACGCGAAACCTTAAATCAGAGTGAATAAACGAAGACTCAGCACATCACTTCTGAAAGGTTGCTGACCCCTGGCCTAGACCCAGCAGGTACAGCGGAAGGACAGAACGAGATGGATTGCCCTCCCTGGCTAGGCCCGGGCAAGCTCTGCTAGCGGTCAGCATTAGCACTGGCTTGTCTGCCATCGACCAGGTGTGGAGACACACACTGACACTGATGCAAGGGGCATGGGCCTGTGGTCTGGGCTTCAGTGCTGACAGAAGGCTTGTAAGAATCCCACCAGCCCCCTCCTGCTCTCGCCTCCTCACCTTTGGAAAGGAACCACGGCCCCTGGGCTTTGCTGAGCAGGGTTACTGGTAAGGAGAGGCAGGGTGTGACCACACAGAGCTCTGATCCTGCCTGCTGCTTCGCTCGCCTCGCAGTGGGCCCAAACCTGTGCGGTGCTGCACACCCCGAGCCCACGGATAGCGCTGGCACTCAGCACCCCGCCACAGCAAGAGCTACCATCTTACAATGGGTCACTTGTTTTTTAACCCTCACGTAGAGCCGTCGGGTGAGGTGTGAGTTAGGCAGAGGGTCACCCCCACGCTGGGCCTCGGGCAGGGAGGGGCATTCGCAAAAGCTGCAGCGCTGCTGGGAAGGGCAGACCCACCCCTTGGAATGGAGACAGGCAGCCTCTGATGGGCTTTAAAATACATTAATCAATAAAAGTGCAGCGACAGGCAGAGCCGCTGGGCGGGACGGTGCCACTGGAGGAAGAAAAATGTCATGTGCTATTCTGATGTCAGGAATCAATCTGCTCCTCTCTGTGCCCTTCTGCTGGGCTGCTGAGTCCCAGGGGCAGCCAGTGCAACCGCACCTGACTTGTTAGCACTTGGACAGGAGGTGTCAGGCATGGCCTGTGCCTCCCACACCAACACGCTTGTGCGGCTGCAGCCGGTGGGTGGGCGCGGGTAGACGTGCACGTGCACCGAAACGCGCTGTAGGATAATGTGTGTGTATGTGTGACACTGTGGGGTTGTGTGATTGTATGTACATGCATGATTTTGTATGTGTTCATTTGCACATGATATGTTTGTGGGTATGACAGGGCGTGTGCACACACACGATAGGGTGCGTATCATGGAGTGGGGTTTGTCGCTGATGCCGGAAGTTGGCATGATACAAATCCTACCCAGATGCCCTGATTTCAGCCTCTCCTGCAGCTTGGGGGCAGGGGATTTATATGCTAACAGTCCAGCGGCACTAGAGCACAGCCCGGTGACTAGCCTGCGTGTATGCCATACTCCCCTGTGCTACTGCTACCAGCCACTGGTTTCCTCCACCACAGAGCCACACTGCCCCTGCTGTCCCACAAGCCAGGGAGTGAGCAAGGGTGGGGCGGGTAGCTGGCGGGGCGGGGGGGCTCCCCTGCCATCCAGGAGGCCATCCCACATGCTGGCAGCTGCTGCTGTGCCAGTGCAGGCAGGGGACGCTGTACAGCGGCTGGGGTGCACTGTGGGGAGCCGTGCGGATGCCTGCCTCTGGGCTGGGGGGCCCCAAGGGCGCAGTCATCTCCAGATCCCTCAGGTTACCCTGCACGACAGCACCACGCTCCCGCCTCCCCTCGTCTGGCTGGTGCAGCGTCCAGCCCGCTCAGACACAGCAGCGCTGCCCCCCCCCCGGCGGGGGGGCCCGGGCCCGGGGGCGGGGGGCCCCCCCCCCCCCCCCCCCCCCCCCCCCGCCGAGCTAGCCATTGCCTGTGAAGTGTGCCGGGCGGACACTAAGGAGGTCCCTGTTCCCTTGCTCCTGGCTGTGCAGGCAGTGCCCGGTGAAGGCTGCTCCATGAGGTGTGACCCTCCCTGGCTTCCATGGGAGCCCCTTTGCGAGGTGGTTGCTGGCTGCGCTAGGCTCGCCCTGAGTGGTGAGGGCCCTGGCTGTCCCCGTGGTTACCTGTGCTGAGGTGCCACCCGCCTGGTACGGATCCCACCGTCTGGCTTCCCACTGCACTGTCCATCCCAGCCCCTGCCACCCTCTCCATGGTTCAACACCCCTCGAAGGTGCTGGGGTTTAGGATCCCTGCCGGTTCGTGGCTTGCGGGGCATTTGAAAGGGCCCCTGGTGCGGCAGGGCTGGGCTGTGGGCGGTAGTCGGGGGTTAGTTGTTATTATCTCGAGAGCGGAGGTGAGGAAAAACAATCAGAACAACGTGAATGGAATCAGCCTCCCTCAGAGCCGGAGCCGGAGCCAGAGCCTGGCCCAGGAAATCCTGCTTCAAGCCAGGCAGGGCAAGCTCAGGCCCCTCTGCTGCATGCAGGCCTGGGCCACCATGGGCTCTGGGACCCCAGGGCACACACATGCACCAGGCTGGCTATGTGCTTGGCATGCAGGGAGTCATCCTGGCCAGGAGCTTCCCTCTGACAGTGGCCAGATGCCTCTGCAGGCAGTGCAGAACCCTGAGCTGAAAGCCGCCCCTGATGGAGGGCGTATGTCATGCCAGACTATCCGTCATGCCCTCTGCCTTGGCCATCACTTTTCTCCCTGGTCTCTGACGTTCCCCACCAATTATCCATGGAGCAGCTTTTCTCTCGGTTGCTGAATCAGCATCAGCAAGATGCTGAGACAGGATGCAGCCCAAGGAGCAGAGCTGCTTCTGCCACGCTGCCTGCCTCCGTCGGGCTCAGGGACTCCCTGGTGCCTCCATGCCCTGGGGGCCTGCAGCCACCGAGCAAAGCCCAGGCCAGTGACATGCGGTTTCTTGTGAGTGCATTGTCCCCGTGCCCGGCACAGCCCCAGCAGGGAGGCCAGGCTCTGTAAGAGGCAGGGAAGTGTGAAAGCCGCAGCCATGAACCTGGCTAGCAGCAGAGGGAGAAGTGGTGACTAGACACTTTGCTAAAGGCCCCTTGCTCATTTTGGCAGCTTTGAGAGCAGGTGCGTTGCTGTTTGCGCAGACGGTGTGCCAGTTCCTGCAGCTGCTCCTTGCCTCCCCCTAGCTCCCTCCTTCCCTTTCCTGTCCATTTATGACCTTGAGAACCAGTCTTTGCAAGTATGGGAGGAGAAAGGCATGTGAGGAGACAAGGGGACAGGACCGCTGCTCTCTGCATTACAGCTAGAGAGTCAGGCCTGATTAAATTCAGAGGATGGGGGTACAGTGGGGCTCCAACGCCAGGTTCAGATAATTCATGTCCCTCTTCCCCTCCGACTCCAGCCCTCAGCAGAGAATTAATCGTTTATTATTTAAACTGGAAACCTCTATTATTATCTGGAGCAGAATTAAAGGGTCATCCCATGTGCTAGCTACAAAAGCAGGTTGTAAGAGCACAGATGTCCCAGGCTGACTGGCCCCTTTAAGAGGCAGCAGGGTTCAGTGCACCTGTGACTGATTACCTGGGAAGGCACCTGGGCCCTATGCCGGGGCAGCAGGAGAGGAGAAAAGCGCTCACTGACCTCCCGTAGCCCAGGGAGATGAGGATGCTGTAGAGAACAAGGAGACCCTGAGTAACCAGTGGAGGACTGGTAAACAGAGCAGGGGAAGGATGTTTACGTGTAGACCTCAGCCCATGGAGGTGAGCAAAAGAATTACACAGAGATGCTTAAATGAAGGAAGCAGCTGGGAGCCCAGAAATGCAGGCCCCAGGAGAGGAGGGCTGTGCACCCCCCTGAACTGAAGGGGAGAGGCTGGGGGCCAGAGACTTTATTTCAACTTTTTTTGGACTTAATGAAGTAGAAATCCAGTAGGGGGATTTTCTTGTTGCCTTTGCACTGTGTGGCGTTCTTAAGTGGCCCTGCAAGTAGGGCACCTGAGGCAGGATGCTGCAGAGCCGTCCTTAACCGGCTTGGGGTTCCTTTGGTCAGTGGGATTGTTGGGATCCACTAGGCATAGCTACCAGGTAACTCGGGAGAGCGGAAGGCCAAAGTGTCGATGGAGCTCTTTTGCTCTGGGCCTATCTGAAACCCCCAGACTCCATCTTGTGAACTCTCATCTACTCCTGTGCTAACTGCTTACATGTTAAAGTAGAAATGTATTGGTCAGCGTTTCTAGCAAATGGCTGCAGTTTCACTCACATTAGCAGAAATAATAGAGATAAGGAGGGAACAGAGAGATAGTTAGTTTGCAGCTGTTTTCCCATATATCCCCAAGGTATTTAGTGCAAAGGGTCAAGGAACGTACCGTGTTCTCCCTTCAAAATGACAAATGTATCTGCAACAGATGTCTCTTGTATCCCCTTCCCCAAAATAATATGTATTCTGTGTAACCTGTTATCTATCGGTTAGTATAATGACGCAAAACGACGAAGGCTAAGTTGTTTACTACTGGCTATAAAAAGGGCCTATGTCGCCCATGTAAGGTGTGTCTCTTCTGGCACGAGCCGAGGAGCGCCCTCTCAGCTGACTGACAAATAAAAAGGACCTGGTACCCGTCTTCTTGTCTCTCCGTGCCTCCTTGGTGTAATTAGGTAAGCTCCGGGGGGAAACGGGCCCTATTTGGCCAACAGGATTGACTATGTGGGATCTGATCTGTGGCCCCTCTGGGCCTGGCACTGGAAGAGTTCCCATTCCTGTGTCCCCACAATGATCTGGCCAGGCTGGGGAATGCAGTGGGGGCAGAAGAGTGGATCCCTCTTGACCCCTGCAGTCAGTAGTTAGCTTGTGCCTGAAACATGAAGCCTGATTTTTTTTTTTTTAGCATAACTACACAGTTTATTAAGATTGGTCACAAAATTACACAACTCCTCGGTTCCAGCTATATCTGTAACTTGCAAGTCTATAGCACCTTTCATCCGCCAGCGTCCCAAACGACACAGATCTAGGGCTTACTTCACCTGCTACTGAAATGCAGCTGCCCCCAGGGCAGAACATGGAAGCCAGAATGACAACCCCACCACACCACAGATTGGGACACGAAGAGAAGGGAATGCTGCATCCGGGTGACACTGCAGGGGGAGTTTAATTAGGCTGAGGGTAATTCTCTGAGCTGGGACTGGTCTAGGACAGCGGGTTCTGGGAAATCTCTTGGGATCTTTCCTGTACGGCTGAGGGATGAAGTTCTACATCTCCTCCCATGGGTGGGACCTCTTGCAGCAACATGGCCTCTAGTACCAGCCTGAGGCATTGGATCATTTGGAGCATGGTTGGGTTCTGCCTCCGGGGGAAGATCACAAACAATCCACTCAATCAGCCTTCCATCAGCACCTGGGTTTCCCTTGGCGAGCTCCCATCAAACCCCATTTGCTTAGATGAGCAGGGAATGCCACACTGTCCTGTGTGCAACCTGCTTGTGGCTCGCAGATCACATTTCAGAACCCTGCTTCCCCCGCCATAGGCCAGAGAGGCTGCATTTAACTTCCCCTCCACTCTGCTGCTGCTAGCGTGGGCTGGCTCCAGCATGACAAAACAATAGTTTGCAGTGTGTGCAGATGGGGATGACTGACCCGCTGTCATGCAGGGTTTGTGGCTGATCAATCCGGTCATGCCTGGTTTGCACACACCTTTCCAGACTGCACAGTCCGTTTACAGGACGGGTTCAGTGTGTGCAGTCTGCCCATTTACTTGTCAATGTAAACATGATGCTAACCTGACTGGAGACAGCTTTCCTGATTCAGTATGTCGCTGTGTAAATGAAAATTGCCCTTGGAAACATTTACACCTTCCAGTCCCCATGAAATGGGGGAAGGTGATCACATCGCTACAATACACCCGTGGAAACTACACATTCCATGGAGTAAAACTGACCCTATTCCATACTCTGTCCCCTTCGTTACTGCCCTGCCTCACACCTCTTATTGGTACCTAGGTCAGGTGCCAATAATAATAGCATTTAGCACTGTCACACGGTCCTGGCCCTTTAAACTACCTCTCGTCTAGTCTAGTTTCATTCTTATACTGCAGCCAAAGCCGTGGTATCTGAGTACCTGCATGATTCATTCCATTCACCGATTCCAAGGCCAGAAGGGACGGTTGTGATCATCTCGTCTGACCCCCTGAATTGCACAGGCCAAAGACTGGCCCCAGAATCATTCCCAGAGCAGAGCTTGTAGAAAAACATCCAATCTGGATTTCAAAACCGTCAGTGACGGAGAATCCACCGCAAGCCTGGGTCAATTGTTCCAGCGGTTAATTACTCCATGTGCCTTGTTTCCTGTCTGCCTTTGTCTAGCTTCAACTTCCAGCCATTGGATCACGTTAGACCTTTCTCTGCTAGACTGAAGGGCCCATTATTAAATATTTGTTCTCCACACAGGTACTGATCGGCTGTAATTGAGTCACCCCTTAACTTTCTCTTTGTTAGACTCCAAGAGCTCAATCTATTTAGCTTGTCACTATAAAGCATCTTTTCTAATCCTTTAATCCAGTGGCTCTCAACCTTTCCAGGCTACTGTACCCCTTTCCAGAGTCTGATTTGTCTTGCCTACCCCTAGGTTTCACCTCACTTAAAAAACTACTTGCTTACAAAATCAGACATAAGAATACAAAAGTGACACAGCCCACTAGTACTGAACAATGGCTGACTTTCTCAATTTTACCATATAATTATAAATCAGTTGGATTATAAACATTGTACTTACATTTCAGTGTATAGTATCTAGAGCAGTATAAACAACTCATTGTCTGTATGAAATTTTAGTTTGTATTGATTTCACTAGGGCTTTTAATGTAGCCCTGTTGTAAAACTAGGCAAATATCTCAAAGCGTTGATGTACCCACGGGAAGACCGTGGTGCACCCCGAGAAGTACATGTACCCCTGGTTAAGAGCCACTGCTTTCATCATTCTCGTGGCTCTTCTCTGACCCTTCTCCAATTTATCACCATCCTTATTGAATTGTGGGCACCAGACCTGGACACAGGGTTCCAGCAGCAGTCGCACCAGTGCCAAACACAGAGGTGAAAAATCCTCTCTGCCCCTACTCGATATTCCCCTGTTTATGCATCCCAGAATCGCATTTCACAGCATCACACTAGTAGCTCATGTTCAGCTACTATCCACCACAGCCCCCACACTTTTTTCAGTCACTCCTTCCCAGGCTAGAGGCCCCCATCCTGTCGGTATGGCCTACATTCTTTGTTCCTAGATGTACACATTTACGTTTAGCTGTATTTAAAATGCATATTGTTTGGTGCACCCAGCTTACCAAGCGATCTAGATTGGTCTGAATCAGTGACCCATCGTCCTCTTCTTTATTTACCACTCCCCCCAACTTTAGTGTCCTCTGCAAACTTTCAGTGATGCTAAATAGGAAACAGAAAGCAGGAATAAATGGTCAATTTTCATTACCACCAGAATAATAATGGATTTTAATGGCAATTCCCATCCTGCTAGGAAGGAGAATTTTGTACAGGGGCTCAGAAATTGGTTCTTGGCCCTATGCTATTTAACATCTTTATAAGCGGCCTGGAAGATTTATTAACAATCTGGAAAAGGGGTTAAGCAGAAAGGTGGCAACATTTGCAGATGACACAATTATGACCTGCTGAAGAGCTCTATGGAGCTCTAAAGCTTGTGTCTCTCACACCCGAAGTTGGTCCAATAAAAGGTGTTACCTCTTCCCCCTCCGTCATGCTAATGTCCTGGGACTCACACCTCTACAGCAACACTGCAAACAAAATTCTTTAGCCTAGACAAGACCAGAAGAGATTTTAAGGACTCTGGAGGAACCTAACCAAAGTAGGTGAATTGTGGCAACACACTGTCATATAAAAATGTGTGTTGTTAAATGCAAAGTGGTGCATGTTTAGAGGGAATAATCTGAATTACTCCTACATCTAATTAACAATATCAGCTCAGGAAAGGGGCGGGGCATGAGGTGAACATATTGATGGAGAGCTCTGTCCAATGTGCGCCTGTGGTGGGGGAAAAAACGGTTAGAGTACACCAAGAACAGGCGGCAGAATCTAATGCCACTCTGTAAATCAAAGTGAGAACCCATCTCAAGAAGGCTACAGTGGAATTAGAGGGGTTCAGAGAAAGGTAACAAGAATGATCAGGGGCCTGGAAAAACTTTCATAATGGGAGACTCAATAGACTGGGCTTGTTTACCTTAGAGGCAAATAAGAGGGAACTTGACAAAAGTCTATTAAAATAATGAGCAGGGTGAAGAAGGCAGCTCGGGCCCTTGTGTTCACCATGTTTCAATGCACAGGGACCAGGGGACAGTCAATGCACTTAAAGGGGGGAAATTTCAAACTGGCGAGCAGGAACACGTTTTCACACAATGCACAACTGACCTGTGGGACGCTGCCACACTCTGTTTAGGGACACCCAGAGCATGGGGTTGCATCCCTGACCACTTTGGCTAATACCCACTGATGGACCTATCCTCCATGAACTTTACTACTTTTTTTGAACCCAGTTCTAGTTTTGGCCTTCACAACATCCCCTGGCAATGAGTTCCACAGTTGACTGTGCATTGTTAGAAGTACTTCCTTTTGTTTGTTTTATACCTGCTGCCAATTACTTTCATTGGGAGACCCCTGGTTCTTGTGTTATGTGAAGGGGAAATAACGCTTCCCTGTTCACTTTCTCCACCTCATTCATGATTTTATAGACCTCTATCATATCCCCGCTCAGTTGTCTCTCTTCTAAGCTGAATAGTACCAATCATTTTAATCTCTCCTTTCATATGGACGCTGTTCCATACCCCAAATAATTTTTCTTGCCCTTCTCTGTATGTTTTCCAATTGTAATATGTGTTTGTGGTTTTTTTGTTTTGTTTGTTTTTTTGTTTTTTTAGTGCTGGGGCAACCAGAACTGCATGCAGTATTCAAGGTGTGAGAGTACCGGGGTGGGTTATAATATTTTCTGTCTTATCCCTTTCCTAATGGTTCCTAACTTTGTTAGCTTTTTTGAGCTCCGCTGCATATTGAGTGGATGTTCTCCGAGAACTGTCCATGATCTTTCTTGAGTGATAACAGCTAATGTAGACCCATTATTTTTATATGTATAGTTGGGATTGTTTTCCAATGTGCCTTACTTTGCATTTATCAACATTGAATTTCATCTGCCATTGTGTTGCCCTGTCATCCAGTTTTGTGAGATCCCTTTGTAATTGCAACTCTCTGCAGTCAGCTTTGGGCTTAACTATCTTGAGTAATTTTGTATCATTTGCAAATTTTGCCACCTCAGTATTTGCTCCCCCTTTTTTTCAGGTATTTTCTGAATATGTTGAACAACACTGGTTCCAGTGCAGATCCTTGGGGGACACTGCTAGCTACCTCTCTCCCTTGTGAAAACTGATCATTTATTCCGACCCTTTGTTTCCTGTATTTTAACCAGTTACTGATCCAGGAGAGGACCTTCCCTCTTAATGCATAACTGCTTACTTTGCTTAAGAGCCTTTGGCCTGAGGCTAAGAGCTCAGCAAGAATCAAATAAGAGATGAGGCATTTCTGGGAGTACTAAGAATAGCCAGAAGCATAATAGTAAATACAATAAACTAACCAAGAGTTTGGGAAGGGCTGTAAATCCTCCTGCTTCAGAGCATGAGCCAACCGGTAACTCCTGGGGGTCAGGAAGGAACTTTCCCTGGGGGCAGACTATCCCATAACTGGTGCGGCTGCTGAATGTCTTGCACCTTCCTCCGGAACAGCTGGCTCTGGACTCTGATGGAGACAGGACCCTGGACTAGACTGACCCTGGTCTGATCCAGACAGGCAACCCCCATATTCCAAAGAGTTTTAAGGGGCCAACTTCTATGGTCCTATGGCATTACTGCTGGAGGAGAACAGCGGGATTTGATGGCAAAGGATTTTCCTAGGACTAATAAGTGACAAATCCTTGCCCTGAGCAGGAAGGGAGGCAGCAGAAGCAGAAGGATACTGCGCTGAAGGGAGGAAAGGAAAGGGTTAGAATGGGAAAGGCTGCCAAGCACTCACCGCAGTCTGCTGCATTCGGTCCTTGTTCAGGTTTCTAGGTGCTCGGTCTGTCTCTGTTTCTCTCTCACTTGGGACTGCACGGCAGAGCATCTGATCAGAGAGTTTTTCTCCCTCCCACTTCCCCCACCTCCTGCTCACTGCCTGACAGGCTTGAATTGAAAGGTCGGTTCGACAGGACCTTGCAGGAACTACACGGTGCTGATGGGAAGTTGTATTTCAGCGTCTGCTCTCTCCCCAGCCGGGGAGTTCTGACTTTCCCAGCAAAGTGCTCTGTGGCTCTGGTGCCCCAGCTCCATCTGCCTCCAGAGGGATTAGGGGTGCTGGGACATGCCCAGCTCAGGGGGAGCAGGGTGGTTACCTAGCTGGGAAGTGGGGCTCACATCTGCCCCAGGGGCTTTATTCTCCCCACCCTTCTGGTCTGCTCCTGGCACCTGTGCTACAAAGAGGGCGTATGGGGGGAGCTGGGCACTGTCTCGGGAGGAGCCACAGGGATCTGCCTGCTCTGCTTAGTGCAAGCCTGCTTTATTCTCCAAATGGCAGTGGGACGGGAATGTGTCGGTACAGCCTGGGCTTGGGAACCCTTCTGTGCCTCAGGGACGTAGCAACTCCATGGCAGCCTCCTCACCCATGTGCCTCGTGTGGGGAAGGCATGGCCTGGGGGTGGGGGGAATGACAAGCATGAGTAGGGGGCCAGAGAAGGTGGGGAGCAGGGGGCACAGAGGCCTGGCCTGTGGGACACAGGGGCATGGAGGCAGAGGAGGTACAGGGGGCACAAGGGGGGATGGCTGGGTGGACATGGGGGCAGATTATTGTGTTATCTTTGCTGATAAATGACAAACTGTATTGCCAGAAGCACGGGGAGGCCTTTGAATTTGGACACAGACTCCGGGCATGGGCTACCACTGCCAGCCCCCGCGAGCTGTGCCTGCAGCACTTTGTGTGATGATGCTACCATGGGATTGGAAAACCGCCGGGGTTTCCCTAGATCTGCATGAGCCCCTGGGAAAGAGTAGAACAGTCGAATCTGGATCCACTGAGCCCCTCCAGAGACAGGAGGGCAAACCTCACTCACACAGGCTGACCTTGCCCCATGCACCCATTAGAACTGCACCTACGTCATGGGAGATGCTCTGGCACTCAGCACTGCAGTACCAAGGTGAGACTCCAGACAGACCCCACTGGCACAGGCGGGCAGTGGGATGTTCTCCCCAGTGACAAGGGGAAGGTGGGTGGAAGATAAGATCCCGGAGCACTTGGGAGTGCAGTCTGCGCGCGTTGGGGGGGGCGGGGGGGGGTGAAAGCCACAGGCCAGTTCTGCTCTCACGGGCCTGCGGCTGAAGACCTAGGTGTGCAAGAGCATAACTTATCCCTGGTGCCAGGACCAGGAGGGGGCACAGGGATATGGGAGCAAGCCCATAATAATCATGGGTAAAACACCTGCCTGCCACCACAGGGAAGCGGGGGTCCTGCAAAGAATAATCCTGGGAATTGGGGAAACCAGAACCTGGAGGGATTTAGTGCCAAGAAACCATGACACCTGCAGAAATGAATGGGAGAGAGTGGGAGTGGATGGGCAGGGGCTACATAACAAACACAAGGGAGGAAGAGAAGGGGCAGACGGCCAGGCCTGTTTGTGCGTCAAGGCTATGTCCGTTCAGAGGCTGTTGGCTCAGTCTCCATCCTTCTCTCAGAATAACTCTGAAGCCCTTGAAATATGAATCTCCCTTTTTCCCCTGGGCAGGTTTCCCTGTGACTAAGTGTTTGCACATGCCAGCGGGAAGGAGCCCTTGAGCTCTCGCTCCCTGCCATGCTGAGAAGGTGACACCGTCCAGTCTAGGACTGCTTGGCTTTTCCTGTAATCGGACACAACTATTTGCAGAAGAGGGACCTGGCTAGGCAGCAGGCGAGTGTCTTCCAGGTCTCAACACCTCTTGGGTCACTTTTGCAAGGCTGGAAGGGGACCCAGGTTACACAAATGGGACGAAAGCGAGGAGACACCTGCTGCTGTGTGGCACCCTCTAATATACCCCCAATGGCATAGACAAATGGGGTGTGAACAGCTCACACTGCTCTTGGAGTCAATGGTACAGCTCTGCATGTGCTGGGACAGTCCCTTTGGAATGCTCTCAGAACCTGGACTGGGCCCCTGGCTGTTTGGGTGGGTCAGCAGAACTGGCCACTGGCTTGTGTTCTGATCTGCACCTGTGCAAAGTGTGCACCTGGTGTGAGTGGGGCCGGGAATCGGAATGGGTAGTGTGTTACACCCACTTGGGCAAGGTGCAATGGCAGGAGGTGCAGGGCAGAATGCCAGAGAACAGAGGGGTGGGAGAAGACGTGGGGATCCAGTGTCTGTGGATGATGAGGCCATTCCAGGAGGAAGAGGAGTTCTCCGAACCTCTGGGGCCTGCTGCACTGGCCTGAATGTCTCTGGGAGATTTGACCGAGTTGCCAACTGTCATGATTGGATCAGGAGTCTCGTGACAGTTGATGTTTTACTTAAAGGTTGACTTCCTGGAGGCCTGTAATTGCAAGAGAATTTCAGCTGTTGTGAAAAGAGGAGTTCCCAGCTCTCCTGGCTGCAGAGAAATGCTGGGAGACGCAACCCCCACAGGTTCAGAAACCAGAGGACAAAGACCGAAGTGATTCATGTTTAAATCTTGTGGTTTTAATGCCAGTCTCATGGGTTTTGACCACCAGAGTTGGCACTGGAAGCAGGAAGTGTGCAGGCAGCGCCAGCACAAAAATAACGGAAACACAAAAGGAGATCAAACACTTCTGAATGCTAGAAAAGGTTCAGTTCAGGGGTGGTGGGGGGAAGGGTCGGGGGGATCCTAGTCCACACAAACTGGGTCTGCCATACCCAAGCACTCGCCACAGCCGCTGTCCCGTCGCACTCCACACACCGGCCTCTGGACAGGTTCCTTTTCTCACTTCAGAAAGCTGCTAGATACCAAATACCCACATTCAGACCTCAGTGCAGCCCCTCCCCCAAGGCTGTGACACCCCCCCATCCCCTTGGGGTGACATTTCTGCCTCTCTTCCCCCATCCTCCTTTGCTAGGTCTTTGCTCTCCTGAACAGCTGGTCTCCCCGCACATGTTCTCAGGCTCATTCAGTTTCTATTTTAACCCTCAGCAATCGATCACATGGCTGCGTATAGAGGGCACCTGCGCTGGTGTCCCCTGCCTGCCACTGCACTTGGGCTGGACCATGTAGCAACCTCCCCTCCCCACCTTTTCTCTTCCTGTGCAAATTAGTTTCCAAGAATAGCTAAGTAAGTACAGCCTGGTGATGTACAGAACCATGGTGCCTGCTCCCTGCAGAATGTCTCCCAGTATCTTTCCCCGACCCCACCCCGGGGGGGTGTGCAATCCCACTCCACCCCCCAGGTGAACGATGCGGCCTCGGTACCAGCTGCAGTATTCTTTGTGGTCCAACGTGTGCCTTTTCTTGGACCGCTAATCATCCAACTTGCTGCTGCTTTGGCTTGAGGTGATCACCTAATTCTCCTTCCTACCCGATGGTGCATATTTCTAAAAGCCTCCAGCTTAAATCTTCCATTATTCTTTCCTCACTGCTCAGCCTGAGGTTCAGCCAGGATGAATTTCTATTGCCAGGTCCCTGAACTTTTCCCACCTTCCCGCAGCTCCAATCAGGAGCCCTCTGGGCTTTGCAAGCTGCCTCAAAGTCAGCTTCCCCAAAGCCCAAAACTTTGGTGTTGCTGAGAGTTTAACCAGGTTAGCATGTCGAATCTCTGAAATCCTGCTCACTTGGGCCCCGAGAATCAGCTTAAGTCTTATTTATCGCTCCTGCTCTGTTTTCTGAGATGAGGCCCAGCAGAGCTGCTGACTGTGTTCCCTGTTCAACGAACTGCATCAAACAGCAATT
Source organism: Terrapene triunguis (assembly GCF_002925995.2). Classification (NCBI taxonomy): domain Eukaryota; kingdom Metazoa; phylum Chordata; order Testudines; family Emydidae; genus Terrapene; species Terrapene triunguis. Next base: position 17,626,605 of record NW_020664725.1, on the reverse strand, counting down.
GTGCTATTGCAAGTCTCTTCCCTCCCTCCGTTTGTGCAGAGCTGTGACGCAGAATTTTCTGAGATCCTAATGAATGCATCTCTGGCTGGTACACAGCTCCTCCTTACTTCACAAACCATTCCCTGATGCACGTTCTTTGCCTGCCCTGGAGGTTTTAGAGGAGCATCCGTGACTCAGCTCGCCTAACCACCTTCACTGTCCTCAGCTTCCATCCAAACTGCCTTCTGCTGCATCAGCAGGACAAACAGAAGACTCTCGTGAACACATGAATGGTAGCTCCTCCCCAGCCCCTCAAATCTTCCAGGCTGGGGGCCCAGTCCAGCAGCTGAATCACCCATACCCGAGTCCTCCCACTGAAGGGACAATTCACATGAATTCACAGGGGTCAGCCTGGCGTTCTATATTCAGTGAGCTATTAATGAGCTATGGTCTTTCCAAGCTCCCCAGTGAAGGCTAGGACTATAACAGCGTTTAAAAGAGAACTGGATAACCTCCATGAATTTAAGTCCATTAATGGCTATTAGCCAGGATGGGTAAGGAATGGTGGCTCTAGCCTCTGTCTGTCAGAGGGTGGAGATGGACGGCAGGAGAGAGATCACTTGATAATTACCCGTTAGGTTCACTCCCTCTGGGGCACTTGGCATTGGCCACTGCCGGTAGACAGGCTACTGGGCTAGATGGACCTTTGGTCTGACCCAGTACGGCTGTTCTTATGGGTTAGATCCTGAGCATGTAGCTTAGGAACCTCTCCATCCTGTATCCCATCCATTTCAGGAATAATCACTGTTCTGTAATTGCACCTCTAATGACCTTGGGAAGGGAGAGGAGATTTTTGTAAATACCACCAAGGCTTTCCTCAGGAGCCAAGAAGTTTTAAGCTCCAAAGAAGCAGTGTCCTGCAAAGGAGATGTGATTCTCTAATGCAGTTGAGAGGAAAGGTAATGCACCAAAATAGCACAATTGCATTATCAGAGGCCCCCATTAAGCAAGCTCTTCCTTGCTCCGGCTTGGATGTGGTCCGCAGAAGGTGAGGGCTAATGGATGCAGCTATTAGGAAGAGGTTGTTGATGTACAGAGTGCATGTTCAGGCAATTATCCTGAAATAAACGCTCAGGGTGTGAATGTAGGCTCCGAAGTCTTCTCTTTGGCTTCTCTAACACCCCCTCTTTATTCTCCCACATGCAGTCTGGGCCTTGATAGCCATGTGCTGCTATTTGTGGCTTCAGAGACTGGAAGGAAATATTTGCTGCCGGGAGCACCGGATAGATGCCTCCCAGTCATACACCTGAGGGATTTGCTTTGTTCATCCTGCCAATGTGGATTCAGGCATGGAGAAATCTGGGATTGCTGTAGCCTGGTGTCACGGTCATCTGCACTGACATGGGGGACATCCAGGCTCCATGCCCGGCTTGCTTCCAATGCTCTCAGCCCTATGGAGCTCTGCTGAGAACTAATTAGGGGCTTAAATTCTGGGCTGGATTTTACCCCATAGTTTTCTACTAGCTGCACGAGAGAAACACTTGAATGGCTCCTCCCATGGGCCAGGTCCCCTGTTCCCTACAGGGTCCCATCCTGCAAGGTGCTGAGGGAGGACACCAGTGCACCACAGGAGGTACTCAGCACCGTGCAGGGTCAGGCATTCTGTTACTGGATGCCACAGGGACAGGTATGCTAGAAAGAGCTGGTTTAGCTAGACTGAAGCCTTCCCTACCCAGAGGTTTTAATTCCATGAACCAGTTGTTCCTTTATCAGCCTTCATGCCCATTCATCGCTGGTTTTACAGCCAGAAGGGTGTCTCAGCTCCTCTAGTCTGACCTGTAAACCCCAGGCTATCGAATGTCATCCAGGTACCAGGCCCGGCCCTGCCCTGAGAACTGCTTGACTAAAGCATCTTTGCCAGAAGGCAGCACTCTCCCTTTGAGGACAGCAGGAGCCTGAGAAGCCACCACTTCCCCAGCTAGTCTGTTCCAATAGTTATGTTCTTCAAGCGGGTGATTGTGGCCAGTTAAAATCAGTGGATGCCCATGACCTCTCAGAATGAGAACTGAGGTGTCAGGCAGGGCCCTCCAAAACGGAGACACCCCAAACCAGTAGCCACTCTTGAACATTGTGGCTTTAGTGCATATATGGACAGGTGCCATTCTTAGTTCCAGCTGTGCATTTTCTACTCAAATTAACAGCACTTCACTCCTGATAACTTTCCTTGCAATTACACAACCCCTATACACCTCTTGCACAGGATCTCTGTGCAAACTATACACAGGGATCCTGTCATCCGCCAAGGCATGTGTAAGCAAAACATAAACTCATTGAGAATGTACAGTGGATTATAAAAGGTTCTAGTCAATTGCAATTTCAGTCTATTTGATGATGCAGTGTGACTGGAGAAAACCCAAGAATCTCTTTCATGGCAATCACAACTTTGCCAATAAAATTATGTCACTATTCCTTTAAAACCCCCCAACAATATGTGTTTAATTAACTTGACAGAGAAACAAAGCACAGTATCAGTGAAGGGGAATCTGATGAAACCAGACTAGAAGTAAAAGTATACACAATACTATGTGAAAAGGCACACAAGCCTAGAAGGGGAGTGGAGTCTAGGGGTTACTGCAGGGCTTCTTTACCCAGCTACACACACTTCTGTCTGGCTCCTACCAGTGGTGTGAGAATGACGGGGTGTTAATTGCTTCACTATTTTAAAATGAAAGATGCTCTAGAAACACCAATTATTTCATTGCTGAGGAAAAAGAGCAGTGAGTTTCCCAGGGGGGAGCTACCCAAAGTAACCGTGTCATACAGTGTGCGGCGGTTGTGGGGCTCCGCTGATGGGTGGATTCAGCACGGCTCAGCTGTGTGTCATAGACTCTATGCTGCTGGTAGCTAAGGGGGAGTCTCCTTGAGCTGAAGGGGCATGGCCCTGGGCTTTTGAAGCCAGGGGCGATAAGGCCCGTTTCTGGCACCCCAGGAGCAGCAGGAGAAGGGGGCCGGGTGGGACCCGCTAGGCTGAGCCCGGTGCTGGGAGGGCCGCAGGAGGCGGGGGCGGGTCAGGGGCTCCTGCCTGCAGCCGGGGAGCCACGTGTCCCCGGCACAGCGCGCACCGCAGAGCTGCAGCGTGGAGGGCGGCCCGGCTGCAGCGCCGCAAACCCAGCCCCGCCTCGGAGCGGTCCTAGCCCGCAGCCGGGCCCTGGCCGAGCCCCTGCCGGGCCGGTTTGCCCCCCGCCCCCCGGTGCTGCGGGATGCCCGGCAGGCGGCTCCCCGGCTAGTCTGGCGTAGCGCCCCCGGCCCTGCCCAACGCCTCTCCGGCTGCAGCGCCCCCCCGCTCCCCGCAGCATCCTCATCCGGCCCCTGGCAGCGCGCCCGCCTCGCCCCCGCCTGCCCTGCCCGGCTGCGCGGAGCCCCGGCCGGATGCTGCAGCTGCGGCGGGGACCAGACGGACTGTGGCTCGAGCCTTGTCCCCCTGCCCCTTGCGCCGGGACCGGGCGCTCCGGCGGCAGCTCGCCCCGACCCTGCCCCGCCGCTGGCGGCTGCGGGGGGTCCCCGAGGGGCCCCGGCACAGAGGATGGCGGCGGACGGGAGCAGCGCCCGGCTCTGCCGGAGCGGGCCGGCGGCGGCTCTGCTGGGTAAGGGGGCGTGCGGGGACGGGGCGCCCTGGTGCGCGGAGCCGGGGCGCTCTGCCTCGGGGCTGGGCTGGGAGCGCTTCGCCCAGGCATCCGCTTTGCTGCCCCCGGGATCAGCGAGACACCTCGGGCCGGAGGGTTCCGCTTTTCGGGGCTCCCCCCAAGGCCCAGAGCGCCCCAGGCTGCGGCTTGAGGATGGGGACTCGCCCCCAGCCGGCTCCGGGAGCCCCCCGCATGGGTAACAAGGGCTGCTCTGCCCTAGGGGAGACATGCGGAGCAGAAACCGCTGCTGCAGTGCCCTGGGGCCAGGCAGGGCTTAGCTCCCGGGGCCTCTCCTAGCCGGTAACCACGGCGGGACGGTCCGTTTATTAAGTGCTAGCCATATCCTGCTGCTAATCGCTCGAGTTTCTTCATTGCTGTCAGCTGGAGCCTCAGACAGCACAAGGCCAAATTCTGCTCTCCTGGGTCAGAGGAGACTGCCAGAGTCCAGGGAAGGCAGCGCGGTGACTGTGGACTTGCACCATGTCAGTGAGGGTGCTCTGTGTTGAGGGGAAGGAACTTGCTGTTGGTAACTAGCCCAAGGGAGTTGTGTCTGGAGGCTGGCGCGCAGGCTGGTTGTCAGGGCTTGGAGATGGGCACCGGTTTGGAGTAATGGTTCACAGCACGGCCAATGCCAAGGGCTCAAAAATCAGGAGTCGGGCCCCAAATCAGGAGACTTTTACAAACTACTAAATGTTGGGCTCTTTCTTTGATGGCTGGTTTCTCAGCCTTTAGGGAGCTCTCAGACCATGTGTTCAGGCTTTTCTCTGCAGTCAGGAGGGCTGGAACTTACTTTTGTTCTAAAGGAAACCTGAGAGTCTCATGTAATCACACGACTCCAGGAGCAGGTGCTTTAGGATGAACATCAAATGTAACAAGGCTCCCAAATAAATAGAGAGAGTCAATTAATTCTGGTTTCAGAGTAGCAGCCGTGTTAGTCTGTATCCGCAAAAAGAACAGGCGTACTTGTGGCACCTAATACATTTGTTAGTCTCTAAGGTGCCACAAGTACTCCTGTTCTTTTTAATTAATTCTGGACAGTTTGCACTATCCCACCCACTGTTGTAATGATATGGTCCTGTATGACAGTGTGTATCTTTCTACACACGAGACCCCTCTGAGCCTCTGTTCCTATGTTACTGTAATTTAGTAGCTTTAACCATTTCTATAAGTCCTATAAACACTGAAGTTATTGTTCCTTCCTCCTCGAAAAATATTTACATTTTAAAAGTAAACTCTATGTTTCCATGAGGAAAGATCAACCCACAGAAAATAGCTTGCTTTGATTTCCGCTGCTCTGCAGCGAGTCGTGGGTACTCGGCACTTGCACTTTCATCCATAGTCTCCAAGTGCTTCACTCAGGGCTGGGCAGGATGATCTCCATTTTGCAGATGTGCAATCTGAGGCATTGAGGATAAGTGACTTGCCAAGGTCGCTCCAGGAATAGAGCCCTGGCTCTCAGGCCTTTGCCCTACCTGCGTCAATTACTAATATACATGCAGTGGTGTCTCCTTTGGCGTTTTCTCTCCTAGGCTCCATCATTCTCGCTTTGCTGATCTGCTAGCGGGGGGTACAGCTAGCTAACTGCTAAAATTAAATGGGGAAAATGTGTGTCAGGGACCAGAGGAAACAATTGTAAGTGTTTTAATGCAGCTGAGAATAATAATAGTTATGGATTTAAAAATATTTGTCATACCTTCCTTCCCAGCAGAGGAAAGAAATGCATATCTGGGGCCCTGCTTGGAGCATAACACCCAAATCTGAGCCTGGGGGAGGTTCTGTAAAGTGCCCTGGCTACATCCAGGGGCTAGGAGCCAAGACATGCAGTGGCAGCTTTTTCCGGTGCTGTTTGATCTGTCCCAGCAGGCCCCACATAGGGCTGGTTCAGAGCTTCCTGTACCCGCCGAGGGCGTCGTTATCTGCTGGGCAGTTGTCCTAGTCTGTGTAGGGGGTTGTTCTTTGAACAGAGACTCTGAAAACAAGAATTTAATTGAATTTTCAGTACTTAAAACCCACTGCCTGTTGGAAAACTCCAGTGAGGGGCTTCTGGTAGGGCAAGGAGCTGTTGGTTCTCAAGATAATTTTAAGTGAGCTGGAGAAATTAGAGAGAGAGGGACTGGGATTTCAAAGGAGTTTGGATTCCAGTGAAATTTAGGTGCCTAATTCCCTTAGGTGTCTTTGAAAATCCAAGCCCAGATAACCCAAGGGCAGCCTCATTTTAAGAAGGAAAAACTGGCCATGTGTTGTCATAGGTAGAACAGAGGCTCAGACGTTTTAAGCTGGAGTCATCTTGAGTTCTAAGACCAGGTGCTGGTTCTTCTGATCTCCGGAAGGAAATCGGACCCCTTTGTACCTCGGCCAACTCAGCCAGGCTTAAACAAAAAAGGTTGGGGGAGGAATCTCAGTGCAAATTGTCTGCAGCTGAGTATTTTAATTCTGCTTTTCAGTGACTGAGGCTGTGAGGCTCATTGCACGGTCTGGTTAGCCAGAGCCACCACCAAGCAGGACTCTGGGGCAGAGAGGGAGTGGTACCTCGATATTACAACAAGGAAAGTGCTAACAGCTCTGCTCTCCTTCAGGGACCCTCACAGGCTGTCCAACTCCTGTACCTCAAAGGGGTGGTTGTGGCCATACCCCCAGCACGCCGAGGTGCTTAGGAAAAGGGCTGAAGCGTAAAGGTTCTTTCAAGATGGCAAAGCTGGATTCTGCTCCAAGCGGACTGTGAGCTCTTCCCTCCTTGGTGCTGTGTGGGAGGGGGTGGGGAGGAGGAGCCCACCTAGCCGGGGGAAGAGGTTCTGTCCCCAGGGAGCTGTCTGCGGGACCGGGACGAGTTGATGGTTGTTAGTGATGTAAGTGCTCTTTTGCAGCCCTTTTGTAGAACAACAGAGGCCTCCAGTGGCCATTGAGGTGAATCCCAGCCGCCCGGGTCACGTTTCTGCCTCACGTTGGGACGCTGGCTGCTCCAGTGGATTCCAGGTGCTGTCCTGACCTGCCCCATGGCGGGTTGGGTTGTTTCAGGTGCAGTGTGCTCTGGCAAGCCCAGCGCAAGGAGGACGGGGTTACGTGAGGGTTGTTTTCAGTGATTAGAGCAGGCCAGGGAATGAGGAGTTCGAGCTCCTGCCTGGGTTCCAGTCCCAGTTCTGCCACTGACTCTGTGGGACCCCCGTGGGAACTCAGCCAAGCTGCAGGGTGCTGGGAGATTTAATGTTGGCAAAGGGCTTTGGGAGTTTTGGTTGACGGGGCTGTAGCTGGGCATTGTTGTTCCGTGGGAACGTGCCAGCTCTTCCCTCCCCAGGCCAGTCCAATGACCGGTAGTTCCCTGTGGAGAAGAAATGGTACAATGCTGCAAAAACCTCGCCGCTCCTGGCTTAGTGTTTCCTGCTGCCCTGCTCTGGGGGGGTGTCTCACTCATGCTGGGGTGGGCAGAGGATTTAAAATGCTGCCAGCGGCCAGAGCGAGCGGAGAATTCAGCTTCGTTAATGTTTTAAGCCCGCTCCACAGCGGTGGGAATAAGCGCTGTCCCCCAGTGCAGAGCAGTGGGATTGGGCCCTGCTGCCCAACGCTGCTGATGTCTCAAGCAGCCACCCTTGATCTCGGCAACACGGGGCAACTCACGTTTCTTGATCTCAGAGCAGCAAAGAGAAGTCTCCGAAAGCTGCTGCATTAGCAACGGAGGCGGGGCAGAAAGGACACGCGTCTACACAGGCCTCCTCTGTTTCGGTGCCTTTGATTGGTTGCTGCCAGGGGACTCGGCAAAGAGCAGGGTGGTATAGCTCAGCATGTGTCACAATGTAGGAATTTTTTACCTTGGTTTTAAAACGTGTTTTGTGTTTGCTTTGCTCGGAGGGCTCGGGCTCAAGGACATTTTTGGAAGAAGCCAGTGACAGCTACAGCAAACATTCACTAATTTCTGTAGATAGCTTGCGCCTGTCTGGACGGAGTTCTTACAGACCTTGCGAAGCAGCCCTGCTCTGCCCTTTCCCTCAGGAACGGGAGGCCCAGCTGCACTGAGTGAGGATGTGGGGCTGAGGGGGGTGGCTCCTCTGGAGGGAGCGTCTCTGCTCAGGCACCCCACCCCACCCCCCTGCCTCCTTGGGGGGGTGCCGGCAGCACTGGACAATACTGCGCTGAGGGGGAGGAGTTGACTGATGACCCCAGGGGAGCCTGTCCCTCCTGGAGCCTGATGAGCCAGCAATCCCGTTCCCCAGCAGCGATGGGTGGCTGGGGGGGTTGGTGAGAAGGGGCAGATTTAACCAGACAGACCCTCTCTCCCCCAGGACGGTCACAGGGAAATCCTGCCCCGGAGAGTCGAACTCCTCGTAAATATTCTCCGGTGCTGCCACTCTCCTTAGGCTGCTCTGGGCCTGGTTGGCTCAGACCCATCCAGGGAGCACCTAACCCCTGGGCTGCTCTCCGGTGTTAAACATGAGAACAGGTTCACCCCGGTGTCATTTATCAAAGGTCCCATAATCCCTCTGTCCGGCTCGAGGGTGGGGTTGGCCTCATGACTAATGTCTCCTTTCTCACCCTCCAGAACAGCTCCCCCTTGCGGCCCTGCCCTGGTCTGGGCCATGGCTCAGTTGCCAGGACCCATCCAGCCTGGATTATGGGGGTGGTGCTTGGCTTGTAGACACCTGAGCAGGACTGAGAGCTCCAGAGTGTGGTCGCCAGGGGCCTGGGGTGAAAGGCCAGAGCTGGGAGACGCTCCCTTCCCTGCTGCTGCTGGCCAGGCTACTCGCAGTTGCCTTTTCCCAGGGCGTGTTCCTGAAGCTCTGTCCTGCTCTGTGTCCTCTAGGAAGGCAGCGCGGGGACTGGCTAGGTTAGTCTGAGGCATGTGGTGCCTCCAGGGAGCCCAATTAATGGACCAGCAATCTCATCTTGTTACCAGGTGACTGCATGATGGTAGCCTCTGGGCATGCCCCAGGAGATGCCATCTCTGAATGAGAATCTGGTATCGGGTGCCTGTGGAAACTGATGTGTCTTTGTTCTCTCTTTCCCCGGGCAGGTTTACAGCTCTTCTCCATGGCTGTCACCTTGGAGGTCTCAGTGGGGAAAAACCACCTTGTGATGGCTCTGAACGGCTCAGAAGTGCAGCTGCCCTGCATCTTCACCACTTGCATAGGATTCAAGAACCTTGACTTCACTTGGTATTACAACAGCACTGACATGGTGCGTGGCGTGCTCTGCTCCTCGCTGGGTTTGATTGCCAGTTCTCCTGGGTCCCCCCAGCACAGACCGGCTGCTAGTGCTTCAAACAGTGATTTGGATCCTGTTTCTCCTGCTTTAGGACACCCTGCTGGCCACGAGGGATCTGGTTTGGCAATTGCCCTCTCAGAGCCCACTGCACCCTATTGGCTGGGCACCATAACTGCCCGCAGGAGACACCGCTGGGTGGAGCAGTGTGGAACGGAGAAAATTTCTTCCACTCGGTTTGGCCGCAGCAAAGTCACCATTTCATTTCCTGTAGGCATGTCTGTGAGCTTCGGCAGCAGCGACTGGCAAATCCCCGGGTTAAATCAATCCCTTTTGCTCAGAAATGTCCCATTTCACTCAGGAGCAGGTCAGCACTTTGAGCAAAACGCAGTGAATTTTCCAGCTAAACAGGCCCCTTCTCGTGCTCGCCGTGAGATGCCAAAGGGCCGTTGGTTCTGGGGCCCAACAGGCACTAAACAAAGTTGTCATTTCATACAAATGTGGCTTAATAAGGAGAAGAGCCCTCCAGCATTTGGCCAGATGCAGGCGGGGGGGGGGGGGGGGGGTTGGCCGCGTGCTGAAGAGTCAGGAAGGGGCACCATGTATGGAGTATGGTTCTGCTCTGCCTCCATTAAAAGCCCCCCCTCCACTCTGCTCAGCCCCTGGAGTTTCCCTGTTGATGACTGTTCATTTCACTGGTGCATACCTAGCATGCAGGAGACATCTCGGGGGTGGGGAAGGGATGTGCTGAGAGGAATAACTGGCTTTGGGAGCCCTGGGCAAAAGCCAAGCATTTAGATTCATTCTACCCCTAGTCCGGAGGAGACAAAATCCTCAGAAAGCCAGGGAGGGATGGAAAGAGAATTATTGTCCCCTTGTAATCCACATTTACACCACAGCTGTCGCTGACCCATGGCACTGTTACAGCGTGCTTGTCCCTGACCTGGATGCAACATGGTTACAAACTGTCATGTAGCCGGGCCCCAACCCTCAGCCTTGGTAGCTCTGTGTCTGTCTGACTCAGCCGGCAGAGCTCTCAAGGCCTTCCCTTGTCTGGGGCTTGCTGAGTTTGCGGCCTGGCTGTGCTGTTTGCTTGCTCAGTGTCCTGCTGCATTCCCTCCCCCTGCAGATATATCACGGGACTATACAGAACAAAGCATCCGAGCCGACGATGCTATACGCAGACTCTCGGGTTCGGTTCATTGGCACAACCACTGGGAAGGAAAACAACATCTCCATCTCCATGTTTGTGGACTTCGATGATGCTGGGAAGTACACCTGCCATGTCAGGAACCCAAAGGAAATGAATGCTGAGCACAATGCCACCATCATCCTCAAGGTGGTCCAGGAGCGTAAGTGTCTGCCAGGAGGAGCCTCCCACCCTCACTCTGCTGGTGCCGGTAGACAAAGGTTCCCCTGAGTGACCAGCAGGATCAGGCAAAGCTAAAACAAGATATCCTGCTAGTGGTCATAGCAGGGGACTGGGCCTCAGGACATGTGGGTTCTGTTGGGTTTCCATCAGTGTAAGGAAAGTAGAATCTGCTCCCAGGAGTTCTAGTGTGACCAGTGTATATTCTAGTTAGTCTTCAGCAAATGGCTGTCCACCTCAGAAAAGAGCCCCAGGAGAGGCACCTGTTTAGGAGAGGATCAAGGCTGGACTGGCCGAGGGGCATTGGCAGAATTGGGGGTCTTTCACTTCACATCCCTCCTCCTGCCAAGAAGTAAGGCCGACCTCAGAGTGGGCTCTGGGTTTTAGCTCCCTTGATCTATTTTGGGTGCCTAACTTGAGACCCCTCACGCTGAGCACCCACAACCTGAGACACCTACAATCCCTCCAGGTGACGATGGCTAAGATAAAGATACGCGCCATCCCCTGTGGGCCCTGCTACAGGCCAGGAGCCAGGGGCACAAGGAGGGCATTCACGGGGTAAACTCCCTCCATGGCTTACGGTCAAGTTGACCCCTGAGCTGTGCAGTTGTTGGAGCAGGCTTGGGGCAGCAGAGACTAGAGGGTGACGCCCAGGGCTGTTCGACTTTAAAGACCTGAACTGTTCTGCGGTGCAGAGGCAGCTGAGTGGCCCCTGCAGCTCCAGTGGTGGCCGAGGGCTGAGTGTCTGTCTCCTGCTGCTCAGGGCCAGAGACACCGTGCTGGTGGGACTCTTCTGCAGTGGTACCCACTAACATCTCCTCTGGCGCTCTCTCCTGCAGTGGTACCAGTGGACAACACGCTGACGCGCATCATCGTGGGAACCGTGGGCGGGCTCGTCGGCCTCCTCATCCTCATCCTTGTCATCAAGAAAATCATCCTGCTCATCCTCAAAAAGTCTCAGGAGAAGAAGTGAGTACGGATGGGCTTCCTTTCTCCCAGCCCCCGCTGCGTCCGGCTGCGGGGTGCGGTGCATAACCCTTGGCTGGCGCTGTGCTGGGCGCAGCGTCATGCGTACCACATGCATGGATGTTTGTGCTCTTTCTGACCCTCCTCCCCAGCCTAGACACCGGAGTGGCATCACCTGGGTGTTCACAAGGAGAGGGCAGGAGGCAGCATGACCCAGCAAACTGGGCCCAGGACTGGAAACTGGGCTCTTCTGAATTCTGTTCCCAGCTCTGCCTCTAGCTGGCTTTTCACTTCCCCATTTCCCCAGCTGTAAAACTGGGACAGGGACACTGAGCTAACAGGATTGGTGCAGACATGCACAAAAGCCTGCTGCTGCCCTGTGTCTGGACAGTTCCCTGTGACCTGCCTCGCCCGGTCCTATTGTCAGTGCCCGAAGCACAGGGCTTCCCTTGGAGAGTGTGGCACAAACTTAGCTCTGTGTTGGGGTTGTAGTCCTGAGTCCTCTGCCCAGCATGGGGAAGGCACGGCTCTTTGAAAGTGTGAGCCAGGAACTCCTGGAGTCTGCTGCCCACTCTCTCTGTGCCCTGCAATGTGTCACTTGACCTGCCTGCCCCGTGGGAATGATCGTGCCTCTTGGGGAGCAGGGAGAATCCAGGCACTAGTGCCAGTCTAGTGTTTGGAGCCATGCCTGCACGTCTCTCCCTCCATGGCTGCAATGGGGGGTGAGCTTCCCCCCCAGCTCTGAGTGCATACACCCCTGGGGCCTGGCCTCCGACAGGTGGGGAGGGGCAGTGACGCCAGGCTGAGGGGGCCAGGTCCACGTTCAGGCTGAGGGGGGCTGCAGGCGCCAGCCACGTGATGTAGGTGCTGTTCTCTCTCCTAGGAAGGAGTGTCTCGTGAGCTCCTCAGGGATCGACAACACTGAGAATGGTCTGGCGGGCTCCAAGGCGGAACAGAAAGCTCCACCAAAGGCATGAAGCAAACTCAGTCTGACCCACGAGGCAGCAAAACTCTAATGGCGGCGGGAAGGGAAATCTATTTTATTTTGAAACTAACCATGCTCGAGACACCTCTGTATTACGCACAGGCCTGCAATTCGCGCGGCTCCTCAGCCCAGACTTGGAATGCCGTGTGGCCTGGGAGCAGGCTGTGATCCCAGCAGGGGAAAGGGAGCAGGCCAGCTCCATTCTCTCTGGGAGGAGGTGGGAACTCCCGGAGCTGGAGCTGGAGCTGGGGTGGGTGTGTGTTTTCACGTGGTGCGTGCGTGAGTGAGAGCGGCTGGTTCAGCACACACAGACTGGGCGTGAGGACGCTGAGCAGAAACGGTGCCTTGCGAAGCTGAGAGGGTGGCGGGGGGGGGGGGGGTCGCCTGCCTGGCTCCCAGGGGTGCTAACCGCTGGGAGGAGGCTGTGCATCAGGCAGAGCCCGCTGGAGCGCCAGGCTGCATGGAACACTAGCAGTAGAGAGAGATGCTCCTGTCCCGGCCTGAGCATGGGGCTGGCTCAAGGAGAAAGGGGGCTCTGCTGCCAAGCACACTTCTGAACCAAATGACTAGTGCCACCTTTACCAAGCCTGGCTTTAATCTCTTTTCCTAACTGGCTAAGGATAGCAGCAGGGGCCCCTGCTGCTGCTCCTGGGACGAGCTCTCCCTCCCCTGCCACTTCCATTCCGCCCCAGCAGGTGAGCTGCCCACTCGATCAGTCTGGGCTTGTGCAACTCCGTGATATTGTCACCAGCTGCCGTTGGTGCCAAGGATGGAATACACTGCGGCCAGGGGTCGCTGTAGTCACGGGGGGCTATGTCCGTTAGTTACATACAGCAGCCATTCACCTGCTACTGTGTGATTGCTATGGGCCTGGATCTCCACTGCCCTGCCCCTGGTGTCCTCACTTGCACTAGTGCAAGGGGAGTGCAGAGCACTGCCAGTCCGACTCCCTTTGCACATGGCAGCACAAGGTGCAGGGGTCCTGTTTCTGGCTGCCTGGCAAACCTGCCCTGTGAGCTCTGCGTGGAAAAGCTGGGTCAATAGTAAAGTGTTGGGGGGAGTCGGGGGGAGGATTCATTCCTCTGCCTGCACTTTGTCACTAGCACTCGCGTGGCTCGTGGTGAGGGCACTTGTTCTGCTCTGGGGTGTTCCCTGTCCTGCTGGCAGCAGTCCTGCTTGTGGGGGAAGGGCAGCTGGGACACTTGAGTGTAATTCTTGTTCTCTCCTTTCTGGAGGGTCCTTGTGACTCTGCCAGGACACCGCGGCGACGGGCGCACCTGGAAAGAGGCAGCTGGGGTGACAAGCTTCAGGTTTCTGACTGTCCTCCTGGGACAGAGGAAATATTGACAAAGTGGGTCCCAGCCCACAAGCTGAGGGCAGTGGCTGGTTATGTGTCCAGTGCTGGCTGTGCTTTTACCTTCAGAAATCTCGACTCCCCTGCTCCCTGAGCAGCATTCAGGGGAAAAGGAGTCCAGATCCCACATTGGGTCCTAGCCGGGCTCTGGAGCATGGCACTGCGATCCCCTCCAGGCTGCATTAGCAATGTTCCCAAATAGCCAGGCCCACATTCTTCCTTCTGTTACGTGTGCCCAGACCCAGTGACGCCCGTGAGCTGCACGGGAGCAGCCCCTTGGAGTCCCCTTGCTGTCCCAGATGGACAGGGTGGCGGTGAGGATATTGTCACCCTTCCTGGTCTGGTACAAACCCCCTGGCACGGCCACTCCCTCTAGAGCACTGGAGCTTTCTGTGGAACTACCAGGGCATCCTTTCTTCTTCCCTATGCTGATTGGCTACTGCGGCCCCATGCCCTCACTGGGTGTGCTGGTGCAGAATTGGTGCCATGCTTTGTGACATCCAGCCTGGGAGGTTTTGTCTCCCCCACGTGCTGGTGAGGTACCAAACATGTCCTCTCCCCAAGCGGTCTGACATTCCCTACCAAACACGCACCCCAGTCCCTTTGGGGCTCAGCCATCTCCCGGAGCTCTGCCCTGTGACCCTGGTCGCGTCTCCACCAAACACAGTCCTGTCTCATTCCAGGGAACACAGGGCTTTACCAAAGAGTTGCTGTGTTGCTTGGTGACACCCGCAGTGCTGGGAATGTTTTTGTTTTAGCAGCGAGCGCCTTATCAGCCTGGGTGCTGCCTGCCTGTCCCTGCAGTGCTGCATAACCAAGCAGCGCTGCAGGCTCTTTGCATTGTTCAGCCCCACCGGGGTGGGGAGCACCAGATTGTAAGGAACAGGTTTGCACACCCCTGCCATGTCAGGGTGCTTTGCGCCATAGGGCGCCGCATGAATGGAGCTGGGGATTGTAATAAGCACAGTATCTTCTGAAGGAGCCAATCCAGGCAGACTGGGGAATCCTTCGGGAATTTGTTTAATTAGCACCAGCCCCGCAGGGGATTTTTCTGCCAGCGGAAGTTGAGGGGGATGTGCGGGGAACAAGTGCACCTCATGGAACAGAACCAAGTGGGGCCAGGGCCACCCCGAGAGAAGCCAGTGCGGCCGCGGTGTCCTTGGAGAGGAGCTGGGCGCGTTGTTTGCCTGGGGGCTTTGGCTGCGAGAGGGCTGCCTATTAACGAGGAACTCCAGCGATGGGACTGGAGAGCCCGGGAGGCCAGTGCTAGGTGAGGACAGCCCTGAGCGATGCAAGAAGCCCACTGAAGTCAGAGTCTTTCTCTTGACGTCGTTGGGCTTCGTGTCAGTGCCTCAGTGGCCGTGATCATGAGAGTTAGTGCTGCAGAAAGTGAAATCGTCCAAGCGTGGGGAGAGTGGCCCGAGGCTGGCTGGGGACGAGGCCGTGGCTCCAGACTGATGTGCTGGCGTGTGCAAACCCGGGCCGCGAGACAATTGCTGTCGGGCACCAGGCCTGATTCTCCTGCCCTACGCCTGCCTGATGCCCAGGAAGTGAGTGATGGGGCGTGAAAGGCCAGAGAACTGGCACCCGTGACTGCTGGTGAATGGGCCTGCCTCCCTTCTCGTGTACACCTGCCTGCCCCACCAGGCGCTTCCTTCAGGGGAGATTGGGAAATGGGTGGGCGCGGTTCACACCGAACGCTACATTTCCTTTGTGTTGCAGACCGCTCAGCTGTGCCGTCTCATTTATGTGGGTGTAAATCAGGAGTAACGCCACGGAGTCAGTGGAGTAAGCCCAGTGTAAACCTGGTGTACGCGGGAGAAGAACTGGGCCCAAAGTTCTGTCCCCCTGCTCCCCTTGCCCCAGTTGTGAGGGGCTGCTCAGGCAGCAGGGACAGAGGCCGGGGAGAGGGGCTGCTGGAACGCAGCTTCAGACAGCAAAGCGAGTGGGGAAGGCGGCAGCTTGGGGAGTGGGAGCAGATGATGGAGCTATATTTCTAGGCTGCATGTTTAAACCCGGTGAGCCGTGGTGGTTGTCAGTGGCGCCTTTGAGCCGTGAGTTTTAGCCCGTCCCTGACGGACAGAGGTCCGCATCCCAGTCCGCACCAACTGCTCGAGTCTGTAGAGAGAACCAGGCCGTGAAGTTCCCAGCTCCGCCTTAGGGGCAGGGTGGAGGCACGTCACCAAGGCTAAGTTCACATGCAGGATTTCTGAGGGCTCTCAGCCAGGAACCATCGCCTGGGGCAGGGTGGGGTTGCCTGTTTTTATGCTGTGGAAGTGCCGCATGGCTCCTTGTATTCTGCTCTGTGGACATGCTTAGGCATCTTCCCAGGCCGTGCCCCAGAGCCAGGAAAAGCTGAGGTTGTCAAAGTTGCTGCATCTGCCCAATGGCAGAAGAAACCACCGAGAAATGCATCTGAACAAAGGTGTTGTGTAGGCCTGTGAGCAGGGCCCGTGCTCTGTGCTGCCTGTCTGCGCTCATGCCAGGCGGAGCAGCCTGGATACATACTTTGACTGCACTGGCTCACCCTGTCCTGTGTCCTGCTGTGGCCGATGTACATTCAGTTGCTCTCACCACTGCGTGGCATGTACCTGGCCGGTTTTCTAGGGAGAAGTTGCCGTATTTTTTCCATCCGTTCCGGTTTTACTGTTTGTTTGTTTTTTATTTAAAGCTCGGCGCTTACAGTAACAGACATGGAAGAAGCTGACCTACCCAAAGCTTTAATTAGTTACTCAAATCATTTGTATAATGGATTTAAATGGGAAAAACGGCTCATTTGGTTTCCCTTTCACTTAAGAAAGAATGTGGAGCTCCATTCGCTATGCAGGGAGGGAGTGTGGTCTAGTCATGGTTAGAGGACTTGGATTCAGGACTCAGGTTCTGTTCCTGGCTCTGCTGCTGACTCACTGTGACACCTCAGGCAAGTCGCTTTGCTTCTCTGTGCCTCAGTTTCCCCATCTGTAAAATGGGGATAATAATACTGACCTACCTCACAGGTGAGTAACCATTTGTAAAGTGCTTTGAAATCCTTGGATGACAAGTGCTATAGACAGGCACAGTGTCATTAGGACAGAGCTACTTGGAAGGTTAGAAACTGATCAGGTGAAACATACATGTATTTCACCCTCAATGTGGAAATCAGATTTCTCTCTGGACACTTACAGCTGGCCCCTCAGCTGGCGAGAACTGAGAGACCTTTTCAGTTCTCTTCGGTTCGGTTCTGTTTGCTTGGTGACTTTGTCCACACTCTATAGAGTCAGCCTGGCTGATTCGTTGCTGATCGATGGCGCTTCCTGTCTTGTGCTCTAGCCTGATGACAGGAAGCTCCCTGCACACTGTCCCCCAGGCCTGCAAAGAGGCTCGTCTCCGTAACAGCAGCAACAATATTGAAACCGAAGAGAGAGCAGGCAGTGTTCAGGGAGAGGTGCCAGAGACATGACGGAGTCTGCTAGGGACGTTGCTATTGAAGGGGCTTGGGTACTGCAGTGATGGGTGGCCATATGAACCCTGAGACAGAAACAGGACGGGGAGCAGAGACAGGCCTGAGATAGTTGGAGTTGTTCTCTGACTTAAAACCCTTGAGTACATGGGGAGCTGGAAAATCCTTCTCCATATAAATGAAAGGGATTAAAAACAACCCCAGACATGCTATTCCAAGGTGCTATAGCTGAAAATGGAAATTTAAAAAATTCTCCATTTAAAATAATTCTAGTTGACTGTGACCCTTTAAAATCATGTGATTTGTTGTTTGAATGTCACAAACGAACTTCGTTACTTGTGTGGGCTGTATCTTTGCCTGTGTTAATGAGGCTAAGGAACTAAACTCTGCTGTTCTCTCCGGCCCCTTCCCCTGTAGGAATCAGGAATCAGAGCTGGGTCTTGGCTTTTCAGGAGCGGGGTGGGGGTGGGAGCAAGAACAGCTTTCCGGCTCTGTAACGGAATGGGAGCCCGTTCTGGGTGAGCTGTGTAAGAACTTTTAATTGCAGGGGAGTGTGCGGGAGTTAGTTTATGAACCTGACCCAGTTAACGAACAGGCTTGCCAAAGCAGTGCAGGGGGGTTACTGGAGAAGAAGGGGATGTGGTGCCACTTCATCTGCAGACAGGAGTATGACGGCCATTTGAATCTGAGCGTGATTGACACGGAGTCCCACCTACCTACTTGTAACTGCGCTCAAGTCTGCAAACACAGGAGCTGTTGGACTAGAGGAAACCCAAGAAAGCACCCTGTGCTGGTGCATCGGTGGCTGTGCCTTTCAAGAGGGGAGTGATTCGCGGCTGTGCTGCACCTGGCCTAGTTGCTTACACCAGGGCACAGAGCTTCACAAGGTGCAGGGCAAAGGTGACGTGCTCTGGAAGGGTAGGCTTTGTGGTTGACAGTCTTGTCCGCTGGTTAGAGTAGGCAGCTAGGACTCCTGGGTTCTGTTCCCAGCTCTGCTTTGGGTAAACATGGGCAAATCATTTGAATCTCTCTGTGCTTCAGTTTCCCCGTCTATAAAATGGGGCTAACACTGACCTGTCTCAGGGGTTGTTTGTAAAGTGCTCTAAGATCCTTGGACGAAAGGTGCTGTATAAATGCAAAGTATTATTAATGTATCATCATTGCTCATGACGTTTTAGACCAAAAGACACGAAATCTTCCAGTTGCCCCATGAAATCCCCAGTCCAGCCTTTGTGAAGAACTTCCATAGACAAGTAAAGTTTGGGGAGGAAAATAATTTTTTTAAGTATTATTTTTAGCTGTCATAACCTGTTAGTCTTTTTTAGAAGTGGTATCTGGACATTGTTCCACTTACCACATGATATGCAATGCTGTTCTATGCATGGATTATTCCTCTGGCTTGAATAGAGAAAACTTAACAATCAGTTTTTGAGATACATTTCTGTACCTGTATGGATTTAGATATGCTGTACAATGGGCATGCTTAGAAGGTTCCACTGGCTTGAAAATTTGACCAATTCTTGAGCTATTCCCTCTCTTTAAAATGGGGTGTCCCACTAGAACCTTTCAAACAGAGGGGATGTTAAGGATGAGTGTATATTGTAGACACACACATGTATATGTGTATATAAATACATATAGTATATAGTTGTAAATAAACACAGAATGTAGAGGAACATTCTGTCTGTTGCCTTTAAAACACATTTTGCACTATAGAGTTTTATTTAGCTTTGCCTTGAATGAAATAAAAGTTTGTTTAATAGAGAAACTCTCCCTCGCCTGGGTTCTTTCTGATGTTGATTTGGGATCTTTGCAAAGCTCGGTGTGAATGCACGTGCGGATGTGCGGAGTGCAGCAGAAGTAGCAAGCACAGGATTTATTCCACCGCTGATCCGTCAGGCCTGATAGCCTCCCGCCCCGAGGGGCCAAAACCCGAGACAGGATCTCCCAATTACCCATGCAGTGTGTATGTGTGGGAATCCTTCCTGACCCTGGAGCCACTGGACTGTGCCATGAATCATGAGGCCTGACTGTGCTGGGTGAGTGCCTTGTGCAGCATTGAACCTTCCCAGGGAGCTGTAGGGGTTATTAGTGTCATTGTTTGGGTGGGTTTTTTGTTCCAAATGATTCAGCTGGATGAGCTGAGTACCATGTTAATCTTCATCGGGTACGTCCATTGGGCAAAGCCTGTTCTCAGCTCAGCAGTGTGTTACCCCCGTGCTCTGCTCTCCCTGCGTGCTCACCATACCCCTGGCATCAGAGAGCGGAGAAAACCCTGCGCTCTTTCTGCCTTCCTCAGCTGAGCCCACGGGACACTCTTTGGGCATGTGCGCCGCGTAGTAAAGCTGAGAATCACCCGACCTTTAAAGCACCCCTGTGAAAGTGAGAAACCCCCTGTCAGCTGCCTGGGTGACTAGTGGTGCCTGGCGCATCGGCACGCTCTGACTGATGCATCAAGAGGGAATGGTTCCAGAGCTCAGGGCCTGCCGTCAAGGTGTGGCAGGAAGATCCAAGGGCCTGACCCAAAGCCCACTGAAGACTGGGAGACGCTATTAATTTTGAAGTGCTTTACGTCAGGCTCCGAGAGGGGATCCCGCCTTTAGAAACACTTCTCTCTCTCTCCCCTTCCGCCCGCCAGGTCAGGGTTGGCTCTGGAATAAAACTGCAGCCACTTTGGAACAATATGATACCCAAGGGAATGGGGAGGGGTGGAGCAATCGCCTCCCCTGGGTGCCACAAGAAACCATTAGTGCCACAAGCAGCCCTGGCAGTGGCAGTGCCGTGCGACATCCTTGGCATGCTGTCCCCGGTTCCACTGGGTCACATGCAGCAGCGGTAGGACTTCACTGGAAGGCGACGCTGACAGTGAAAGTTGGCGCTAGCTAAGCCCCTGGCTCTAGGTGCTTGAATGAGGACAGGACAGGGCGACAAGGTGCTGAGCATGTGCCACTCGGTCACTGTGCCCAATAGCCGGGCGGGGTAAGTGTGGCAAGGGATTGTACAGGGCCTTGCACGTTCAGGCTCCTGGGTTCTGTTCCTGCCACCACCACTGGCTCGTGCCAGCAGCCTAGAGTGGCAATATTCTCTGTGGAGTGGCTCAGTGCATTAGGTCGCAGGATGATCCTGGCTGTGGCCCTGAGCGTAGGCCCAGCAGTGTGCCAGACAGGGCTTTGGAGCAGAGCTGGAGCGCGGAGCAGCTCCGGAGCAGAGGAGCTGCAGGTTTTTGCCTGGAGCTGGAGCGGAGCCGGAGCACAGCTCCAAAGCCCTGGTGCCAGAAGCAGTGTGGTAGCATATTCAGAGCCGGTTAAAGGCACTTCGGGTTTTACAAGACTGATGTAAATGGAAAACTGCTGCTTTGCTCTCCTTTTATTCCGAAAGAACAGGGCATTCCACCCAGGGTACTGAATGGTGATCATAGCAGGGGAGTTGGACTCGGGACTCCTCGGTTCTGTTCCTGGCCCTTACTTCCTCAGGGTGTAACCAGAGGTAAGTCTCTTCACCTCTCTGTAAACCGGGGAATCTGCTGCTGCCATCTTTTAAAGGGGTGTTGTAAGAATTAATGTTGTAAGGCGCGTTGAGATCCTGAGATGAAAAGTGCTGTAGAAGGGCAAAGTGTTTCTAACAGAAGGTTAATTGGAATGCTGGACACCCCCATGATCAAGTTAAAGGTGAATAGGCCGGATCCTTGTTAGAATAAGGATATATCAGAAAGTTGATTTGATTTAAAAAGCCCAAACAAATTAGTCATTTAAGATAATTCAAGATGACAGTGTCCCTCTAGAATAATGCAGTTTGCAAGCGAATGTCACAAGGCATTTTCTTAATTACTTCTGCACAATAAAGCTTTGTTCATGAGAGGAAGGGAACCAACTCTCTGATTGTTCTCCACCCCATCCCTTTTCCCATGGGAATCAGGAATAATGGCAAGGTGAGAGTAATCTTGGCATCTCAGAGGAATCATCGTTATTAGCAGAGGGTTAATGAGAGTGCTGTAACCCACTAGGATTTGCCTAAACACAAATGAACTTTTAAAGGGTATTTTTGTTTTCCCTTTCCCGGCTGCGCTCATAACTGGGTCTCTGTTCACCAAATCTCTCTTCTTCTGAAGAGCTAGTCATTTACCCTCTCTCTGCTACTCAGTGACACCCTGCTACTGTGGTTCCCCTCGCGCAATGTTCTTCTCTCGAGCAGCCAGTCCCACCAGCGACCAGCAGCAGGCTGAGTAGGAGTTTGGAGAAGGGGCAGCAGCCGCAGTGGGGCCTGGAACAGAGACTCTGCCTCAGATTTTCAGAAATGGGAGATTTAAAGTAGGCTTCTAAATAGTTTTGTAGACACTGAAATTAGTGGCCTGATTTGGGGAGCTGCTGGGGGCTCAGCCCCTCTGAAATTTGGACCCCTTCTGTTTAGGTGCCTGGCTGTGGACTCAGGAGCCTGCCTGAAAGCCTTCGCTGTTGAAGTTCTTGCGCTGAGCCTGGAGGAGCTGATGAGGGGGCTGGAGGCCTGCAGAAGGCACAGATCGGGGGCTGAGGCTACTAGTGTTTGGAAGCCTGTGGCTTTGAGAGGTTGTGGGAAATGCAGCATTTAAAAGAGCTCAGAGGGCTAGTACAGGCTGAGACAGGTACAAGAGGCCAGATCCCTCCCTGGGGCAACCCCTTTGACTTCATTGGAGTATGATGCCAGGCCTGAACTGGGCCCACAGTGCTCTGGGACCTGTGGTAGTGCCTAGGCATGCCCCCTGGTACTAGGAGCTGCACTGCCACGGGGGCACGGGCTGTGGGAAGTGCTTGAGCCCGGAAGGGCAGGGAATGAACACGAGCGATTCCCTTTTGAGGCAGGACTTGTCTCATCTGTGACCCGGTGGGGTCAGGGAACATGCTGCTGCCCTTACTGCTGTAGTGCTTGACAGACACGGCGACCCCGTTCCTGGGGCTGTGTCTGTGCCAAGCTTTACCGAGGGGAAGGGTGGCCGGCTCCAGCCCCTAGCTGCTAAAGCCAACAGTGAGTCGCTCCACCTAGCACCCGCAGGAACTTGGGCTCCTGAAATGGACTCGGGTGTGTGATTTGCAGGCAATGATGAGAAAACGTGGCACTTCCATGACACCTGCTGCCCTGAGGGCTGCAGGCACTTCACAGGCACTAGCTGATTCTCCCTCCCGGCACCCCAGAGAGGCAGATATTGTCCCCATTTCACAGATGGGAAACTGAGGCACAGAGCCGTGCCATGACTTGTTCAAGGCCAATGAGGGAGCCTGTGCCAGAGCTGGGAGTAGGACGCATGTGGCTCCCACTGCAGGGTGCTCTGGGGAAACTCACTGGGGCACAATTGTTAATTAATGAGACGCTGTGTGATTGCTGGTTTTGCTTTTAAACTCCTGTAGCGTCTGTCCCAGTGCTCACCAGGACCCCGTGCAGCAGAGGCAGCAGAGAGCGCCGCGGGTCCAGTTATATGCTGCCTCTGGCGTTGCACTCTTGCTCTTCAGCCCACTTGCTGGGAATTCTTTCCTGAAATACAATTTGCTCTGTGTCTTTCCTCCCTCCCTCCCTCCTTTTCCTCGGGTTCAGTCTCCAAGCCCCCGGCACCCGCCTGCAGCCTTGCTCAGAAGCGTCACCTTCAGCCTGTTGATTTGTGTCTCATGCACCCCGGAGAGGGACTTGCTCTTTGTTTCTGCCTCACAGGCTCATTGCAGGAGCCATGGGACGGAGAAGTGCTGAGTCTTGGCCCGAGAGCCCAGTGGATCATTGTCACCGAACGGTTTGTGTCAGATTTCTCACGTGGCCAATTGTCCTCTCGTTCCAACCACTTTTACGCTACGCTGGCCCCCCTGGAGTTGCACTGGAGGCGCTCTGGTTATCTCCGTTGTCCTGACGAGGTAAGTGGCAGACTCAGGTTTGAAGACAGGAGTTCCTGGCTCTCAGGTCTGTGCTCAGTTCACAGATACATGCTGGTCTCATGTTCAAGGCATGAGATTGTTTGTGGATCTGTAGTTATTACAGGGTTCAGTATAAGCCTTGGTGTCTCCTAAGGCTGATATTGAACTAAATATAATTGCTCATTCCGGTAACAATCACATCCCAGCAAACAGCCATCTGCATCCACAGCCCAGAACAGCACTTGTTCTGCCAACAGAAAATCATCCACGGTGGGGTACAAAATCGTGGGTTCTTATTTCAAATAAATAAAGAAGTTTGACAGGTGGCCGTGCAGCCCGTTTCCCCAGCTGAGCCCTGGGGCTTGGCTTAAGAATGTGGAGATTTAAAGAGGTGTCAGAGAACCTCCATGTTCTGCAGGCCACAAAGAGTGGTTTCTGCCTAAGGCCACCGGTGGTGCTGGATGGGCCCCAAAGTCTGGTTCTGCTGGGATCAGAGGTTTGGATCTAGCCCATCTCTGCAGAGAATAGGGATGACATCCTTTTGCAAAGGTCTTTTTTTAAAAAGAATAAACTTTTCCTGAGCAAGAACAGCCGGCGGGGGAAAGGCTTTGCTTGTTTCCCTAACATTGCGATGGGGTAGAACTGGGCTGAGCAAACAGCAGCTTGGATCCAAGCAAACCTTGCTGGCGCGGCGGGGCTGTAGAGAGCAATATCCTCCTCTCCAGGGAGGTGCTCTGAGCCAGGCAAATTCCTTGGATGTGACGGGGGCCTCTGCTTGCAGCTCCCCTTTAACCACCCCCAGGGTCCCGAGCCGCTGCTAAATCATGGCCTGGTGCTGGGCCTTCAGAAAGTGAACCCAGGGATGTGCAGGTCCCAGGGGCAATGGCTGGAAGTTAGTTTCCCAGCAGGTCTCAGAACCAGGGCAGCCAGGTGGGTAACGCAGGGGCCGTGACGGGAAGCTGCCGTTGCGGGAGTCCTCAGAGCTCTGACTGGAAGGTGAGGCACACAAGAAATTAAAACCGGCAACACAAAAACACAGGACTAAACATTGAACCAAATTCTAGCCTCCGATGTCAATTCAGTTCCCAAGGAAACCAAAACACAGCCAGGCGTGAGGGTGGAACATGCCCCATGATACTCCTGGCCCACCTGCTTCTATTCACCCCTTCAGTCCCCAGTTCCCTCCAGCCCCCTCTAGCTGCTGTAGGGGCAATTCCCCACAGGCTGGGCAGGGGCCTCCAGGGCCCAGAGCCTGGGCAACAAAAAGCTCGTCTAGAACTAGAATTGAGCCTTCCCGAAGGCCCTGTCTGTCCCCCTGCATCACCTGCCCTGTCCTCGCCAGGGAGCTTTGGCTAGCTACAGTCTCCTCGGCTGGGAAGAGCAGAAATGCACATCAGCTCCATTCAGCTGAGCTCACGCGTGCAGCTAGCAATGGCATGGCCCTGTTGATTAGCTAGCAGGCATTGTGGCACCAGCACCACTGCCCCGCTCGGGGGGGGGGGGGGGGGGGGGCAAACTTTTTGGCCTGAGAGCCACATCTGGGTATGGAAATTGTATGGTGGGCCATGAATGCCCAGTGGGGGAGGGGGACTCAATGGGGTGTAGCATGGGGGGGCTCTATAACGAATGTTACTGAGTTGTGGGGAGGAGGGACACGTGGGGTGTGGTGGGAGGGGCTAAACAGGGGCAGTACTGGGGACTCCTAGCGGCCCTGCCGGCAATGACACCAAGGTGGCCATACCAGGCACCACCACGGGTGGAGGTACCCTAGCTGGGACGGGGGCAGCCCCTGGGCGTTTTCAAGGCTCTTGAGGGTGGGGCCGTAGGAGACCGGGAGGGGACTGGGTGTGCTGCCGCGAAGGGGGGGCTGCCGCGTGGTGGGGGGGCTGCCGCGTAGGGATGGGGTTGCGATTCTGGAAACAGCGCCTGTGCAGTGTGGCTTTGCGCATGCCGGGAGATGGTGCTCATCAAGGGAATTGTGAGTCGGGGGCTGGAGAGCGCCGGGCGGCCGGAGCAGGGCAAGACCCCGACCCTGCTCCCCGGCGGGAGCTTGAGGACCAGATAAAAACGTCTGATGGGCTGGAAGCGGCCCGCGGGCCCTAGTTTGCCCAGCCCTGTCTCAGATCCTACTGCTGAGAGGTCAGGGCCTGAAGCGAGATCTCCTGCTTAGTGTCGTGTTGAGGAAGCCTGGGAGCAGCAAACACTTTGGATTTTTGATTAGCTCAGCGCCCAGGAGCAATGTATGGTTTTTTTCTGGGGAACTAAACACTAAGAAGCCCTAGCTAGCCCCCATCAATGTAGTTCTGCTGCTGTGCAAGCCAGATTGTTCATGGACTCTTGCTACCTCTGTCCCAGCCATGGTGCGGTATGCAAACCCCACCAGCCCTGGGGCAGTGAGCGTTCGGGTGGGCATGGCTGGGGAATGCGTGTGGCCTGGCCATGCTGTGCTGTTGCAGTAACCGTGTAGGGCAGGTCACAGGGCTGCCCTCAGCCATGCCAGGAGCTCAGCTGGCCTCTGGCACTCACAGCATAGGGGTGGCACAAGCTGCCAGCCCTGGAGCAGGGAGGAATCTGCTCGTGATCAGTGTCAGGTTTCAGAGACAAGGACGCTGACCCTCTGGACGGCGTAGATCCAGTTGAGATAGGCCTGCACTTTGGTGTAGACGCCAGGAGTGCTTGGTCTGCCACAGCCATGTCCCCAGCTGACGATCCCCACCAGCTGCCAGTGCCCTGGATTGTACATCAAGGGGCCGCCGCTGTCTCCCTGGGAGGGGGACACACAAGCAGGCATTACAGGGACCCCTGCTGTTCCCCATCCCCTGCTCCTCTCCAGATATCAGTGGCTATGGAGGAAGCAGAGCTCGGCCCGCGATATAAAGTTCAGGACTGGCTCAAGCCCATATGTACGCAGTGTGACCTTACCATAACGGCCAAGGGCCCTGGACCCGGAGCGTCAGAAGTGACCAGTGAGCTGCGGGGGCAAACTTGAAACACCTTACAGGGGCCTGATTTTCAGGGGGCAGGTGCTCGTGCTTTCTGAAAATCAGACTCATTCAAAGTCTTGACCCAGCCTCCCTTCTGCCCCCACAACACCCAGTGACTGTGGCCCAATCCCACAGGCTAGCAAGGACCCTGAACGCGCCTGGAATTAGAGGGATGTTATTCAGGGCTCCACACGGCTCCTCTTCAGAGGGGCTGCGGGAACGAGCATGCAGGATTTACACCTGAGCTTCCACCTCAGCGGCGAGAAGAACACATTTTTGAAGGTGAGAAAGGTACTCACCTGGCAGGTATCCACACCGCCTTCCATGAGGCCTGCACATATCATCTTATCTGAGACTTCCCCCTGGTAGGCGGCGAGAGCATTGCAGGTGTTGCTGTCAATCAGTTTGATCTGGGCCTGCTGCAGAGCCTTGGACAATGTACCTCGATAAAAGATACACAAATGAGAGCTTCCACCCTGCCTCTCTGAGCGCCGGGGCTAAAGAGCAGTTTTCAGTTCTGTGCGGTAGAGAACTAACCTACTGAACTCACCATCCTGCTGTGTGTAGCCCCAGCCTGTCACCCACAGTGGGGCGTTAGAGGGCAGTTCCTCATCAAAAAAAGGAAGACAGATTGGCTTAATTGTGTCTGGAAGGGAGAGAATATGAACAGATAGAATCAGGAGACAGGGTCTCAATTCTAGGCTTGTGGAGAAATGATCGCCTGGCTGCCCAGGCACTAGAGATGGATCATCTTAAACTCATGACAGAATTATCAGAGTGGCTTTTACACAGTCACTTGACAGGCCTAATGCAGTGAGTGTGTTCTGTTGAGTTCTGGCAGGTCAGGCACATTCGCACTCACACATTTGTCTGGCCAGTCAGGCACAGCCATTGCAGGCTGCTATGTCACACACGTTGATTTATTAACGGCACCATTCGCACACTGGTGTTTCACGCAGCCCCAGATGGACTTATTAATCTCCTTCACGTGTCCTCAGAGCCTTTGACTTGTGCCTGTCCCATGTCATGCACTCCCCCCTTTGCCAAAGCAGAGGATCGGGCCCTATTGCGCATTTAGACAAATCCATAGGCAATGGATGCCAAGGTATTTATGTGGGGTGCTTATTTCAAAGAAGTGTCTGAAAGTGATTTTAGAGAGTAGACTCTCGCTCACCTGAAATACTTAAGGGAGACGTCAGCTTTACCAGGGCGATGTCATTATCTTTGGGAAACATATAATTACTGTCAATGATGAAGATCTTTTCCACAGGGATAGTGTTGAAGGTGGAGAAGATTTCGGATCCTGCTTTCACACGCCAGTTCTGAAGGGCCTGGTTATTCCTATGCACAAATTCAGCCAATGGTTATTGTCTCTTCTCCTTCCGTGACTTCTCCATAATGATAGTTGCTCATGTGAGATGTAGAGAGGTCAAATATGCCTTGAATATATATTGGTAATAAGAACTATAGCTCCCTCTCTGCCCCTTAACCAGGAAGCAACAAATCACCCTTCACGACATGCAGAATTGTTCTGTGTAGCTCAAAACTTGTCTCTCCCCAACAGAAGTTGGTCCAATAAAAGATATTACCTCACTCACCATGTCTCTCCAATATCCTGGGGCCCACATGGCTACAACTACACTGCCTACAGCCAGGATTTTAGTAATCTTCACTTATTCCCAATGTTAGTTCCCTCCTAAAAGAACTAAGGACAACTGGAAGATCAACATGCACAACTCAAAGCATGAGACGTTGACTAAAGCATCTCATATAAACTGAGGTTGAAATTCACATTCCTCAAGAATAAGTTCCCCTGCTTAACAAACTCTTCAAATGATTGTTTAGGCAGGAACCTTTCATGTTCTGCCTGTGGATAGAATTCCCACCTCACTGTCTGGCTACAGGGGATTAAGTGCCGGACTTTGGGGATAGATGGGGAGGAAGGAGAGGGGAATCAAGTAAACTGGCTAAGGACTAACTTGCTGCGAGACCCAGAATACAAAATGTTCCAGAGGTCAAACTTCTGGATGAGCCAAGAAATCCAAACAACCTAGCTTCCATCTGAACTCTGAAGCTGCACATTTGTTTGCTTTATGGCTCAAAGGCACTGTCACTCTCTATATGGATAATCTGTCTTGTTCCTTCAAAAGAATGGCTCATGTATTACTGTAAGCCTTGAAGAATGTGAAATGAACGGCATTAGATATAATCAAAGAATATACAGACTAGGTCCACTAAGATTAGAGGAACTATAAGGAATTTTATATGTTTTCTTTCTAAACGATTGTTGCATTACAGACAGGACATGACTTGTAAGGCACAAGAAGCAAAGAGAACCCTGAAAGATATAAGCGCCTAACCACAGTTTAATTTTGAAATATTAAAAGACATTGCTTAAAGATGGGGGAATTCCAGTTACTGGCAGGAGTTAAAGGTTGGCTGCATTTCACACGTACTTTACACGTGCTCTGCACTGGTGTAAGTGACAGCACAGCGGGCGGGGAAATCAGCCCATAGTGTGTATATAGCCAGGCTGGTTGAGCTGCCGAGCACCTCCCACTCCCCCGACTGCAGCTGGAGTTACGGGCACTCAGCAGAGCTTGTTGACGTGAAATGGCTTTTTGACTAACTGGAAGGTTTTGTGAGAAAATTTCTCGATTGTGGAAATTTTGGGGCTTTCACAAACAAATCCCAAACTGATTTTTTTTTTTGACAACTGAAAATCAAAAAACATTTGGTTTATTCAATTTTTCAATAATTGCCCCCCCCCTCCCAAATTCACAATTTTAAAAAATGAATATGATTTTTTTTCATTTTCATCAAAACATTTCACGGAATGTAAAATGCCCTTTCCAAGCAGCTCTAGCCCTCAGCTCCTGAAAGCAGCCCCGGCTCCCCCAGTATTTATACACTTAATCTATAATTTGTAGTCTCGGCTTGTGTCGGCGGTTCATGTGAGTCCCCCACCCACAATTCCCAGTGGGATTGCACTGGGTGACTCACCTGAAGCAATGCGCTGCTGTGAGAATCCACCTCGGGTCAATGATGCTGCCCCCACAGAGGTGCTGGGTTTTGTGCTGTAAACTGACCTGCCATGGCCAAGCGTAGATCCTGGCCTGGCCCCCACCAACCACACGTGGAGACTTCACGCTTTCTCCGCAGGCTGCATCCAAGGATAAGAGATAAATCAACATCTTAGCTCAGCACATGGGAGAGTGACTCCCCCCCCCCCCACCGCCCGAGAACGTGCCTTTTGGGGGGAAAATACATGTTCCAGACCTGTCTGTGCAGACTGTACTCCTATGAATCAAAGAGCTGGTAAAGAACATGTATGTATATGTGTGTTTGTGTGTGTGTATTGCCTTCCATTGACACTGCAGGGCTCACACATATATCACAGACTCTGTAGCTTTCTTTAGAATTTTGCCACACTTGCTTAAATCAATTTATTTATTCCCTTCCCTTTCAAACTAAACCTTAATTGGCTTAGTATAATTAATTAGATAATTCACCTGCACTAGCTAACCCAGTGTAAGTAGGGGTTACGCCATAAGTGCGTCTACATTAGTTTTTGCACTGCTTTAGCTGGATAGATTTTAAATCGTTGGTGTTAAGCCAACTTTTCTAGTACAGACAAGGACTGGAATGATGACAGCGCTGTCACTACTGCCCTGGGCTGGATTTGAATCAGTGCCCAGTGTCACACCTCGTGACATAAGAATGGCACAGACCAGCTGCACGTCCTTCCACTGCTCCACAACTGCCAGCTCTGGCAGCTTCGTGCTTGTGCTGGACCCATACCTCGTACCACGTCTGTCCACATGAAACTCCGCGAGCCAAATCCTGCACTCCTGAGTATGAGTCCAGGTTGGAGTTGGCCCGAGTAAAGACTAGGTAAGAATGGTGCCAGGATTTGTTGAACCTGCTGCTACTCTCTGCATTAGTAGGGGCATGGCCAGCAGATGGAGGGAAGTGATCATTCCCCTCTATTCGGCACTGGTGAGTCCACACCTGGAGTACTGTGTCCAGTTTTGGTCCCCCCACTACAGAAGGGATGAGGACAAATTGGAGAGAGTCCAGCGGAGGGCAATGAAAATGAGCAGGGGGCTGGGGCACATGACGTATGAGGCGAGGCCGAGGGAACTGGGGTTATTTAGTCTGCAGAAGAGAAGAGTGAGGGGGAATTTGATAGCAGCCTTCAACTACCTGAAGGGAGGTTCCAAAGAGAATGGAGCTCGGCTGTTCTCAGTGGTACCAGATGACAGAACAAGTAGCAATGGTCTCAAGTTGCAGTGGGGGAGGTCCAGGTTGGATATTAGGAAACACTATTTCACCAGGAGGGTGGTGAAGCACTGGAATGGGTTACCTAGGGAGGTGGTGGAATCTCCTTCCTTGGAGGTTTTTAAGGTCAGGCTTGACAAAGCCCTGGCTGGGATGATTTAGTTGGGATTGGTCCTGCTTTGAGCAGGGGGTTGGATTAGATGACCTCCTGAGGTCCCTTCTAACTCTGATAGTCTATGATTAGTGTTAATAACAGAATCACACTTACTGGCACATGCGAGTGAAACGATGGAACCAGAGAGGCACTGCCTGGAACAGGAAAATGGCATGTTAACTGCTACGTCTCTCACAGCACGTCTCTGCCCGTGGGCTAGAGGGTTTGCACATGGCATTGGTTAGTATGCGGTTACCTTGAAATCAGCCCTTCAGCCTGTGGACTGGACCCCCCCACCCCAACGTGTGAATCCTGCTCATCTTACACCTGTGAGGAGCCTCCTCACACCCAGGGGGTTTGCTCAGAGGAGCGAAGGGCACCACTGACTGTTCTGGGTTCCTGATTGGCCGGGTTCCTGAGCCGTGCCAAGTTTATAAAGTCCGTATGGACTGAAGCAGCAGTGCTTGAACCTGCACCTTGCGACGAACTCTGCAGTGACTGCCACAGAGACGACAAACTCTGCAGGGGCTGGGCTGACAGTTGGTGGGTCAGCAGCTGGCTCGGGCCCAGGCCCTGGGGAGTTCACTGTGCAGAGTGAGGCTGCTGCAGTGTCCTCTTGTGCACTAACCCTGCCTGGCTCTGCTCTGGGGAGGGGAGGAGAGGCTGGGGTCAGAGGCTTCCCCACCAGGCCGTCCCCAGCAAGTGGCTCCTACATTCCCCTGGTTTGTCAAGGTGTGGCTGTGTTCCTAACGAGGCACCGGCTGGGGTGTGTCAATGGGCAGCCAGGGCCAGCTGCCAGAAGCACCTCACAGGCCATTGCCTGGCAGAAAGGTCCCGCTCAGGGCACAGAAATCCTGTCCCATCGGCATGGCGTGTGGGGCTGTGGGGCTCTGAGCCCGCCCAGGTTCAGCGGCTCCCCAGCGTAGTGGTGTCCACACACCGCGGTGAGGCCCTCAGTTACTGACCCATCGCTGACGGGTCAACGTGAACCAGGGCAGACTGTGGGAGCTGGTCACGATTAAACCTTGTTCCCAGCAAGGGAACATCTCTGTCCCTGGCTCCAAGGGATTTCAGTAGCACTCTGGAGCCTGCTTATAGGTCAGCATCACTAACAGAGCACAGGCCTGTGGCTGGTGGGGAGCTGGTCAGTCAGGACATTTGGGGGCTGTCATGGGAACCGTCAGCAATGTGTGTGCCAGCCAGCTGTGCTGAATCATGGGCACCGTCTGACAAACCTCTATAAACCTCACGGAGAAAGGGGTGGTCTGAGCACAGGGCTGGGTGCCAGGAACGCATCCTGGGCTTCATTTCTGACGCTGATCCCCTCTGTGGCCTTAGACAATCCTGTGCCTCAGTTTCTCAACTGTAGCATGGGGAGAGTGGCACAGAGCTGCCTCCCGCGCTGAGGAGCAGAGCAGTAATATTGCCTATAAAGTGCGATGAGCAAGGAAACGCTGTGTAAGCGCTAAGGCTAAGAACTGTTGCTGCTCTGCTCTCAGCCCAGGAGCGAGCCCTGCTGATCTCAGCAGCCCTCCTCCGCGAGATGCACTGAAACAGCCAAGTTAATCCATTCTGCAGATCATCTACTGGTTGCTCTTCCACTCACCTGCCAGAGTCTTGCCCTTGGAGGACCCCATTGTTCAACGTGACCTCCCTGAGGGGCAGGCCCTGCGTGTCTGCAAGGTCCACAGCGCTGAACGTGGGGACGCTGGAAAATACAGACAGTGTTTGATCAAAGTGGCCCCGTACCAGCAGCACAGCCAGTGGCAGCGGAGCCCATGCCGGCCTGTGCCTGCCTCCATCCAAGCGGTGAGTGGCAGAGACGCTAGGACCTCCCTGCTGCCAGGCCAGTGAGGGAGCATTGCATTGTGGGACATGACATTTCCCTGTTAAAGTTTGGGGTGGCCACGGCAATCTGCCTCCATTCATATGGCATTGTGGCTCCTGGCAAAGTGCCAGTGCTGCCCTTAGTTGGGCAAAGCTGGGGATCCTGGCCCAGTGGGTTTGTGAGAAGACAGGAGCTCACAGACTGAGCCCACAAGGGGTCCCTGCAAGGAGAACGTGGCCCCTCACGGGCAGGGGGACTGTGTCTGGGCCAGCTGCCCAGGAAGGACAACACTTGGGGAGAAAGCTGCTGCCGGCCAGCGTGCACTGTACAATGGACAGGTGCTGCTCCGGCTGAACCCCTCTCAGCTCGGATCATCTTGGGGTAGGGGAAGGGCAGGTCTGTCTCTGTACCGCGCCAGAGCACGTCTGGCTTCGCTTCAGGGCACTCGCTCTGGATTTACAACATGCACCACAGGAGAAAGGACCAGTGAAAAGAGGGTGAAGGAGAGAAAGAAGCAAGAAGAAGGCAGAGAAAACCAGGGATGGAAAGAGAAAAAAATGGCCACAGCAAAGGGGAGACCCCAAACCCGCTGCTCGCCCCAAACAACCACAGAATCCTGGAGTGTCACTTGCAAAGTGCAAGCTCAGCAGGCCCAGGGCAGCTCAGAGACCTGCCAGTGCCAGCTCCCTCGCTGCAGGGCGGAGGCTGTTCCAGCTGGTGGAGCTGGTATGGCTGAGGAACAAAGGGCAGCCTTTCTTGTTAAAATAAGCATTGCAGAGGGACGCCCTTCTTGCTGGTCCCCGCAGCAAACGCACCCCAGGAAGGAGCCCATGGGAGACTGGAGGTCAGGTGTGTGCTTTATCTTTTACTTTCATTTCCACTTGTGTCAGGAATTGAAAGCTTCTCATGTTTCATGCCCAGTGGGGTTCCTGGAGGGTGTATTGATTTGCCAGGCTCCCCTGCTGATGGCACTTTACATGCTCACCTGCTAGTAAAATGCATCAGCTGCTGCTTGAGTGGAAAGGACTCTGGGTCTGGGGAAGATGCAGTGTGAAAACAATCAGGCTGGGATTTTCAAAGGAGCCTAAGGGAGTTAGTTGCCCATAATCTTTTGCCGGTTCTCACCCTAGTTGGTATTTTGCTTAAGCCCCAATTCCTTGAGTTAGGGATTAGGTGACAATCCTCGCTTTTATTTGTTAAAGAAGTAAGTTTCTAGCCCCCATGACCATGGAGAAACATTTGCAAACTTGAACCTTAAAGGCTCCAACATCAGAAGGAGGAAAAAACAAACAAAAACCCAACCCCTCCAACACGCCCCAATGTATTATTTAAAAAAAAAACTCATGCTTTTTAGCCAATCTCATGATTTTTGGATGCTCAGGGTTAGCCAGGCTCCTTAGAAAATCCTGGCTTTAATTAGCCATGCAGTATTAGCTCAGCTCTGTTCACTGAAAAGAGCTGGTGCAGGCTAGAGAGGGGAGACAGAGCCTTTCACAGCTAGCTTGTTCTTTCCGATCTGGCTCTGGTTGGTGGTTAGCAACACCCAGTACCTCTGGATGGCAGCTTGGGGCCCTGCATGAAATGACTGTGGGGATATCAGAGTGCTTGTAACACAGGCCAGCCCAGCTATTTGTGCCCTCAATCCTTTAAGGCTGGGAATACTGGAGGAGGGAATAGCACCCTGAGATCATGTGACTGATCATGTGAGCAAGGCAGGCTATAAAAGGCAGAGCCTGGCGCTCACTCAGAGAAAGGCGAAGTGGGAAGGTGTTGGGTTGGGTGGCTGGTTACAGAGCTGGGTAGCATGGCAATGGCTAAGAGGTTAGGGGGACTGGGGATCTTCCCTGTGCAGGGGGAGGACCTCAGGAGCAAGACTAGTGGCAGAGCTGGCTAGGGAGATGCAGAGAAGCCCTGATCTGAGGGTGACTGCGTAACCGTGGGAAGGGCTGTGGGGAGACAGCTACAAGGACACAAGGCTAGGTGGGCTTCTGTGCTGTTTGAGATGATAAATGGAAGCCCAGCAGGGGAGACCGGAGGGATTGCACTGGGTGCGTGAGACTATATGAAGTCAGGTCCTGGAGAAGCGGGAAAACTGAAGCCCAGGGCTACTGGGAGTTTGTCTAGGTGCCTGCATCCCCAAAGCCATGCACTTCCTCAGCAGAGAGGAAGGACTGAATGGGCCCCAGAGGCTGAGCTCCCGCTCATGCCTACAGGGGCAGTGAAGGGGACACCTGGGCTGTCCCTGCTCTGTGGAGAGAGGACACTGGGCCAGAGCTTTGCATGCTACTGAGCATTAATAGTTATCTCAAATATCCCCCCAGGAAATGTGTTTATTAAAGGGGCAGTGAGCTCCATACCAATGAGAGAGAAGAAGGAAAGGGATGACCAGGAAGCCAGAGAGCAGGGGGAGTGAGATGGAAGGCAGGTACCTGCTGTAGCCCATTTGCTTGCAAGCTGCTTTTGCCAGGGCCATATGAAAGTTATCGTGACATGCCCAGAACCAGGCTCCAGTCTCTTTGTTTAGCACCTGCAAGGTGGCTCTGTCTGTGGAAATGCGGACTAGGGAGAAAAACACAGAGTCAGCTGCATTACAGGCTCCCCTCCAGGTGGCTGCAGTTTGGCACATTTGCAGTATCTGGTTTCAGAGTAGCAGCCGTGTTACTCCTGTTCTTTTTGCGGATACAGACTACTTGTGGCACCTTTAGAGACTAACAAATTTATTTGATCATAAGCTTTCGTGGGCTACAGTAAAAGCTTTTGTCCCTGGTACAGCCATTGGCCCCTGGTTACTGTGATTTCTAAATGCAGCAAAGGGCTCTGAATTCTGCTTTGTGCTCCCTGCCGTACATGGCATTGCTGGCATAACATCCACAACTCACCTCCCACAGGTGGGCCTTCTGGGACCAGCTGCACACAGTTCTCCTCGTCCTCTCCCCAGGAGCAATCTTCCTGCCCATTGCACTGCTGCTGCAGGGGGATGAACTTGATTGTCTTGCCGCAGAGGAAATAGTAGTGTTCCAGAGTTGCCTTGACTAGAGGGGAAAGGGACAGAGTCCAACTTGGTCTGTGATGTTTGGCTCATGTTGCCAGGGAACGTTGGGGGGTGGGTTTAAATCTTTGTTGCAAATGGCTTCTCCTGAGAGCAAGGGGTTTGGCAGCACGCATT
Organism: Terrapene triunguis; assembly: GCF_002925995.2. NCBI lineage: Eukaryota > Metazoa > Chordata > Testudines > Emydidae > Terrapene > Terrapene triunguis. The sequence goes on along the minus strand of NW_020664725.1, from coordinate 17,591,357 downwards.
CTGCAGGCCTGTGAGTGGGGGGAAGCTTTCCATGCATGCTCTCCCAGTGCAGATTCAGGTCTGGCTTAAGCCATGTGCTGAGCTTTTCAAGCTACGAAAGGGTGCTGGACACACACCCAAGAGCTCTAGGGGCCAGGTGGATACCAGGAGGGGGTGTGTGTGTTAGATGCACAGTGCCTCCGTGACACAGGGAGGAGCATGTCTCTGCACCAGCCCATAGCGGTGCCCCCTACCCATCCAGCTAACTCAGCCGGCCAGCGCAGTGGGGGTAAGCATAGCCCTGCAGCATTCCCATTGCCCTGGGGGCAATAGCAGGGAGTGAGCTGTGCACTTGGGCCCAGTTGTGCCTGGCTTCTGCACAGAGTTATGTTCATGGCATACGCACACAGAGATGAGACCTCTCGCTGGAAGCTTGTGACGTAACACAATTTTATTTCTTAGCATTGAGAACAAGAGCTCAAAAACAGAGAAGGAGAAAACAGGCTGCTCCCTAGGGCGATGAGATACCCCACTGTGCTTTAAGCTGTCTGTTTCCAGCCTGGCAGACTGACTCCACTTGCAGGCATTACTACAGAGCCCCAGAGCCTGCACGCAGGACCAGGGAACCCCGCCACTCTTAAAGCAACAGCTTGCAAAATTCCAACAGTCCTCAATACACCCCCCCATAGGAGGGCAAAGGTTCCTTGCAGTTTGACCCCCAACTTCTGCATAAACACTGGAGTCAGACACAACCTGGGCCAAAGGTGGCATTAGGATGAGAGCCCTGAGGATAGAGTCGCCCCTCCCCCCAAACCCTGGATCCCAACAGCCCCAGGCTTTGGGATGGGGCTGGGATCTGGATCTGAAGTTTGCATCTCGCCCTGTTTCTCCCCAAATCATACTGGCCTCAGCAGGCGTGAGGTCCTGTTTCTGCAGGGGAAAGGCTGTCGCCTCAGGTGCTATCACTACAGTGCCTTGTCAGGAGTGCTCTGGCCAAGACTGCTAGGGCATCTGGTGGAGTGTAGAGCAAGAGGGAAGTGTGGCTGCTGTGCAAGCTCCCAGCATGCAAGTGGGATAGGAGAGAAGGGACCTTACTTAGGAAGGCAATTGCAATGATGGTGGCCATGCTCAGGATGGTGGCAATGAGCGGGATGCCAAATCGCTTGAAGTTTTGTGTCACGGTTGGGGGTTTGCGTGCCGGAGGAGGACCTGCAACACAGAGAGCAGCTCATGAGCACGTGGTCTTGGAGCACAGCCCAGCACAGTTAGCAACACTTACAACCCCGCCTGAGATCCTAAGGCCATTACCTCTCCTGTTCAGGGGCCACTCAGAGTCTGTGTCCTGCAAATGGAAGGGAACAGCAGTCAGTGAACTGAATACGTGCATTAAAAGGAGGGTTCCTGGGATGGGAGTCTGTGTGCATGGTGCAGGGCTGCTTGCTTGGACACCAAAGACCTCAATCCTAACTGATCTAAAGCCCATTGAAGTCAGGGGAGTCTTTCCACTGGATCTGGCCATGGTCTCCCCGTGGAATGACCCTGGTGATTTCTGTTAAAGGCTAAGGCCCCAATTCTGCTTTTGCTCATGTAACCGAATATCCCCGAGAAGTCTGTGTTGTCACCACATGCTCCTCAAAGCCTATACGGCTCGGCTGTCCCAGGTGCTGTGCCCCTGCAGCTCCCAGGCACCGCAAGGAGAGATTCCTGGCCATTGTGTTCTGGACCTTGATATTATTCCACCATATTTGGGCCTTAGATACTGAGGGGACAGGCACCTGAGAAATACCCTGGAGATGAGATGAACTAGGATATGCCAAATGGGGGGAAGTGCCTGCACGTTCCCATTTCACCTACAAGGTGACAGCACAGCAAGCATTTGGCTGCAGTGACCTGGCTGTGTTGCATTGTTCTGTGCGTCCCACAAGACCTCCCAGGTCGCTAAGGGCATACGCAGGGGAATAGTCCCACTGATTAGGCTACTCACCTGCTTAAAGTGAAGCATGTGATCGTTCCCCCTTGACTTTAGTGAGGCTTTAGACACAGCCCCACATGACAGCCTCATGAGCAAACTAGGGAAATGTGGTCTAGATGCAATTAGTATAAGGTGGGTGCACAACTGGTTGAAGAACCGTATTCAAAGAGTCGTTCTCATTGGTTCGCTGTCAAACTGGGAGACTGTATGTAGTGGGGTCCCCCAGGGATCAGTCGTGGGGCTGGTGCTAGTCAGCATTTTCATTAGTGACTTGGACAATGGAGTAGAGAGTGTGCTTATAAAACGTGTGGATGACACCCAGCTGGAGGGGTTGCAAGCACATTGGAGGACAGGATTAGAACTCAAAATGGCCTTGACAAATGGCAGAATCAGTCTGACATCAACAAGTTGAAACTTGATAAAGATAAGTGCAAAACGGGGAAAAACTGGCTAGGTCAGGGGTTCTCAAACAGGGGGTTGCGAGGTTATTACATGGGGGGGTCGCGAGCTGTCAACCTCCACCCCAAATCCCGCTTTGCCTCCAGCATTTATAATGGTGTTAAATATATAAAAAAGTGTTTTTAATGTATAAGGGGGGGTCACACGCAGAGGGTTCCTATGTGAAAGGGGTCATCAGTAAAAAAGTTTGAGAGCCACTGAACTAGGTGGTCGTACTGCTGAAAAGGAACTGGGGGTTCTAGCGGTTGACAAACTGAATAAGTCAACAACATGATGCAGTTGTGAAAAAGGCTAATATCATTCTGGGGTGTATTAACAGGAGTGTTGTATGTAAGACACGGGAGGTAATTGTCTCACTCTACTTGGCAGTGGTGAGGCCTCAGCTGGGCACTGCACTTTAGGAAAGATATGGACAAATGGGAGAGAGTCCAGAGGAGAACAACAAAAACGATAAAGGGTTTAGAAAATCTCACCTATGAGAAAAAGTTGAAAAAACTGGATATGTTTAGTCATACGAAAAGAAGACTGAGGGGGGACCTGAGAAGAGTCTTGAACTATGTTAAGGGCTGTTATAAAGAGGACGGTGATCAATTGTTCTCCATGTTCACAGGACAAGAAGTAATGGGATTAATCTGCAGTACGGTTAGATATTAGGAAAACCTTTTTAATTCTCCGGGTAGTTAAACTCTGGAACAGGCTCCAAGGCAGGTTGTCCAATCCCTGTCACCAAAGGTTTTTAAGAACAGATGACAAACACCTGTCAGGGAGGGCCTGGGTTTATTTGGTCCTGTCTCAGTGCAGGGCTGGACTAGATGACCTGTTGAGGCCCCTTCCAGCCCCACATTTCTGTGGTTCTATGTGTGAGGATGCTTTGTAGGATCAGGGCCTGACGCCTCAGCCTGTGCAATTTTTTCCACAGTTAATTGAAAACAAACTAACAACAAAGAAAAAAATAACCCCATTGAAACCCAGCATGTCATTTTCCAAAAGAACAAAGGCTACAATTGTCTGGGGAACTTGTTACAAAGTCCAGGTAGAGTCTCTGAGTTGGCAGTGCCAAGGAACAGCTTGCATCATCTCAGCGTCACTGAACTGCATTGAGAAGTTGTGCAGAATTAAAAGTCTGGGCACAGACAGAGCAGAGGGGCTGCCCGAGGTCTGATTCAAGGGGATGTGAAGATCTAGGCTAGGGATTAACTACAGCTAGGCCTCAGCCATCTGACTGAGAACCAGATTTCAAACACCGCAGGAGCAAAGGTTTTGAATTCAACCCATGTTAAAAATAGGGATGAAAAATTCAGAACTAGATCGAGGTGCAGATTTGAAAGCACTCCTAGTGCCTGGGTGTTGGAGTCAAGGTTTGTTCTGGGGCTCTCTTGCTTGGCCGGAAGTGGCCTCTCTTGCCTGCCTGAGAGTTTCCTGAGCCCCCCTAACTGCACTTCCGGGGGCAACTTTCGATCGTGTCCAAGGGCGTGCAGGAAGCACTGGTTGGTAGCAGAGGGAGACTAGGGCACTGGTGTGTGGGCGATTCTGGCCCTGGAAAGAACTTTGCTGACCCTGCCATTCCGTGCAGGCTGGTGCACTGTGGGACTAGCCTAACGAATATCCAGGCAGGGGATGAACTTCGGAGAAAGGCAAATCCCCCATCCCCCAGCTCAGGAATAAAGCAGGCTGCACTGCAGCACGGGGCAGGTGGCTTTTCCAGTGTATCTGTCTTGCATTGCCGCCCAGGTCCAATTTGATGGCTTGGGCTGCCCCACACCCCGAGGCTGCTCCCGTGTCTTTTGCCTTTCTCCATCGTGCTGGGCATGTCTGCGTGGTCCCTGCAGAACGGGGCGGGGCATCCACCCCCAGCCTATTGGGACAAACAGTAGAAAGAAGAGCAGGGACAGCTATTGCAGCTGCTAGGAGACGCGTAAACAAACCCCTTTGCAGCAGCCAGTCTCAGGAGAAAGTGATAAATAAGACACTAAGTCCCCTCCATCTCTCCACACCTAATTACAGAAGGAGAAGCCCTGATAAACACATCACCCAGGCTTTGCCTTAGGAGCAGCCGAGCTTTTCTCTGGTTGATGTATTGACGCTAACCAGAGAGAGTCAGGGCAGCGTGGCTGGACTTTCATGTGGACGCCGTACATGTGCATGGATGCCTTCACTGTGCTGCCAAGAGCTGCCCTCTGACCCTGGCTGCATTCACTTTCAAAGCAAGCTCCTGGCCTATGGAAATCGGCCCGTTTCCATGTCACTTTAATGTCCCTTCCTGCCCTGCGCGAGACCATTCCCTCCAGTGTCCCTGCTGGACGCTGCAATGGCAGGTAAGCGTCAGGGCTCTGTGCTGGGGCTGTGCCCAGGATGATCAGGGAGAAGGGGGTCAAATTCTAAGACTAAATGGCCCACAAAGGAGACAGATTCAACACGGACTGAGATTCAGGAGCCTGGGAGCAGGGATGGGAGCTGCTTGTCGAGTGAGGGAGGGGTTGTGTGATGCCAGACTTCTCAGCTGTTCGCTGTTGTTAATCATTTGCAGGGTTGCCCAACCCGAGCATTTAAAAATCACGAGTCAGGTCCCCACAATCATGGGCTCCAAAACATAGTAAATGGTGGTGGTATTTTCTCTTTGCTTCCTGCTTTCTGAGCCGCTGGGATGCATTCAGCTTGTCAGTATTTTCTCCACAGCACCAGGGCTTAGAGGCTGACTTTTTGCTTTAAATGAAAGCTGCGATTCTCGTGTAGTCGTGGAGCGGGGCGTTAAGAAAAGCAGCAGATATTGTGGGGCCTGGGATAAAGCCACGCGGGGCAGCGCAGAGAGCGGGCGATCGGCAGTGCCATGGGGGCAGTGCTGCTCCATGTGTTCTAGCAGGGTGCAGACATGCCCACTGGCCTGGGCGTTCAGTCGCGCCTTACACTGGCGGGGAACATCTCCACCAAGGGAGGGGCTGGGACTCATCAGCTCCAAGAACTGACAGGTCAATGCTCACTTTACAGCGACCGGCTTATGACCGTCCCCACCCGCCCTGCACCCGTGATGCTATTTACACCCATGCAAATGAAGAGCAAAATGAGCATGAAATGCCATCAGCTCAGATTCTCCCGCCCCACACTTACGCCAGAGGGAGCATTTTCACACCCACCCTGCTCTGCGTTGCCCAGGTGCAAACGACTGCACAAGCTGTGGGGCTGAAGGAATCCGGCTGCATTGCCTTTATGAATGGTGCAGGGCCCGATTCTGCAGTGCCTGGGCCCCTCTCACTTCCCCTGAGCAAAGTGGGTGCAAGATGCTTCTGCTTTGACCCGGTTGCCTTCTCCACCCAGGTTGCCTTGACATAGAGGCAGGGCCGCCCAGAGGGGGGGGCAAGTGGGGCAATTTGCCCCAGGCCCCGGGCACTGCAGGGGCCCCCACGAGAGTCTTTCGGGGCCCCTGGAGTGGGGTCCTTCACTCGCTCCGGGGGCCCCGGAAAACTCTCATGGGGCCCGGGCCCCCGGAGCTTCTTCCGCTCCAGGTCTTCAGCAGCAGTTCAGCGGCGGGGGGTCCTTCCGCCCCGGGACCCGCCGCCGAAGTACCCTGAAGACCCGCGGCGGGGGGTCCTTCCGCCCTGGGACCCGCCGCCGAAGTGCTGGGTCTTCGGTGGCAATTCGGCGGCGGGGGCCCCCTGCCGCCGAAGACCCCAGGCCCCCTGAATCCTCTGGGCGGCCCTGCATAGAGGGCAGGGTGAGGGTGAGTCAGGCCCCCAGAATGCTATGTCAGGGGGTTTCCCTATGTTCCCCAATATTCATGTACCGTGACCTGTTTTCCTCTTCTCGACAAAACCTGCTCAGCAGCTGACGTGTCTCTCACTCAGCCAGTGGCTGTTCTAACTTCGCCTAATCCCTGTTTTCTTTAGTTACTAACTGATTCTGCTCCTCACCCCTGGCTTTCAAGGCGCTGTCTGTGGGCAAGGCCAACACTCCCAGCTGTCAGTGCCATGGTGCAGAGCAGGCAGGACACCAGCGGCTCCTGTCTGCCCGTCACTCCCTGGCACAGGGCTGAGTCCTTTGGGGAACAGAACACTGCAGTGCACAGTACCTGGGTGCCCCGGCACTAGCCCCCATTCTTCTCTGTGGCAAGGGCATTTGGATCGGGGTCTCTCGTCCTTCTCTTTCCCTGTGCTGTCTGCCTGGAGCTCAGGGCTGCCGTCCTAGTGCTGCTCCGGGCTGGCTCTTGGTTTGGGGGGCCACTGTACAGGGTAGGGAGTGAGACCTGAGACAGGCCTTCCCTCACCTGCATTGCAACCTGAAGTCAGGGCCAGGGTCAGGATTCGAATCCAGGATCTGCAGATCCCCTGCCCGCTGCTCAACCCTCCAGGCTACTGTGGAAATGCAAGCTTTTATTCTCACTATTGTAAACCCTTTGGAAACCCGTGAGCACGGTGTCCATAACTCCCGGTAGTGCAGAGTTAGAATGGGGGTTTCACAGCGATGTACTGAGCTCTCTGGGCCATCTGGCCATGCTTCGTAATACCTCCCTGTCCCTTCCACCTCTCTACCATAGCCCGTGCAATGGGCTAAATCCTAACAAACTTGTCCCTGGAGTTCTGTGGCGCAGGGAGAGATGTTCACGGTCTGGGTTATTCCTCCCTGGGGCAGATGAGTCAGGATCTCTGTCCTTGAAGCCAATGTTCAGTAGTGAGTCATGGCAGGGCTGCAGGTGGTGGGTTAATGCACAACATGCCAGCTGCTTGCCAGGAAGGAAATCCAGGAGTCTGGTGTGAAAAAGAAAATCTGTCTGGGGAGTGGGTGTGTGGGGCAGTGAGAGTGTAGGGGGGAGGAGGAGGGGTGTATCTTTGGGGCTAGGGGGTCAGTTTAGCTTTCTGCCTTTTCCTCTGCCCATCCCTGACTTGATTTCCTCCAGGAAGCTGCTATCTTCGGTGTGTGGTGTCTGTATAAATGCCAGATTGTCTTGCAACAGCCCAGCCTGCTCACCCATAAAATACCACCTGCGGCCTCCAGGTGATCATGCAGGGCTTTGAACAAACACATGACTGGTCCTTCCCGGCTCTGACCTCTTGTGTCAGCGCCCCTCCAGTGGCCTCTGAATTCCAGCCCCACCTCACAGATGGGGCCGCTTTTATAACCAAGAGGGCGGGTGCCACCATGCCAAGGGTGGGGAAGTGGTAAGCTAGGCTTAGCCTAGGTCGCTGAGGAGATTCCCACTCTGCAATAATCACTGGCAGCTGCCCACTCTACATAAATGCTTAGGGCCAAATTCCCACACTGGCCCCCGGGTGCTGGCAGGGACCCTGCTGAGCTCCTCTCCTTCTCCTTCTCCTTCTCCCATGGAGCGTCCCGTGTGTTGGAGCCCAGCTCAGGGTTCTGTTTGGACTTTCAAAGGCCTTTTCGACCAGCTGAACTCTCTGTGCCTCTGTGGCTGCCTCGGGTCGGTCTTTGTTGCATGTTTCATTGCAGACAATTCAACCCTGGTGAAATTTACAGGCGATGCTGGAATGAAAACTTGCCTAGACACTAGACTACTGTCTAGAAACAGAAGTGGCCAGTTGAAGGACATCCTGTGCATGTCAAATCCTTCTTGAGCAGAGAGGATAATGTCTGAGCTATAGTTGGTCTTTGCATAGACCCAAGGAAAGGCTATCTCCTCATATCAAAAGAAATTCTCTGCTTTCAGTCTGGTCTCTGGAGGCAGCCAGTCAGTGTGTGCGCGGGATCTCTCTGACTGACTTCAGACAGAGCCCGTTGTAATTGTAGCTGCATTGGCTAAATTCAAAGCCGGGCAGGAACTGTGCCAGCTTGTTTATGTAAAGCAAACACTTTCCTTGGAAAACTGGGAGCTGCTATGACTAATTAAAATGACCTTGCTGTCGTCTCCGACAGAACATTAATGCAGCTTCTGGTGCTGTGGTGCCCCAAACCGTGTCCTGACAAACACAAACCAACGAGTGTTTGACTCAGAGATGAGCATTGGAATCCAGGACATTTGGGGGGGTTCACCCAAGCCTAGGTTTGCTGCACCCGGCTTGTGTCAGGGATCAGCTACAGGCGTCATTCTGACTTTCCTGATTCCTCTGGCTGTGTGGCTCAGACGACACGGGGGTGATGGGGCAGAGCTGCGTGCTGAACGGTTACATTTACTGCTTTTTGCTTTTAAGAAAGAGAGGAAGGAAATCTTCCCATGCAGCGTCGACCTGTAAGGGCTTATTAACTAGTGGGTAAATGGTATGCACTCTGCACTGGCAGTGAGGAACTCCTGGGTTGTAGCAACTCACTGACCTTTGGCAAATCACGCCGCCTCTTTTTGTCTAGTTCTCCCATCTATAAAATGGGGGATGGTATTCGTCACTGCAAGGTGGTTGGGCTGATTCGTCAGGGTCTACAGAGGGTTCGCTCTGTGATGGGCACTATTAAATGGGTAATTACACTGCTGTGCACTGCGTCAAAACCTACATCATTGGCATGAAAACGTTTCCCATTCCTTCCACCAAAGAAGCCTGCTAGCCAATGTGAGCTGTGCTCTGTGCAGACTTTGCAAAGGAAAGTTCCTAGAACCTTCTAAAAATGGCGGTCAGATCTCTGGGACGTAGAAATGGGACATCCATAGGGATGTCTCCTACATGTCCATTGTAGAAGCCTGAGTTACGGTCACGTTCTGCCCCCGTTAAGCCTATTGACTTCAATAGGAGCGTGTACTCCTCAGTGTGAGTAAGGGGTGCAGATTTGGGGCTTTGTTCCCATTGAAATCAATGGTCATTCTCCTGTCCTGAGCCTTGTCTGCACTAAGCTCTTTTGAGGAAATATCCTGCTCCTCACGGTGCTAGTGTTTTCTCCACCTGCATTGGGTGACACAGTGATGGAAACACCCATGTGCACTGCCCCTGCTCGCACTGCAGCTGCCACTGGGGGAGAGACGACGGGGCAGATTTTCTGAAAACCCTCGTGCACACAGCCGTAGTGTTAGTGCACATGATTGCACCCACGTTCCACAGGCCAGCTCCAGGTGCACTGGCCGAGAAGCGTGGGGGAGGCTGGCACAATTCTTGCCCATGCTTTGCCCAGCTGTCGCAGTGACTCTTAGGGAACGACCCCTCTAAGAACACATGTATTTTGACCTCAGGAAGAACCCTGGACCCCAGCAAGCAAGCTTTTGAGGGGCAGCTAATTCCAGCGATGTATTTGTGCAGTTCCTAGGGGGGAGAGGCAGGAGGGGAAGCCATGCAGAAGTTGGGGAGCCACAGGCTCTGGGCAGTAGCGTCTCCTGATATATTTAGCAAGCAATGAAGCAAAGTCCAGAAGAAGAAAGGAGGCAGAGGATGGGTTACACTCCCGGGCTGAGAACTGCTGTTGGATATTCAGAGCTAAGGAAGAACAGGTCATTTGAAAGGGGGAACGGGAGTGCCCTGGTTTTCTCTTTCACAGCCAGGGGTAATAAATCTGCCTCGTTCAAACATGGAGCTGCTCTCTATCTGACTGAGTCCGAAACTCCGGCCGGAAAGCAGTGAAATGGCAGCGAATAGGGAGGTGAGCTTCTCCCATCCCTGTGGGAAGGATGGTGGGATCTGCCAGGGGGCCCTGGGAGGTGAAAGAAAGCTGTTCTACGCTACCATGCTGGTGACTCACCATGTTTGCCCAGCTGCGAGGTGTCCTTCAGCCTGTGGAGAGAGTCAGTTTCCCAGATCCAAGGGATGCCTGGAACGCAGCACGTGCCCCCCTAGCGCTGGGTGCCGGAAAGGTGCCAGAACCCCTGCGGTTTGTCCCGAGTCTCAGATGCTCTGCAGCTGTCCCCACTCTGCCTGAGCTGAGCAACCCCTGCTCTTTGGTGCTCCGTCCCAGTACTGACCGCTGGACAGCGGGAGTGCTATTTAAAACCCACAACGGAAGTCGTCAAACAGGAATTATGATTTGGATTGTAATTTGACACCCATCTGTCAGCATCAACATCACCTGCATAATCTTCTCTGCAGCTACCCCTGGAGAGTGACTCACCTGCAGAGCTATTGCTCAGATTAGCAATCAGGAGGGAACTGATGGAGCCAGGCTTTTCTCATTGTGATAACAGGCACCGACCGCTGCTCTCCCACTGTCTGTCTGTCCTTCCGCATTGCTCAAAGTTGGTTTTGAGTCAGAAATGTTATAGGGTGGAGGGGGAAGGAAGAAAATGTGACACGGAAGGTTACCAGATGGTTATGTCCTTACTTCTAAGGTCACCAGCTCATTATATTTCTAGACAGGACACCCAGTTTCATTACAGTGAGTCAGTGAGCACAAGTTGCCCACCTCTTCACCCAGTTTCCTTTCTTCAGCTGCAGCTGGTCCAGGTTCTTTGTCCTTTCCTGACCTGAGCCCTGTGTTGTGTTGCTGTTGACTCTTAGACAGCAGCCATGGTGCACCCAGAAGAGGCTCTGTTTCAGTGGTGGGTGCCGTGCTCCATACATTTATCCCTTGCTTACCCTGTGTGTGCACGTGTAAAGCACGTTGAGCACGTCAGATTTTACGGGGCTAAGCACAGCTACTTTACGAAAACGCGTTTTGAAGATTGCCATGGTATTGCTGTCTCACCGAAAGCTCTCACTGCTGAGCTGGGCTGCCTCGTCCCAGGGGCTTTATGGCACAAGGTGCTCTGTTCTCCAAGGCTTTCACTGCTCAGCTGTAGGAGATGCCCTGCGTGGCTTTTGTTGCTAGTCAGCATGTCACCTCCAAAAGAGTTACCACCAACTTGTGGTGGCTCATGATGAGAATCCAGGGAGGAAACAGCACAGGCGACTGGCGCACGCATGTTACAGCCAAGCACCGCGACACGTGTCGGGTTGGGACAGGGAGTGCCAGGCCCCATCAGTCCAAGTGCCACCTTTGGCAGCTGGGTTCTTGGCCTGAGGCTGCGCATTGGTGGCTGCAGAACATTGTCCCGCACATGAGGGCCTGGGTGGGGATGGGAGCCTGGCCCTTCATTGTGCTGAGGCCCCGTTCCCCTGGGGTGCCTCAGGGACAGAGGGAAAGCGCAGCGGAAAAGCAACGTGGTGGCCTTGGCAGGGCTGCTTGAAACCCATCTGCTGCGAGAGGCTGATTGTTCTGGGTGCTTCTCGTCCGCTGTTATCATGCCAGCCCCTCTGGCCCCACATGGGGGGGGGGACGGGACGGAATGGATCGTTCCCCACGCCCAGCCCCTCTGGCCCCACATGGAGGGGGGGACGGACTGGATCGTTCCCCACGCCCAGCGCCTCGCACAGCCCCAGCCTGCCTGCATCTCAGGACAGATCCTGGCCTCATTTCCCCTGGCCTAGATCCGGAGGAACTCCCCTGACGTCACTGCAGAGTTAACCAGGGGTAGCTGAGCTCCTGGTCCCTAGCTTGGCCCCGGCTCCCCTGCCGCACTGGGCGCTCTGCTGACTTCGCTTTGCTTGGTCCTCCCTCTGCCTCCCTTTCCCATGAACAGCTCCAGGTCCTTTCTGATGCTGCGCCCAACATCTGCACCACCCGCCCTGCCCCGTGGGACGTGCAAGCTCTCCTCCTCCTCCAGATCCCCGTCCCCCTTCGCCAGCCCTCCCTGCAATTACATGTCAACGTTCAAAGCCCCCAAAGCAGAGGAGACAATATGCGTGTAAGAGTGAGCCTGCTGCTCCCCCCCCCAGCCCTCTTCCCCACCCTTCTCGGTTGTCTGGCTGGGCCCTGTGAGCAGACACCTGCCCTGGGGATCTGCATGGGCAGTGCCATGCTATGCATGCCAGTGAATAACAATGGGGCCAGGCTGGACAATAGGTGTGATCGGGATTCAGCCTGCGGGTGCCTGTGCGAAGGAAGAGAGAAACAAATTGCAGCCAATCCCCGGGGGCGAGGGAGGCAGCTGGCAGCCTTACCTTGTTTACTCCTCCCTCTGCAGCATCAGGCATCGGCCACTGCCGGGGGCCAGACATGAGGGGTCTGATCATGTAGGGCCATCGCTGTGTCCCTAAGGACACCGCTTACTTCAGCACACGGGGGAGCTCGATGGGAGAGAGTTTTGGGGAACTCAGACAGGTCTGTGCCCTTCCCCCACAAATCCAGCCCCTTTTTCAGAGCTGCCTCCCTAGGACCCACTTGGCACCGTTCTGGGACTGAACCGGGGTTGGACACTGTCAGCTGGGGGAGATGCTTGTGCCACCCGCCCTGTAACCGCAAGGCTCAGCACAGCAGGCAGCAGATGTCTCGTCCTCAGCTGGAGACAAAGAACGTCTCCCTTGGGTCACCCGGAGTGCACACGGGGAAGTTTGAGTCACAAGTTGCTCTCTGTGTCCCTGTGTCACGCCGAGATGTTACACCTGCGGGTTGGAATGTCTCCATCTTCCCAGGGAGTCTCCCAGCAGTGTGTAGAGCAGCCATGCTCTCTGGAGAGCTGGGTCTCCGTGCGGTGTGAATCGGCGAGGAGCTGTGATGTACAGACGCCCCCCGACTCACGCAATCGTTCCGTTCCGGAAAGCCTTGCGTAACTCGAATTTTGCATAAGTCGGAAACGTATACCCGTACGTTACGCAAAAAATTCTGCAACTCGAAAAGCCTATTTCTGGCTTATGGAACTTTTTCCATATGTGCGAATTTGCGTAAGTCGGGTCTTGCGTAACCCGGGGAGCGTCTGTATGGTGTAACAGGCGCCCTAAGAGCCGATTCCTCAGCCATGCACCAGCTCGCTAGCTGCCCTCTGGCGCAGTCAGAGGCTGCACAATGGCTGGGCTGGAGATGTGATAGCAGCAGGAGCCCTAAAAGCAGAGAGCCAGTTTCCTCCCTCGGTTTCCACTGCAGTCTGGACGCTCAGCACCTCTGTCAGACAGACCCCACCCTGGGCATGCCAGGACAGGCACTAACAGCTCTGGCACTGGGGACGTTACGATGGCTTTCCCGTAATAACACAGTAATGAGTAACGCAGGGCCTTAGGTTCTGCCCTGAACTAGACCGCTGTGCCTCCGCAGGGTCGTAGTGACATGTAACAACACTGCCCTACCTGGTGCGGGGGCTGTGACGTTTAACTCACTAGTGTTTGTCACGTGCTTTGAGAGCCTTGGCAGGAAGCTGCTGGAGAAGGGGCTAGCGTTATCACCTCCCGGGCCCTGGTTCAGGACAGCACTAACACAGGTGCTACACCTGTAAGCATGCACTTCCACAGGCTTTAAGCACAGGTTTAAATACTGTCGCGACTAGGGATGCTCTCTGGCGCTGGGGAGAGGTGCAGTGATCATTAACAAACCGTCTCAAAAAACAGTTGCAATACTAAATTAAAAAATAATTCATTTGAAACAGTCAACTTCACTCTTGCCCTTCCTGTGCTATGGGGCTGCTAAGTGGGATGATGGCTTGGGATAACCTCGCGGATAACCGCTCACCACCAAAATGCCACAACCGTTGACCATGCAGAGAAGTGACAATGGACACAGCTGTGCCTGTCTTACCTGGCTCTGCTGTCTCAGCGGGTGAGCAGGAAAGTAATGAATTAATCAAAGGAGGCGGGCTGTGTTCTTCAGAGCAATTCCCACATGCCACCAGGCTGGAGATGGAGTGAAATCACAGCACCTACTGGAGAGGGAGAATTTGGCAAAAATGCCTCCCCCCCGAGTATGTTATGGCTGCTGCCTGATGGATTTAATATGTGAAAACAGGGAGGAAAATCAGATCAGCGAGTCTGTGGATTGTAGTTCGAGATGAGCATGAATATGACTGAGAGCCGGCTAGAAAGCTCTGGCATTTGCAAACTCATTAGAAACTGAGGGGGTGTGTATTTTAATTTTTGGTTAGTTAGAACCTTTCCAGAATAGCAGGCAAGAGTCTTCACTGCTTCATTATACATACAACTTACCCCTGGCTAATGTGATGAGATGATCAGTATTGGAACTCGCTCAGTATCAGAGTCAATTCTTTTGCAATGCCTGCTTGATAGGTCTCAAAATGTGATTGTAAATGGGGGGGGGGTCATTGAATGGGTGTGTTCATAAATCATCACTGATAAAGTTTGCAGGTGACACAAATATTGGAGGAGTGGGAAACAACGAAGAGGGCAGGTCACTGATTCAGAGCGATCTGGATCACTTGGTAATCCAGGCCCAAGCAAACAATATGTGTTTTAATACGGCTAAATGCATCCATCTAGGAACAAAGAATATAGGCCATACTTACAGGACAGGACTCTAGCCTGGGAAGCCGTGACTGAAAAGATTTGGGGGTTGTGGTGGCTAATCAACTGAGTATGAGCTCCCAGCGTGACACTGTGGCCAAAAGAGCTAATGTGAGCCCGGGATGCACAAACAGGGGAATCTCAAGTAGCAGTAGAGAAGTTATTTTACCTCCGTATTTGGCACTGGTGTGACATGCCCTAATAGTAACAGACTTAAGGAGCACAATCTATTTAGCTTAACAGAGAGAAGGTTAAAGGGTGACTGATCAGTCGGTAAGTACCTGCACGGAGAACAAATATTTAATAATGGGCTCTTCAGTCTAGCAGAGAAAGGTCTAACGTGATCCAATGGCTGGAAGTTGAAGCTAGACAAAGGCAGACAGGAAATAAGGCACATGGAGTAATTAACCGCTGGAACAATTGACCCAGGCTTGCGGTGGATTCTCCGTCACTGACGGTTTTGAAATCCAGATTGGATGTTTTTCTACAAGCTCTGCTCTGGGAATGATTCTGGGGCCGGTCTCTGGCCTGTGCAATTCAGGGGGTCAGACGAGATGATCACAATGGTCCCTTCTGGCCTTAGGGTGACTAGATGAGATGAAGAAAATATCGGGACACGGGGGGGGGGGGGGGAAAGGCGAGTGCTGCCGGCGGAGCAAAATATCGGGACAAATTGCGTCCCGACCGATCTCCGGGACAAACAGCTAAAAATCAGGACGGTCCCGACGTCTGGTCACCCTATCTGGCCTTGGAATCTATGAATCTCTGTGCTTACGTTTCCTCATCTGTAAGCAGCACTAACACCCGTCCCACGGGTGTGGGTGGGGGAGGCTGTGACGTTAAATCACTAACCACTAACGTTTGCACAGCGCTTAGATATCCTGGGATGGAAGGTGTTAGGAGGCAGCCAAACCACCCAACTGCATTCTTTGAGCCTCTCTGATCCATTGTGTTGTACTGCCTGGCTGGGCTAGCCACCCGCAATCACCATCTCATTGTCTCAGCCCTCACCTGCCTGGGCTCAAGGACCGTATCAGGCCTCACAGCCTGTTTCTTTCTCTCTGCCCAGGACTCTCCAAAGTGCAAGTGTTTTAAATATTCACTGCCCGGCGCCCAGTGCAAAGCGGGTGTGAAACGCTGCCGTTCTGGTGCATTGGCCAGCAGGAGGCTCCGGCAGCACATGGTGCAGGACAATGAGGAGTTGGCCCCAGGCCCAGGAGACCCTGTTACATAGCGACAAGGTCCTGAGTAGCCTAGTGATGGACCTGTGCCAAACAAAAGGCAGCGAAAGGTGCAGACTTGTCGTGTGGTGTCACGCCAGCCTGGACGAACACAGCGGGAGCAGGAAGGCTCCCCGGGCCGGGTGCGATGCAGAAGCCTTTGGAAAAGGGGAGGCCGCAGTTGCAGTGGCCAGGAACCCCCCAGATAGGGTGCATGGAGACCAGGGCCTGCTACTCCAGCCCATAGGGTGGACTAGTGGCTGCAGAGGCCACAGGGGGGTGCATGGCAGCCTCCCTGCCTGCCCGCAAGTTGGTGGGGGGCTTGTTCGTTCAACCCCCACCCTTGACAAAGTCAGGGAACTGGTCTGTGGTGGAGACTCACCCTCAGCGCTCCCTGGCTAAGGCCCCGCCACCCCGTCTCGCTCTCTCCCCATGCCGGGTGGTGCAGCGCCTCTCCTGTCTGCCGGGGCCGCTGTCTCTTGGCCCTGGTGCTGCTGTGATCCGGAGGAGAACACAAAGGCACTGAGGACACAATGCGTGTTGTGTAATATTGACCCGAGTGGCACCACACCCTCCATTCCGGGAGCAAGCTTTCCTGGCCAGGCGGGGAGGCCTGTCTGCTCCTTTCTCACGGACATGCTGTTTGTTTTCTAACATACCAATAACTGGTCACAATAGCTGGGAAGGCCAGAAGAGACTGTGATGTTCATCTAGTTTGACCCCCTGCAGAACATGAGCCAGGGGCCTCCCCCAGGGATTCCTGCAGCTGGCCCAGGGCTTGTGGCTGAGCCAGATTGGCTGGGAGCCCCCAGCGACGTGACAGAAGGGAAACCTGCAGTCACCACACGGGACAAAGTGTGAAAACAGACCCCACGACTGGAACCGTGCCCCCAGGCAATCTGGGTTTGGACGGAAACTGACTCATTAACTGGAGGCAAGACAGGGCAACCCCAGGCCCCAGCTTGGGACCCACCTCCGAGGACGGCTCCTTTGGAAAGGGCTGATCCATGGGCAGCGTCGAACCCGGGGCCGTGGCAGCTCAGCATGGCGGCGTGGCTGAGCATTGCCATAGGCCTGGGGAACTCTGGCCGAGCCAAGCTCTCCGCAGCGGGCCGTCCTCTGGTGCTGCGACTGGATTCAGTAACTTGGGACCCCGGTTACACAGACTGGCAGGCGAGAGTGGACGTGCCGCTGACCTGCTCACGCCGGGTGCCTTGGGAGAGCTCAGCTTTGCACTCACTCCATACGTCTTGATATCACTTGCATCTTAAGAAGCAAATTTCCCAAGCTGCAGTACCTGGATTTGGTGCAGCGGAAGGGGTCAGGAACCTGCAGCAATCCTCCCCCTGCCCCCTTCCGCCAGCCACGCTGTTCCCTGAGCCGCTGGTGCACCAGAGCTGAGGACTGTTTTACATTGCCCACCTTGTACCCTGTCGCTCATGTCCCGCCCTGTGAATGTTCTGCACTGTTCCCTTCCCTCCCTCGCTGGGTGAGCAGAGGTGGCCGTGCTGCAGGAACTCAGGTGGAACAGAGTAACCCCGGTGCAGCTGTGATACTGGAGGCAGCAGCCCCTGGGGACTCCAAGAACAGCATGTTCCTCTTTCTAGCTAAAACAGAAACTTCCCTGGAGCTGCTGAGCTGGAACCAGGTGTGCTTTGGAAAGTGCACCAATGTCTAGGCCCCGTGTTCCCGGAAATGCTCCCTCTTGTTTCGGGGCACATGGAGCAAGGCAGCGCCGGGGTGGAAGCTGATGTGGTACGATTAGCAGGCAGGATAAACCCCTCCCTCTCTGGCCTTCAGAAATTCCATGGGCCAGGCTGGCTAGACTGGGAGCTAGACAGACAGCAGGAATCTACCCAGGCTCGGCTCCTGTTTTGTCCAATGGCCTCGCTAAGGAAGAACCTCGTTTTACATTCAGCACAGCAGAGTCGTGTCTCTCTGTTACGGTGAGATGCAATCTCTTGCTAGGATTTACCAGCGACTGCATGCTGTGCTGTCACTCGAGGGGCCTGGGTCAGGGCCTGGTTCATGCAGTGCCAAGACGGGGATTGGGCTGCAGGACAGGATGTTGGCATGTGCATAGCACTAGGTCACCCTCTATAGTGGTCACCATATAGTGACCTACATCTGCTGGCGTAACCCCCGTGCCATTGCTTGTGAGGGTTTTATCTCCCCAGCAGGCTGGATCACTTATTGGGAAAAGGTTGGTCTTGTGGCTATGGGGCAAAGCTTGGAGATACTCCATGACTCAGTTTCCCCTCCCCCTAGTTAGACTGCCAGCTCTTCGGGGGATGGATTAAGTGTCTGTGCAGCACCCGGCACAGTAGGCCCCAATCTCAGTTTGGGGATCAAGCTGTTGCTGTGATACAAATACAGACACTAAAAATCAAACCAAGGCACCCTCATGATTTAGATCAGCTGCAAAGCCAAGCCGCTGTTGCTGACTATATTTTCCTTGGAAGTAGTTGTGTTCTGCCCACTGAACCACTGAAATGCTATAGTGGTAACATAGGGACTCCAGTATTACCAGCTCCATGTGCTCAAAAAAACATGAGTCAGGACCCAGAAAATCCCGAGTTTGGCTTACAAATCATGAGGTTTCAAAAACAATGGGTCCAGGGTTCTTTTTCTTTCCCTTCTGGTCTTGGAGACGATAAGGTCATTCAGATCTTCAAGCTTTTCTCTGCAATCACAGGGGCTAGAACCTCGACCCCCTGAGAGTCTCACCTAATCCCGTCACTCCAGGAGCAGGGCTTTTAAGCAAAGTATCAAATATCATGAGACGCAATCAAATTGGAAGAGCTGGGATCTTAGATTGTCAGCTCTTTGGGGAAGGGAACCAGCTCTTTGTCCTGTGTTTGTACAGTGCCCAGCACCTGGGCCATGGCTACAGCTGCCAGCCGTGACAGTAACACAAATAAATAATAACAACTACACGGGACACCATATCAACAGCAGGGATAGTCAGACATCTTTATTAATCTGGGGCTGAGATACCGCTTTCTGTCAGCAGGTGGCACTCTATTGATGCAGCAATTAGCACTTCTCCAGGGTCATAATCTATAGTTTGCAGACATGAGGGTGGATGTCCCTGGGAGGAAGATGAACGTTTGGCTTGATATTTGCACGCATGGGAGAGCGTGCTCCCCTTCATCCTTCTGGTGTGCTCTTTAGCGTCCAGCATGCAAGCTCACAGCTGTGCACTGCAGGGTCACACAGCCACACATGGCTCCAGCATCATGCCTGGTGCAAACTCCTCTGACTTCCAGGGACTTGCACCGGGGATGCCTTTGGCCTGTGGCTTTGGCACTTGTTAAGCCAGGCGGTGTGAATCCTGCCCTAGGAGAAGGCAGAGCTAGGATGACTTGTACCTCTCGTGATGGGCTTTCTCAAACAGCACTCTAGATGCCCAGGTAGCTGTGTTCCAGATCCGCTGAGCCAGCTGTTTCCAGCTGGGAGGATCTCTCTTGTCCCAGCAGGTTTTGCGGTGGGGTGGGGAAAATGCCAGAATATTACCATCTACGTTTGCACCACGCTATTTGAGATCTCCCTGGGGGAGCCAGGCTGCCCTTTCTTCATTGTTTGTTCTCCTCTTTACACGCTGTCAGGAAAACAAAAGGCATTGTACACCGGAGAGGCATGACACTGCGCAAGGGAAAGTCACCTGCAGGAGTTTCACAGAGGCCAGGGCTGCCATTAATTTGGATGCCCCCATGCTACAAGTTTCAGTGTCCTGTGGGGCAGCTCAAGCTTCAGGAGAAAGAGCCTCCTGTTATGGTTATTTTGGGGGCAGGCACCCCGGCAGGTTCTCATTCCTGGCCCTGGGCCTTTGCAGGGGGTCGGTCAACCAGTCTCTGCCTCTTGTCTGCTCCGGGCCGGCTGGGGAGATCAGCTGCATCCTCAGGCTTCCTTTCCACTCCCCCCTTAGACACAGGGTGGAAATGCAGCAGCTGCTGGGCCACGGGACCCTTAAGGGCTGTGCAGAGCAGAGGGGCCCTTGACCCGCTGTTCCCCAGGGGAGCTCTGTTCTGTAAGGATGGTGCAGTGACGGCACGTCTGGCTGCCTGGAGTCTGCCGCGTCTGCCGGGCTGAGGCGACCCCGCTGGGATTTTCCCTGCAGGCCCCGGAAGCCCAGGTGTGTGGGACACAAGGAGAAAGGACAGCCTTGGACTAGGTAAAGGAAGGTGGAGGCTCCGAGGCTGACACGTGGCTGGGAGCCAAACTGCCTCCGTCACCAGAGGGGATGTTTGAAGAGCGGCTGTGCCTTGTCGGGCAAACACAGAGCAGGTTGTGTCAACAGGGGGAGAGGCTGAGGCAGAGCCAGGCGGATGTGCTGAGCAGGACAGCCCTGTCTCAGCCAGCACAGCTTTCCTCTCACCCTTAGGGAGATGATCTGCCCGCCTGGGTGTGTTGTATAAGCTGTTCCCGCGGGTTCGGGGACCCAGGAAATAGATGGATCCCAAGCCAGGTAATTAAACAGCATTTTCTCTCTCCCCTGTTGGGCTGAGGTAGCTCCTTAATGATGCTGCTGGAGGTGAGAGATTTAGAGCATTGGCTGCAACCAGGCACCTTCGTTAATCTCTGCTGATGCTCCTCCGTCCTAACCTGCAGCCCCCTTGCTATTCCAGCCCGGGGCTCCCTGCCCCCGCGCTCTGCCAGTGCACCTCAGTCTTGTCCTGCTACACTCTGGATGCAGGAGATTGCATGTGAAGACGGCTCCCCGTACCACGCAGCATGGTGGATTTTGTGATGCAGGGAGATCTCTATGCGGAAGATGCACTGAAACTACCTGCTGGATCTGGGTGTAGACCCGGCCCCCTTGGTTTGCTGCGCAGGTTTGCACACTGCACAGAACATTCTCTGGTCATGCACAGTGGCAGTCACAAGGCCACAGGCCCATGGATTAATTATTGCTCCAGTGGCCCAGGAAGAACGGGCTCAGTTTGCAAGTCCAAGGATGGCTTTTCTCGCCTCTGGGACAGCAAATGCCATCCAGGCTCCGACTCCCTGCTGGGCTCCTCCTGCCCCCGCACCCCCAGGAAAGGTTCTGTCCGGGGTGCTGGCCTGGCAGCTCGGCTGATGATGCGTGAGGCAGAAGAGACTCACATGGAGAACATGGCTCACAGGAGGGACTAGGGAGCAGGTCTGATTCTGACCCTCAGGGAGCGGAGGTGTGGGGTCAATAGGTGCCATTTTTACCTAGCTGCTTTTCTAGCAGCAATTGCGCTATCGGCCGGTTTCATTCAGAGAACTGGGTGGTTCTGGGAGCTGGTAACAGTTGGCTCATTGGTTCCAATCCAGACCCAGGCCAACAGGGACGCGCGACGGCTGCTCCCCACGCAGGCCCCTTGCCACACTTCGGGTCTCTCTGGTTGTGATGCAGGTAACACCTGGCTCTGAGGAACTCTGGGCTTAAACCAGCAGCTCCTTTTGTGTTGGCCAGCGCTGGCTTTTAGTCACTGCCTGGGAGGTGGGGGGGCACGTGCGAGCCAGCGCCTTGAGGCGAAGGCTCCACATCTTCCTCCGGCCGGCCGGAGAAATGAATCTTGTCAGGTTAACTCAGAGGCACAGTGAGGCAGGGTGGTGCAGTGTCCCACTGCCACGCACTCGTGCATGCAAAGCCCAGATCAGAACAGACTTGGTGGCCCTTGTGGTGGTGACACACTGAGAACAGGGACTGGGGTCCTCAGTCTCTCTCCTGGCCCCCAGCGCTGCAGTGTCTGAGCGTTTGGAGACCTGCTGCTCTCCCATTCCAGCTGCACTTGGGGGCTGTGCTCAGCGGATCCTTGCGGTTTCCAGACCACACTGTCCATGTTCCCTAGTGAGGCAGAGGAGCAGGGTTCTGTGGTGTGTGGGGGTGAGGCGTGCCCATGCACAGCCACTCTGTTTTATGCCCCTGCTTTGCCTAGCCGTGGGCAGGAAATCTGGACTCTGCTTCAACAAGTCCCGCCGCTGCCCTCTGAAAGCGGGGGTGTTAATAGCACCAGGAGCCACATCTCCGCAGGGCATTAGCTGGGTCTCACCGGGCTGCACATGTTATCTGGGATCTAGCACATGGTGCAAACGCTGTGATCTCCTGGGGAAATGTTCTCACCCCAGGGGCATTTTTATCTAAATTTAGCTTGTTAGGGCTTCCTCTCTGCTGCCTCATTATGGGAACTTGCAGGTGGCAGGTGCTGCTGCCCCTGAGCCAAGGCATGGGGATCTGACCCAGACACAAAGCTGTTCCAGGCTACCCCAGAGTATTCCAGTCCCTGGGTGGGTTCAGAGGCCACAGAGCAGTCTATGGGGAGCGAGCCATGAAATCAAAGCGACAGGGCCAATTTACTGTGCTGCATGGCAATAGGAGATGGAAGGGGGCACGGATGCTCCATGATATTGACAAATCCTGCAGGCCTCTTTCTCAGGCACTGTAACAAGCTGTGGCCAGCTAGGACATCACAGCTGTCACCGTGCACTCCATTGTGGCTGTTTATAATGTCACAGGGACAGAACTCAGCGCCTCCTGCTCTGAAAACATAGGCCCCTAGGAGAATCTCCCTTAGCTGTCAGCTGCATGGGGGTCTATGACTCACCATAGAACAGTTCTGATTCCCGCCAGTAGAGGGCAGCAGTGCCATTAGCACACCAGCCAATGCACTACTGTACTTTTCACTGACCAGACAGTGGGAAATTCTTGACTAGAGTTTTGTGCTTGCCCAAACTGTCTAGTTGGGGCGTGTGACTGAGTGACAGCATCGCTGACCCCAGCCAGATCCTGTACAATATAAGGATACATAGGAAATAGAACAATAAATAATAATTTGGGTTTTATTTTCTTGGCCTTCTGGTTTCTGAGCCTTTAGGGGTCACGTTTCCAAGCTCTGCTCTGCAAACACAAGGGCTAGAAACTTGATTTTTAAAAACAGGAGACAGGAAAGTCTCCCATCATCACGTGACTCCAGCAGCTGGGGTTTACGAAAAACACCCAACACCATGGTTTTAAACCTGTGGTCTGCGGATCCCTGGGGGACCGCAGACTGTCCAAGAATTTCCACAGGGGTACGCACCTCCATTCAGAATTTTTTAGGGGTCTGCAAATGAAAAAAGGTTGAAAACCACTGGCCTACACTGCAAAAGTTGGCAGTGCTGGAGTTGCAGAAAGCCCACGGAGGGGCAGAATGGTGCTGGCAGTGGCTGTGTCTAACCACACTTGTTGCTGGCAGGCTTCCTGCTCCATGTCTTGACAGTACAGAGAGAGCCGTGCTAGGCAAACCGTGCACCCGGGCTGATCCACAGCATGGCGGTGACTGTTTTGGAGTCTTATACCATAGTCATCCTCCACATTTGCAATTCATCTATTTATAGGAGCTTCGTGGCAATCCTGGTTTGATCGTGCTTTGCATATGGGCCCAAACCTCGTTACCGAGCTGTGTTCCAGTCTCTGTCTCAAGGGTTAATGGCTACAGTGCAGGGTCTGTGGGAAAGCCACGGCAGGTGAATGGCTGAACAGGGTGCTAACGGGGCAGCAGGTGGCGGTGCCATGGCAGGCACAGAGGAGATGCTGAGTTCCCTGAGCCCAGCTGAAGTGGGAGGCAGCCTTTGCTATAAATCACTCTTTTCCCATTTAGAAAAGGGGGCCAGGAACTGGCTGGGTGTCTGGACACTGGCACCAGCTGCGTTCGCTCCGAGGAGACGGCTGGTACAAAGGCCGGGGTAGCTGTCTAGATAAAGCGTCAGTGAAGCGAGAAGCAGCCTGTGGTAGATGAGGTTCAGGAATATGCACAAAGCGCCTGGGTTTTGTAGGGCTGCTAGTACTGGTTGTTCCCTGCGAACGGCTTCCTCTGGGCAGCTCGTTGTTGGGTTTTGACTGTGGCTGGGCAGAGGCAGTCACCTCCCTGCTGCACCTCCAGCACCAATGGCTCTGTCTCGAGCCGCCCGGTGCCCTGTTGCTGGTCACTCCATGAGCGGGGGGCTGCCTGCCTGAGGGGTGAGTGGGTCTGGCAGCTAGGGGGTTACCACTCTCCCTCGCAGGGGCCTGGCACAGCTGGAGGAACGACTCAAGCAGGGGGCTGACAGCGCAGAGCAGGCAGGCGTCTCCCTCGCCCTGGGTGTGTGGCCCAGCTGGCTCGGGGAAGCCCCCTGCAGTCCCGTTCCAGGCTGGGGCTGTGGGCAGTGTTTAGAACCTGAGGCCGTCAGCGGTTCCCCTTCGCCTGCCCTGAGCTCACCAGAGCCATCAGTGTCACACGGCTCAGGGAAATGGCTCCAGCGATGCTAAGAGCTGGGGTGTGTGGCCCGGCTTTGCCCCCAGAGAGCCCCGCAGAGCCTGTGGCTGGGCCAGCACTCACTGGGGTGCCTGGCTGGCAGGGAGAGGGGACGAGGAAGCTGCTCTTTGGCTGGGGATGGAGCCTATGACTGGGGAGACCCTGGGATACAACTGATTGTACGGACAGCTCAGCCTGGCGGCCCCAGGGTCCCTGGAAATGGGGTGCCAGGCGGAGAGCCCGCTGCAGGGATGGGGGCTATGGCCCTTTCGCGCTAGACCGGTGGGGCCATCGGTTCCTTCCAGAGGCAAAGCTTTACGCCTCTGAAGTGTCTGCCCCAGCCTTGGGATGAATCGTCACCGTCGGGTTACCCAGAAGGGGGTGACTCCCTCCACAGCAGGGATCAGCCCGCTCCCCCTTTCCTTTTGCGGGGGCGTTTTATCAAAGGGCTGCTGCGGGGCCCCCAGTCCCCTGCCCATGGCCCCCTGCCCCAGGGTCTGTGCCCCCAGCACCGCAGCAGGATGGTGCCCTCAGACTCTAGGCGAGAGGGACGTTAGTGCGGTGTGGATGGGACAGGACAGCATCGAGATGGGGTTCTGTTGGCCTGGGCCTCCGATTCTCAGCTTGGGTAAAACTTGGAGTGCTGCAGCAGGACATGGCCGCTAGGGGGTGCCGGCTGCCCAGTAATTGCCCTGCCTGGGAAGACACGCTGCTGTTGGCTGCACTAATGGGGGCTGATGGAGCTGCCCTACAGGGTGATGCATTGGATCCGGCGTCCTACGCCTGGAACCGAGGCATGTGGAGAGTTAGGCCCTGCCGGAGCTGAGAATGGGGCACAGGGGAGGCCAGGGCCCAGGCTTCAGCCGCTGATGCTTGCAGGGCCCCAGTCTGCTCCCGGGGGCGGCACGGTGAAGCTGAGCAAAGGGGCTGAATCCCAGGTGGCCCCGGAAGCCTCCCCAGAGCGCGGTGGGCACAGTGACCGAACCACTGAGCAGCTCTGCCCCGCACGTCTGAGTGTGACCATGGCTGGCTCAGAGGCTGCTCCAGAGGCCTGGAGTTTGTCTCTGCCCCCCGCTACCCCCCCGTGATGTTTGTGCTTTCACAGCCCTCGCCCCACCTTCCGGCTTCTCCTAAACCTGCCGGAGACTGAGCAGGCTTGGCCACGGGGCTGCTGGGGAGCAGAGGCGAGCAGGCAACCACCGGCTACTTCCCCTGGGCTGCGGACCTGTGGCTGCCCCGTCTGGGGCGACGGAG
>NW_020664725.1:17553913-17565708 GCF_002925995.2 Terrapene triunguis | reverse complement strand
TCCCCTGTCCAGCCAGGACACCCCTTATCTGGGCTCAGCACCAGGCCCTTTCCCGTGGCCGTCCCCCAGTCTCAGCCAGGTGCAGCAGGGCCTGGCCATGCTGGGAAGGAATTGCAGAGCTGTGAGTGAGCAGCCTGAGCCCGTGGGACCCTCGGGGCCCCCAGAGCTGAGGTCAAACCCGGTCACCGCCTGGCGGTAAACGTAGGTCGAGAATAGCTGGGAATTGGCAGCTCCTGGGTCCTGCTCCTGCGGAATGAGGAATTCTGTTTACGGCCAGCGCAGCTTCCTGTTTAGACTGAAGGCAGAGAGTCTCCTACGCTGCCCAGACTCACTGTTGAGACGTCACACTCCCTTCCGGGGCCGATTTTCCAGCACGGAGGCTGTTACACCTGCAAATCTCCCCATCCCGCTCCTGCCTTTGGGGTGAACATGGGGGAGCTGCAAACATGGCTCCTTGCACTTGCCAGTGCTGGAGTCCCGTCTCCCAAAGCCCCCGTCGCTCCTTAGCAGCACGTGCATATGACGGGCGCGCTGAGAGGCCATGGTTGAGCCAGGGCTCCGTAGTGCCAGGCACTGCACAGGTGTTGTGAGAGACAGTCCCTGCCCCAACGAGCTCACAGTCTAACTAGACAAGTTAAAGGAGGGGAAGAGACTCTTGCTCCTCCATGGGGGTCAAAGGGAACAAGCGGGGAGCAAGGTTGTTTCCTACCAGATACCCCGTGTCACTGCTGCAGAAGCTCAAGGACCATCGGCCTGGAACCACTGACCCGGTGAGGGTGGCGTGGTCAGACAGGAGAGGACTTAATTTCTTTAAAAACGAAAGCTGAGATTCTCCCACAGTCCCGTGACTCCAAGAGCTGGGGCTTTAAGAACAACCCCGGATCCCTGAGACTCAAGAAGCCCCAGAGGGTTGGCCCCGCTGTGCCGCGTTAGGTATTGTCTACATAGTAGTAATGCCATGCACAATCTCACCATGCCTTAAGAAGAGCAGCGCAGCCGGTGAGCTGGCAGGGAAGGGCTCTGTAGCCCACCCCGGTCCCCAGGACCCCTCTCCATGCAGCACTGAGCACCAGAGCTCCAGGTCACCTCCCCGGCCTCCTGGGAATGTTCCTCTGCAGAGCATGTCCTGTTTCTGACTTGCAGGAACCGAGCCCATCAGCATCCTTGGGCTTATCCTGGGCATCGGCCTGGCCTTGCTGCTCCTGGGCATCCTTGGCTACACCATTCTGAAGTGGTACCTGAGAGGACCAGCCTGGCATCGTAAGTATGGGCCAGTGGAGAAGGGCTTAGGCAGAGGCACATACTGAGCCTTTAGCAGAGGACAAAGCTACAACAGTCCCCTCTGAACATCTCCATGTAACGTTCCCATGTCTGGCTCTGAGTGGGGGCTGCCCCCTAGACAATGGGAGTGCTGATGGGACAGTGCCCTGGTCAGATAAGGGGCTCCTGCGGGACCCTGCACAAGGATTTCACGTTTGTGTCTCTAGTCCAGACCCAAGCCAGCTGTGTGGCACAGCAGGTGAGTCCCTGTGCTGTCCAGGCATTGCTGAGTGAGACAGGGAGTGTTCGTCCCACTGAGACTAGGGCCAGGAGCGCAGCATCCGGCATCTGTCATTTCCTGTGGGCACAACAAGCAACCGGTGGGCAGGAATTGCTCCAGCCCTGGGAGGAGGCAGCAGCCAAGCAGCAGCCAGCATCTGCCAGGATGTTATGGAGGCGGGAGGTTTTGGACAGACCCCAGGGCTCCCAGCTGTCTTGCAAAGCTGGATCTCTAGTGCCCATGCAGCGCAGACGGGAGCCTGGCTTTTCAGATCTTGAATCCCAAAGACTCCCTGAGTGGAACCCTAGCTCCCGAGGGGCTGATTCGCTGTGTGATCCCAGGGTCGAGTCAAGAGCGAGTCAGGAGAGGCCAGTGCCGCTGTCCCCAGAGGAGCGCTGGGTGCATTCCACTTTGGGAAGCTCTGACTGTTCCCGGTGGCTCAGACCAGCACACAAAGGGAGGAGCTGAAGTCCTATAGTCCGCTGTCTTCCCATTCATGCAGCGCTCATGAGCTCCCAGCCAGGGCCCTGGGCACCCTGCTAGCCTGCCTTGAAAGCAGCCGAGCTCTCCGAGCTGGAAACCGTTTTCAGTCTGTTAAGGCATGTCCCAGTGCTGTATGCTGGAGCAATGCCTGTCAATAGCATACCTGCCTGGCCCGAACCAGAGAAAAGGGCCAGGGTTATATGTACCTGAAAGGTTTCAGAGCAGAGAAACCCCTGGACTTTATCTATCCCCACAGAGAGCCTCCACACATAATTTCACCAACTAGCAAGGATGGCTTGTTTTCAGACAAAGGCAAGCCAGGCTGGTGCTGTGGACAGCCAGAGGGGCTGAACGTGGTGAATCAGCATGGACCCTCCTCCCGTGCGACTCAGCTGGCATGAGCTCCTGGTCCCGGCTGGCAGGACAGCTGGCAGTTAGAGGCTGGGACCATCCTAGAGCAAGCTGGCGGGAGCGAGGGACCCTCTGGGCTCCTTAGTAGGGGTGCTGAATTGCATGTTTGTGGCACTGTCCGGCTGAGACAGAAAGCAGGGCCAGATCCTCAGCTGGTGTAAAGCAGCACTGACATTTGCACCAATGGAGCGTTTACACATTCCATTATCCAGAGAGGCATTTCTGCAGGTAAATGGGGAGCTAACGGTTCCTGCCCTCTGCACTAACTTACACCCGCGTTGAGAGCAGCGGTTGCTCTGTTAACTCGTGCGTTGCTCAGAGCGTGCGGTGGCGCACGGCTGCGGGGCTGACCCATTGTGTCCACAAACGCGCGGACTGTGCCACCCACTGACCTTATTGTCCCTTTAGCCACACCGAGGGGGCGAGTGAGGAACAGATGGCCCCTAGCCGGAGTTAGCAGCCACAGCCTCAGTTGGGTAGGTCGTCCCCAAGGAGCTGCTGTGTATGAAGCCAGACACCTAGAGGCCAAGCCAGAGCCTCCATGGCTCAGCTTGTCCAGCAGCATGGACCGTCCTGGGTTGAAGGGCAATGGGGTCTGCAGGGTGGTTAGAACTGGGCCTGGGGCAAGCAGGGTTCTGGAGTGGAGGGGTCACTGTCTGAGCCTTGGGAGCCTCCCTCCACACATCACACCACCTCCCTTGGCCGGCTCTGTGGACACCGTTCGCCCTCGCTGATATCCAGCGAGACGCACACAGCAGGCAAGTCAGGACAGTGCAGGCCAGGAACGGGCCTGTCTCACTTACTGCTTCCTAGCGCTGTGTAGCTACTTCATGCCGTGGCTACGGGGGCATTGTGTTGTCTGCTGGCTGCAGCGCTTCTCCTTCCCCCTAACGGTCTCCTCTCCTCTCTCCCTTTTTTCCTGCCCAGGCCCTAATTTTGTTTTCAACCTGTATCACATCCGGTGAGTATATTTAATGCCCTTTGGCAGGCATGTGCGGTGCATTGCCTCAGGTCTCTCCTGGGGCGGGAGGGGGGCAGTTCAGCAGTTTTCCCCAGTGTTATCTGCCTAAGCCAGACAGAGGACAGCTCACCATCACCACTCTCACTAGGCAGAGTCAGAGAGCCTGGTTATGAGCTGGGGGGAGGAGTGGCCAGTGCATCTGTGTCTCCTCCCGGTGCTCCCTGTGGAAGAGCGAGATTTGGAGGTGGTTCTGGTCTCTTGCTCCTCTGGCCTTTACTTTGCGTGTCCCAGGAGTGGGAAGGGAAAGGAAGTGCAGGGCCCGTTACTCTGCTAAATACCCCTCGTGCCTGCTTGTCAGGCAGCAGCCCAGCCTCAGTGCCGTGTGCTGACAGGTGGGAGCTGCACTTGGGGCTGCAGTCCCATGCCAAGAGCTTGCCAGATTTCAGCAGCCAGAGCCAAGCCCAGTGCTGACTCTGGACTAGCACATCTGCAGCATCTGGGCTGCGGTTCTCTGGGTGACATGGGGCCCCTCAGCTTGAGCTGGAGATGCCAGGGTTGGGATGCTGGGGCCTGTCGGGGCCTTTCTGCATGTAACACAGGTGGCTCCAGTCTGCTCCATCCATGATAACTATCTGCAGCACTTGGGCTTCTCAGGACTTGTCAATGCAGCCCCTGTACAAATAAATCGTGTGTGTGTATTAATGTCCTGGAGCGGCTCCATCAGGCATCTGCCTCTCTCTGGCTCCCTTTAGCAGCCTGAAGTCGGTGGAAGTGGAGCTGGCCCCACCGTTCACAGTCAGCGGCTCCATGAGCGACATGGGAAGTGGCTACATGCGGTTCCATGACAGGAACATGTGATGCTGCGAAGCCAGAGATACTGATGCTGCGAGGTGAGACGCTGCGCCGGTTCATTTCCTCCAGGGCAGGGAGCAGGGGCGGCTGATCATTAGCCATGGGCGTCTTTATCTCAGACCCTCCTAAGAATCTCAGTCTGATTCAGCTGCAATGTAAAAAAGTCACTTTGAAACTGGGGAGGCGTGTGCCACTCGTGAACCTTGGGCGGGGCAATCCCCTTTCCCCTGCAGCTCTTTTCATTGCAGTCTTTCCCCTCCTGCCTTCTCCTCTGATCACAGGCATCAGAAATGATCTGGAGAAAGGGGTAAACAGTGAGCTGGCAAAGTTTGCAGACGTTACAAAATTACTGAGGATAGTTAAGACCAAAGCAGACTGTGAAGAACTTCAAAAAGAACTCACAAAACTAAGTGATTGGGCAACAAAATGGCAAATGAAATTTAATGTGCATAAATGTAAAGTAATGCACACTGGAGAAAATAACCCCAACTATACATACAATATGATGGGGGCTAATTTAGCTACAACTATTCAGGAAAGCGATCTTGGAGTCATGGTGGATAGTTCTCTGAAGACGTCCACGCAGTGTGCAGCGGCAGTCAAAAAAGCAAACGGGATGTTAGGAATCATTAAAAAAGTGATAGAGAATAAGACAGAGAATATCTTATTGCCCTTATATAAATCCATGGTACACCCACATCTTGAATACTGTGTACAGATGTGGTCTCCTCATCTCAAAAAAGCTATTCTGGCACTAGAAAAGGTTCAGAGAAGGGCAACTAAAATGATTAGGGGTTTGGAACAGGTCCCATATGAGGAGAGATTAAAGAGGCTAGGACTTTTCAGCTTGGAAAAGAGGAGACTAAGGGGGGATATGATAGAGGTCTATAAAATCATGAGTGATGTGGAGAAAGTGAATAAGGAAAAGTTATTTATTTGTTCCCATAATATAAGAACTAGGGGTCACCAAATGAAATTAATGGGCAGCAAGTTTAAAACAAATAAAAGGAAGTTCTTCACACAGCGCACAGTCAACCTGTGGAACTCCTTGCCTGAGGAGGTTGTGAAGGCTAGGACTATAACAGGTTTTAAAAGAGAACTGGATAAATTCATGGAGGTTAAGTCCATTAACGGCTATTAGCCCGGATGGGTAAGGAATGGTGTCCCTAGCCTCTGTCTGTCAGAGGATGGAGATGGATGGCAGGAGAGAGATCACTTGATCATTGCCTATTAGGTTCACTCCCTCTGGGGCACCTGGCATTGGCCACTGTCGGCAGACAGGATACTGGGCTGGATGGACCTTTGGTCTGACCCGGTACGGCCGTTCTGATGTTCTCATGAGGGGCCGTGCTCTCTGGCCCAGGCCAGGTGAGTCAGGGTGGGAGAGGGCAGCTCTGTAGCTGGCTCTTGCTTTTTCATGAAATATTACAGCCCACCCGCAACACATTGTCCCCTTAAATGGCTGCACAGGACAGGCCTTGTGATCTGTGGGCCCTCAGCCACTGGGCCGGAGGAGGAAGCAGCTGGAACTCCCTCTTTCATCAGTCCCACTACTGCTGAAAACACCCAGCGAATGCACATGAGAACAGGTGTCAGGTACGCGGCTGGGAAACAGGCTTGTCCTCTGTGACTGGACATACCTGCCTCTCTGTACCCAGACAGCCTGTCCATTTCACCCCAATTCCGCACTCTCAACCCCAGGCCATTGCTGCCTGCCAGAAATGCACGTATATTGGTAACCTAACCTTTCCCCTCTTTCATGACAGGCCACTGGCTCTGCAGAGGTGGTTGCATTCGGTTGTGTGAGCAATATCCGTTTCCCTGTGTCTTTGCTGCTCGGGATACTGCTCTCCATTACATGCACTGTCTCTCTGTCCATCCTCACGGGGCTGGGACGCGGCCACCTTAGCTTGTGTGTGCGGCTAAGAAGGAATCAGAGCAGCAATGCGGTGCAAGTAACAGGCTGGACTTCAGCGTCTCACCAGGCTCTGGCCCCGTCCCTGGCACTGGTGCTCAGACAGCAGCCTGCTTTGGATCACCAGGCTGAGAAGAGAAAGCATCCCTGTCCTCCCTGTGCTCGGCCCACGCCCTTCAGCGGCTGAGAGTCATTACAACCTGGTGGGCGGGTGGCTTTCGGGAAGCTCCCTTCATTTCCCAGTGGAAAAATCTCCTTGTCCCACTTCTCACTGCTCATTAGTAGTATCCCGGTAGCACGCAGGGCCCCATGCTGGGGGCCAGGGCCCTGCGAGGTGCTGTACACGCAGGACAGAGACGGTCCCTGCCCGGAGGAGCCTGCCGTCTCAGGATCACGTGAGAAATGACAGGTGGGCCCAACAGACGGACGGGGAGAGCCCGAGGTAACAGCACCGTGATGGCTGGTGCTAAATGGCCCCTCGCCAACTCCTCCGGGTGACACCCAGCTCAGAGGTGCACAGCTGATCCTCCCAGAAAGAGCCTCCAGAGGGGATGAAAAGTGGATGGGTTGGTCCACGTTCAGCCCTGGCTGCCCTGGTGTGTCGCTGTCCCTGGGTGGGAGCAGGACACAAGGACAGGCAGCTATTGGCTGGTCTGCAGCCCCACTAGCCTTTCCCACTGGCCTTGCTGCCTAGTGCTTGGAGAAGGGGAGGCTGCTCCCCGGGAGCCAGGCAGCCACCAGTCTATCTAGTGCCGTCTCTTGTCCCAGCTTTTCCACGCCTGTCCAGGGGATTGAGATTTCCCCTCAGAAAAACCCTCGTCGTGACTGAGGCCTATTGGGTGTTGGGAAATCCTGGGTCTTCCCCAGTCTCCTGTTTCAATGCCCCCATTCACAGGCCTGCCCGCGGCCTCAACTTGGCATCTGAGGCAAGTGACTTCCTCTCCAACACCGAGCTGCTGCCCACAGAGTAACAGCTGAGCACGTCCCCCTCCTCCTCAGGAGCAGAGCTGTGGGAGCCGCACTTCCCCTGGCCCCAGGAGCAGGGGCTGGTCCACATCTACAGAGAAGTAATGCATTGGGAACTGTCCGGAAAACCGTTTCCAGAGTAGTTATGAGTGGGTCACAGTCATGCTGGAAGGGCATAACGAGTGGGGTCCCACAGGGATCAGTTCTGGGTCCGGTTCTGTTCAATATTTTCATAAGTGATTTAGATAAAAGCATAGAGAGTACACTTATAAAGTTTGCGGATGATACCAAGCTGGGAGGGGTTGCAAGTGCTTTGGAGGATAGGATTATAATTCAAAATGATCGGGACAAACTGGAGAAATGGTCTGAAGTAAATAGGATGAAATTCAATAAGGACAAATGCAAAGTACTCCACTTAGAAAGGAACCATCAGTTGCACACATACAAAATGGGAAATGACTGCCTAGGAAGGAGTACTGCGGAAAGGGATCTGGGGGTCATAGTGGATCACAAGCTAAACATGAATCAACAGTGTAACACTGTTGCAAAAAAAGCAAACATCATTCTGAGATGTATTAGCAGGAGTGTTGTAAGCAAGACACAGGAAGTAATTCTTCCGCTCTACTCTGCATTGATTAGGCCTCAACTGGAGTATTGTGTCCAGTTCTGGGTGCCACATTTCAGGAAGGATGTGGACAAATTGGAGAAAGCCCAGCGTAGAGCAACAAAAATGATTAAAGGTCTAGAAAACATGACCTATGAGGAAAGATTGAAAAAATTGGGCATGTTTAGTCTGGAGAAGAGAAGACTGAGAGGGGGACATAATGACAGTTTTCAAGTACATAAAAGGTTGTTACAAGGAGGAGGGAGAAAAATTGTTCTTGTTAACTTTTGAGGATAGGACAAGAAACAATGGGCTTAAATCGCAGCAAGGGAGGTTTAGGTTGGACATTAGGAAAAACTTCCTAACTGTCAGGGTGGTTAAGCATTGGAATAAATTGCCCAGGGAGGTTGTGGAATCTCCATCATTGGAGGTTTTTCAGAGCAGGTTGGACAAACACCTGACAGGGATGGTCTAGATAATACTTAGTCCTGCCATGAGTGCAGGCGACTGGATTAGATGACCTCTTGAGGTCCCTTCCAGTCCTACGATTCTAATATTGGCTCCATGCTGTGCTCTCCCTTCTCCATGACCAGGTCCCGATACAACTGCTCTGTGACCCAAAGTAGCTTGCTCTTAATGAGCCTGCGGGGTAGGTACACCCGGCCAACGTGCTGGCTGCGGGCAGGGCTGCCCCACACAGAGGTGCCGGTGGCAGGGTGTGAAATCAAGCATGCCCCTGAACAGTTTTGTTCCCAGACCCTTTCTTTTCAGGATTGCTTTGCCATTTGCCCAGTGACGGGGATCCCACCCTGCTCTGTTCACCCCCCGGTCCCTATTGCCCGAGCGCCCAAATGTCAGGCCAGGAGGACTAGACTGGAGTCTTGTGGACCTGCTCCCACGGGGACAGTCCTGGTGACTCCAGTGGCACGGGATTGACTAAGCAAGTCTCATTCCCTCCTTCCAAGGGTCCAGCTTTCTCCACTTCTCCTGGCCCAGGGAGCAAGGCACTGGGACCACGGGTCAAACCTGGTCTGCCCCTGGCCCAAAAGAAGATGGGCAATTTCTTTGTGCAAGTGGGAACCATCACAGTCTCTGATTCCTGTCTGACTCCCCCACATTTTCCACAGTGCTCGGCTTCGGTGTGGGGTTCTTCCTAGTTTCGAGTGGTCACAAAAGCTGGGGAAATTCCTGGGCTCTCGGTTTCTTTGAAAAGGAGCCCAAAAAGCAAATGCTCCATTTCTACTGAAATGAAAGTGTTGCAATTTTTGTTTCTCAAATAACTTCTCCATCTGCTACATCGTCCTCAGTTTCTTCTGCTGTGCCCGGCTTCCTGGGGTGGGGAGGGAAACATGGGCCATGTCTGTATTGGGAGCGAGCCCTGATTTCAGCCACTGATGCAGCTGCACGCAGTGCAAGCTACAAGTGTAGACTAGCCGAGCTGCATGTGCACCGGCTCAGTTTCTTCCCGCTTGAGACACCAGTGCACACCTCGGCTTCCCTTGTCTGCACCAGGGCTGGAGTCTGGGGACACTCCTCAGCACTGAACCCCACACGGCACTTCCAGCCATGCAGCTTGGGAGCCGCTGGAAGGAGAACGATTCTGTTCCCACTGTTCTCTGCTGTGGATGTGTTTCCTGCAGGGTCGCAATGGAGCCTAGTGCAGGGGGCTGGGCGTCAGGAATCCTGCTGTGCAACCTTCAGGAGCTGGCGACAATGACCCCGGCAGTATGGCCAGGCCTAGCTCCTTGCTGTCTGTAGAGCGCTTTGAGATCCTCTCTGGAGCAGTGCTAGAGACGGGCACGTGCTGTTATTTTATATGGAACGGGGAGCTGTATTTTCACACTTTGGAGCTGGAGTTGGGAGCTTTCCACCACTAATCACTCATGTAAAATACACCGGGGCAAAGGCAATTAACTCCTTGTGTGCCAGGATCTAGTGCCTGGCAAGACCCACTCATCGTTAGCATGTGCATGTGAAGAAGGACGGCAGGGCCCTGTGCTGAACTCTTTGCATGGTGCAAAATAAACAGGGAACGTAGAAAACTCACAAGCAGAAGTTTACAGAATGTGTTGATGGGCCACAGAAATTGATAGTTATTTTTGTACAGGCGGGGAAAATGCCTTGTACAAAATGAGACTGCAACAAACTTCCCTCTTTAGTGAAGCAAATGAACAAACATGGAAATTTGGCCGTACAACATGAATAACGAAAGCAAATACTTCAGAAAAGCCCAAAATGCTTGTTCATCATTTTCTGGTTGCCTGGTTCAGGACGTGAATGTCCCTTAATGCCCCACATGCTGGCAAAATAGGAAATCAACAAAACAGCATTGAAAAATGAGGGGTGGGCAAGCTAGTGTCCTGGCTAAACTCCAGTCTAGGGAGGAGAGGCATGGCCTAGACACCGGAGCAAAGGACGAGGAGGCAGGAACTCCCAAGTTACCCCTGCACTGGGCATTGGCTCCCTTCATCACCTCAGGAATGGCATTTCCCCTCATCATGCCTGAGTGAAGAACACTGACCTACCTTAGGGGGATGCGCCATTCATTAAAGACCCAAACTGTAACAGCATTGTTCTACCTGAACACTTCTTGTCATGGCAGTGGGTTTGGCGTGCTTCACCCCACTGTGGGCGAACGTGCTTTCTGTGCAGTGACTTCTATGGAAATGTATGGGCATTAGGATATGTTATCTGTGATCGTCAGCTACGTTGCAAGCAGCAATGTCAAATCGTGGGTCGCGCCCTTGCCTCCCCAGCTGCAGAGCGTTTGTGCTCTCTTGCAGAGGCGTTCAGCTCGCTACAGACTTTGCAGGGAGGAGGCTGACGAACTAGAGCTGGAGACAATCTGCAAGCAATGACAGTGTCTCCAGCACTGAGGGAGGGAGCAGCAGAACCAGCTTTCATTGCTCTGTGCACTTGTGTATTCTCTGCTTCCTTTGGGCTGCAGGGGGTTCGTATAGACACATGCCATAAGCAGAGTTTTTGTAACACCTCCTCTTCTGCAGTGCAATGTGAACCTGCCGATAAATATCATCATCATCATCAAGAGTGACCACCTTTAACTTGCTACAAATGAATACACTCGGCTGTCCCATGAACACAGAAATAACCCCCTAGGAAAGTGCCCTGTGGCAGTTTGGTTTTGATAGGCAGGTAGGTGCCCTAGGGGGATTGCGTGCAGGCTTTAGCAGGGCAGAAGGGAAGGGATTCTTGAACAGTGCATGGGAAAATGTTTTGTCAGAAAGAAAAACACACAGAAAAAGCAATGGTCTAGTTCAGCGGAAGGAGTGAGAACAGAATCAAAACAGACTAGCTCCATGGCAGGGTTTGCAGGGGAGCAGAGCTACAACCACAAGAGAAGGCCTGCGAGAAGGGTGCTAAGTCTGAGAGTGCAGGAGACCTGCAGCTGCTTTGAGCTGGGACATCAACAGGAAACAGAACGGGTAAAAGTCACGGCAGGGAGAAGAAGCTGTCCTCTCCCATGGCCCCTTCCTGGGGGTGGGGCGCCGTGTAAATACTCGTGAGCGCAGTAGGACTAGAGAAGTGCAAGAGAGGTGACTGGAGAGCTACAGACTGGTTGCAGCACCTGGGGGCTGGGTTCTGTGGCTTTTTCGCTCACTTCCTGCACGTGAGAAACTGGTACTGGGCCAGGAGCCAGCCAGAGGGAGTGTGTTCAGCCCTTATAGACCAGATTAGTGAGGCCAGATCAGGGGTCGACAACCTTTCAGAAGTGGTGTGCCGAGTCTTCATTTATTAACTCTGATTTAAGGTTTCGCCTGCCAGTCATACATTTTAATGTTTTTAGAAGGTCTCTTTCTATAAGTCTATAATATATAACTAAACTATTGTTGTATGTAAAGTAAATAAGGTTTTTAAAATGTTTAAGAAGCTTCATTTAAAATTAAATTAAAATGCAGAGCCCCCCGTACCGGTGGCCAGGACCAGGGCCGGCTCCAGGCACCAGCTTAACAAGCAGGTGCTTGGGGCGGCCAAGGGAGAGGGGCGGCACCTGTGGTAATTCGGGGGCGGCAGGTCCCTCACTCCCTCTAGGAGC
The DNA here is from genome assembly GCF_002925995.2 of Terrapene triunguis. NCBI lineage: Eukaryota > Metazoa > Chordata > Testudines > Emydidae > Terrapene > Terrapene triunguis. Next base: position 17,553,922 of record NW_020664725.1, on the reverse strand, counting down.
GAAGGACCT
>NW_020664725.1:17544877-17553813 GCF_002925995.2 Terrapene triunguis | reverse complement strand
TTTTTTTTTTTTTGCTTGGGGCGGCAGAAATGCTGGAGCCGGCCCTGGCCAGGACGCGGGCAGTGTGAGTGCCACTGAAAATCAGCTTGTGTGCCACCTTTGGCATGCGTGCCATAGGTTGCCTACCCCTGCTCTAGCTGTTTGATAACATGGGAAAATGTGCAACACTGGTGGAATTTCCTCTGGACTTTGAGTTGGGTCAGTTCCTCCTTTCATTAGAGGAACTTCTACTCGGTCACTGAAAGAAACCGTTTCATCCAGCCCTCTGCCAAATACTGCACAGTTTTAAAAAGAAATTAAACTTGAACGTAACAAGAGGAAACTTCCTGTTGTTCCGAGAAGGACTCTGCTAATAGAACTCATGGTATTACTCCAAAGTCCTACTCATCAGCTTGTGTTTAGGTAACCGGTTTTACTGAAAAAACCCACAGTGAAGTTTCTCTGAAATTTGGGTGACTCTAGGAGAATTCCTGAAATGCCCCGATAGGAGTTTAATTTAACCAACAACAAAACCCTTTGACATTTTGTTGTGTTTCCATTTCTAAATGTAAGAAGAAAAAGCGGAAATGGGGCGGGATGTGCCATTGCTTTGTAGCTTGTGTCATCACTTAAATCTGTGTGACGTGAAAGTAAAATTACTCCCATTCAGAGGGGAGAGGGGTTGCTGTGACCTTAAGAATCTCTCCCTGCCAACGGTCAAAGGGTTCACTGTTGGTTAACAGCAACTCCTATCAGGCCTGACAAACGCCCTCCACCTAGCACACCTCTTTCGTGGGCTGAGTCCATCGATGATGTCATGTGAGGGCTCTAATAGAAAACGTATGTCATACTGATGTGCATCGTCAGTGCGAGATGTGTGGAGGGATGCTATTTAAGGAGTTGTGTATAGGTGCTGAAAATACCTTTCAAAGGCTGTCACCAACCAAGAGAAAAACAGGTTTCTTCCAGCCAGGAGGTAGGAGGTGTAGCTCTGTCGGAATGGAAATTGAGCTTTATAATGGAAACCCTATTTACGTGGGACGTCTCCTGGCGGCTGGGCAATCAAGAGGGAGGCAAGACACTGGAGAATGAACCACAGGCAGTTGCCCTGTCTCTGAGGGCAGATAATGAACTTTGAGGAATAAAACGGGAAGGCAGAAAGACCCCCTTTTGTCCGGCACCTGAGGAGGCAAATGGACAGTGCATGTATAGTCATGAAATCAGGATCTCAGTCAGGCTTGGCTAAAACGGGGTGAGATGAACGAACTTAGACAGAAGGTTAGCTGCTAAGTTTAGTCTTTAGAAAGTATGTCATGGTTTTGTTTTATACATAACCATCCCGTTTCCATTATCCTCAATCACCGGCGCTACAGTTTTAATCTTATGAGTGTTTTCACTATAAATGGATCTCAGTGCTGTGGTGTTATATAGGAGCTGATCCAGAGTTGAGTTGTACAAGCTGTGTACACTGTTCCCTTGGAGACAGCAAACCTGGTATTATTGTGAGCGTTCACCACACAAGGGTCTGGACACTACAGGGGAATGCTTCAAGGGGACTTAGGTGCATGTATTGTTAACTTGCAAGGCAAAGGAAGGGCCTGCATAGGCCCAAGGGAGATGGTTTGGAGGCTAACAGACTGGAGTTGTTAGGGAGCTGACACCCAGTTAAGCATCAGCAAGTGTCTCTTTTGCAGGAGGAAGGGGTGTAACACAAGATGACTCTCAGTGCTGGATGCCCTGAGAACCGTCCCGGTTGCCCAGTTTGCACAGGTATAAACACGACAATTGGTGCATTTCCTTTTGCTGGTGATTTGTCACCGAATCATCCAAATTTACAGGATTCGCTTGGGAAAACTGCATTCCACTGCTGCCAGCTTATGTGGAACCGCAGGAGAGAAGCTGACTATCTTGCTCCTGTTCCTTCAGTTCTGATCTAAAAATTCTCTTTCTCGTGTGCACAGTAACGGCGCAATGTTGCAGTTCCCTGCTCCCAAGAAGGGAAAACCCAACTGTGGCTTTAATACTCACACACAGGTAGATACACTGAAATAAATAACATCATTTGTCTTTTATATATTTAAAAATTAAATAACATTTCTGTGTACAAAAGAGGCAAAACATTTCCAATAGTCAACACACAACGCTCATAAATATGTCAGGGATCTTGCTGCTGTTAACAGCCCTTGCGTGAGAAAGGAGAGGAAAAGGATATCTCTGGGCCTAAGGACTAATGTCCACAGCAGAAATGCTGCACAATTGTAATACAACTTACTGCCTCTATCCTTTTCTCCCCACAGACACTTTATATATTTCCAGCAGGGGAGAGACACGTTCTCTGTACGAGTGGGGATGGGTGGGAGAAAGAGTGCGAAGCTCTGCCCTGAAAACCCTGGCCAACGGCTCTGTTTGACGGAGGCTGCACCTGTGCATGGGGGGGTAGGCAGCAGCTGCCTCAGCTCAGCCGTTCTGATGTCTCTCCCATCAGCACGACTTTCATGGTGTTGGTAATAGCTTATCACAGTAGCTGCTCCCACAGGGACACCGCTACATGAGGTAGTTAAGAACAAATCAGACAAAGGGAGCCTGCTATGCGCGCAGCTCCCCTTGTGACCCGTCGCTCCAGTCCAGGAGCAGACTCGCCCCGGCCTGGCCTATAGGCGACTGTCCTTGCATTCAGACCCCAGCAGGCTGAGAGAGTCGATTTCCAGGCAGAGTCGCTCATTTGAATGTAAGCTGGAGATGAGAGGCAGGGAGCCCAGCAGGTCTGTGTTGAAGATGCCCAATGCAAAGGGCGCCTTGGGGAACTCGGGGAGGGATTTCGAGGGCACAGAAATGCCCAGTGCCCCGTAGTTCAGCAGACTTGAGCTGTTGCACTCCAGCCTGCTTGTAAAACCCTGGGAGCCTGATTCCCTAGCGAGCACCGTGTCTGCATTGCCGTAGGCGAGCCCTGGGGATGCCTGCTTCAAATAGCCTTTGGCTAGGGCAGGCTCAGAGCAGCCCATCTCCAGCGTGTTGTCTGTCCCACCAGGGCTTTGTGTGGGCAGCTGTCCCTCAGCTCTGTCCTGCTGCCTCTCTACTGTACCCTTCGGCTGCTTCAGGTACCCACGAAACTCCACAGCCTCCTGGCTGAGTCCCCTGGCCAGAGGGGAACAGTCACGCTCTCTTTCACGCTGGTCCTGCCCCTCATCCACAGATGTGTAGTCCCTGCCGCTGGAGGAGAGCGTCAGGCCCAGGGAATGTCTCGCCAGGCTTATGCCACTGTCGTCACTCCCTGGCAGCTGTCTTTGGTAGTCCTGGCTCTCTGAGCCCGAGAACTGGCTCAGGCCAGAGGAAGAGTCTTGTAGGCAAATGCCGCTGTCAGTGCTGGTGCAGCTGCTGTTCCCCCGTGCTAGGCCTTCCAGCTCCAGCAGGTGTTCGTGGTCATCCGGGGAGGTCAGGAACGTGCAACCCTTGTCTGGTGGCTGTTGTGCCGGGCTGGAGCCGCTGTCTGTGCTGTGGTGCTGCACGGTGTCCCTCTGGCACACGGAGAGTTGCTGGATTGACTCCTCATCCAAGCACACAACCACGTCCCTGGCCCCGAAGGGGAAGTGCTCGTGCTCTGACCCGGAGGGTTTTAGGAGAGATTTCTGGGCGGGGCGGAAAGAAGCAGGAAGATGGGTTATCTGGCTTTGTTCCCTCATCCCCTACTTGTTTCTGTTTGTTGCTTGGCTCACTCCCCACATCTACACCCACACCAGCACTCGCCACGGGGCCAGCGCTCGGCTGCTGGACCCATTGCAGCTGAGCTGAGCAACCCCAGCTCCCACGGACGCCCTCTGGAGCCACCCAGGCTCTGCATGGCTGAGCATCAGGCCCAGGGTGCCGCAAAGTGGGCAGGAAAACAGAGGCAGTTTGGAAAACATGAGCAGTGTGGACTGGTGGCAAGAGCTGAAACTAGACCCAGGGGCTTTGAGTCCTGGGTCAGCACCCTGCCTCCTGGAGAACACGGCTCCCGTAGACTGGGAACCGAAAAGCTCTGTGCTCACACAGACCAGCAGTGCTGTGTGTGGCAGGGATCTGCCTGCCCACTGCACTTAGCAACACTACGCCAGAGGGACCCTGGCACACCGGGAGTCAAAGCGATGCTCATGTGGCCATTAGCGCCTGGTTGGCTTACCAGTATGGCTGGTGTCCTCATGGGTTGCTTTACATATGCACAGAGTAGAAGAGTGCCCAGGAGAAGAGTGGCTGAGAAAACCAGGAGAACGATGCCAACACTGACTGATATAATCCCCGTGGTCTCTGGAAAGGAATAGAAGACTGGAGTTAGTGCGCCATGTGGCACAGGCTCTTGAGTCACGCTGCCATTGCATGTCCGGCAATAGGCGCATATGGCGCCCTGCAGAGATCAGGGACATGAACCACGCCAAGGCTCTGACAAGCGAGGTGTGCCCAGCTCTAGAGCCTTTGATCTGAGGAGCCCCCTGGACTTCACAAACAACCCTCCTGTGAAGTAGGGGAATACCCCCCTTTTTACAGGTGGGGAAACTGAGGCACAGAGTGGGGCAGTGACTCACTCAAAGGCACTTGGTGAATCAGTGGCAGAGCCAGGAAGAGCATCTCCGGGTCCTTTGCTCAGTGAATGAGCCTCCCTCCCACCCATAGCACCGAGGGAACCCTAGATTAGACTGGCCCTCCAATGTGCCATCAGGGCTTTGTAACATTTCACAGCCTTATGTCCTTAAAACATATCAGTGTGTGGCTAGTGTGTGTGTGAGGGGGGATCTCTGGAGGGCTAGTGTGTGTGTGAGGGGGAATATCTTAGGGGGGAGCTGCGTACGTGTGACAGGGAGGATCTCTGGGCGTGTATATGGCCTGGCTATAGGATTTTGGGGCTCCCCAGTAGCTTTATTCTCCAGGGACACATCACCACAATCTCGTCTTCCCTCCCACACAAATTCCTCCAGTCCCTCCTCCCTCTCTGCCTGTCCCTGTGCGCAGTGGCTATTGCCATATGCTATGCACAGGCAGCAGCAGGCCCCAGAGGCTGCATGCCCCCGACCTCGCAGGACGTGGGAGTCATCTCAGCCACATGGCTCTGGGAATGTCGTGAGGACTCCAGAGCTGGCCACGTGGCTCTGCTGTGTCGTGGCGGGGTCCCTCGAGTGGGGAGGCTCAGTACCACCTCAAGAGCATCCTCCTTGGGGGCACTGTCTGGGGCAGAGTCTCCCTTGTGTCTAAGCGCCACGTGGAGCACAGGAGGATCTGGGGAATGGGAGGCATCAGGCTATGGCTACAGCTCTCTGATTCCGAGAGCTGTTCTGCCCTGGACCCAGCCCCAGGCGTGAGTTAGAGCAGCCCAAGAGCTGCCGAACCGTACGTCAGCAGCACGTGGTCCCTAAGGGTCCGCATGGCAGCTGAGGAGTGAGCAGGGAAATATCCAGCAGTGGCTTTGCTGGAGTGATGGGTGGAGCTCAGACCCACCCAGGTGGTAACAATAGACCAATAGACCCAGCATGTCCATTTACCGTCCTTCTCGGGGATCGTGACACACTTCTCCTCGGTCCCGATGGAGGCGACTGGCCTGGAGAGGACACGTGGCTCTACACGGACGCAGTACTGCTCGCCCCACAGGAGCATGGGGATGTCAAACTCTTCTCTGGTCTCCACCTGCACCTGCTGAAAGAGTCACCAGAAGGACTGTCACCTTTGGCAGGCTGGGCACTGGTGACCAGCACAGAGTGGCCCGGGCTGGGGCTGCAGACCAGGACCTGGGGAGTTTCTTGGGCATTTGGAGGTGGTTCCTTCACCTGATTTGGCCCCTGTGGTTCTGGGTCTGAACTGGGCCCGCTTTTGGGCTGGCTTGGGCATGTTTTGGGAATAGCCAGACGTTCCCGTGAGCAGCTGATCTCATGAGATTCCCACTTTTCCAACAGTGCAGATAGTTGAGGGCGCAAGTGTGGCCTTGTGGGCTGGGATCTGGGGCAGCAGCTCAGGACTCCTGGGTTCCATTGCCAGTGCTATCACTGACCTCCTTGGTGACTTTAGGCAAGACGCTTATCTCCCTGGGTCTCAGTGCCCCATCTGTAAAATGGGGATAACCATCTATTGAGATTGTCTCTTACTCTGGGTCTGTGCAATGGGGCCTTGCTCTAGTGTGGGGCCATTAGGTGCTATTGCAATTATTTGCACCTGATCCCTGGATTGGCTTTAGGTCTGAACACAGAACTCCCTGGCCCGTGTCGCGCTCTGTCTGTCCATATTTGAGCAGGTCAAAAATTTAAAATGTTTCTCTTGAAATCTGTTGCTCTTTCAAAGTTGTTTTCATTTTACGGTTCATGGTCAATGTGAAATTTGGTTTTTGTGAAATTCTTTATATTTTTAATTGAAATGCTCATTCTCATTTTTTCATTGACTGAAAACCGACTCAACAAAATATCCCAGTGATGGATTTGGGATCTATTCCAGTACAAGTGTTGATGAAAACCTCACAACTTATTGTTTATAAAAAAAATCAATATTGTTGATTTTTTTGTAAAAAAAAAAAATTAGTTTAAATCATGACAATTTTTCAACTTAAAAATGTCTTGTTCAAAACATCTCAACCAGTTCTAAGTATGAAGGCCATCGACACTGCCCCCAGCCCCATGGAGTCTGGGTGACACAAGTGCTGGCTGTCTTACCTGGAGATTGTCTGACGCCCTCCTGACATACGTTCTGTATTGTCTACCATACTTTTGTATATCTTTGTATGAGACAGTCTTGTTCCCCACTCTCAGGATCAGCTGCTGCAGGCTCACGTGGATGGTGTTACCTGTCACAGACAGACTCACATCTGATAGACGCAGAGTAGCTGGAAAAACATAATACAGAATCCGTGAGAATTGTTTCTCTTTTGTGCCGCTCACAGAGGTTTGTTCTTAGAGTAATCACAGGAGCCCAGTGTCAAAGAGCACTCGGCCCACATGCATTTCAAGTTCTGCTCTCCGATTCTATTCTATGCAAGTTCTTAGCCCACCCTCATCATCCTAGCATCTCACCCCTGGCAGTAGTGCATTAGTGACGTGACTAACATCTGTCACATGAGGTTTGTTCAAACTAAACCAAAACAGTTTGTCAGAATGAACTCTGCCACCCTGACTCTGCCACGGACTCTCTTGAGCACCTTGGCCAGAGCACGGGCTGCGAGTGCTTTATGAATGCAGCTGTCGTTACTAGCACTTAGTGACTAGGCACCTGAGTAATCATATGGCAGGGGTCAGGAGTAAGCTCCCCAGCTAAGCAGAACTATAGCTCTGACACCAAGCACGTGAAAGCTATTTGCTAACAGCTACATCAAGTTTACAGGATGCAGTTTTGGGGCTATGGATTTTAGGGTCCAGAAGAGAAAATGATAGAAAAACCCCAGGTACCTTCTTTTAGGGAAAAAGCGTTTGTCCTGGTCCAGCCAGAGGTGTGGTTTCCAGATACTGCCCTAACTCTTGCATAGTAGCGTTGAGAAGGGTCCATTGTCTGGTAGGTCAGATCGCAGGAGTGCCCAGAGATCCCAGTGCAGTCTGGGACAGCCATCCAGGGCCCGGACTTACCATATCTGTAGGGAGAATGTCACTCCTTAATTAAATACTTTCTGGGTGTGGGAAGCATTAGGGCTGCTGGAAAGTTAACTCAAGATTTCTATGAACTGATTTGCACGTTAAATATCAGAGCAAGTGTAAAGCAAAAGTGAAATATGCCTTGTGACTTGGGTTTTAGAGGAGATTTCATCTCCCTATGGTCCTGGGTACTTACAGCTTATATTCCACTTCATACAACGTGTCGCTGGAGTGGTTCACTCCGGGCGTCCAGTGTAGTACGTGGTTTATGATGTCAGCAACAAATCGCACTTTGCCTGGTTGGGACAGACTCTCACCTGCAGGAAGGAATCAAAAGGGAGAGTTTGCAACAGGCCAGTCCTGGGGAGGAGCCAAGGGGCCCAGGTGCATTGTGGGGTGTGGTCTTTTCATAGGTCTTATTGCAGTGATGTGTTCACCTCAGCACACACTCCAGAGCTGGGCCTGGGGAGATGTCCCTGTGGACAGGAATGCGGGGAAAGTTCTAGTTTGTCTGGGAAACCCAGCATTTGAAGCAACAACCCTTTCATTCTACTCAGCCTCTAGTAGGGCCCAGAGCATCCTTCTCCGAGTGAGTGTCTCCTCTGCACTTATCATGGAGAAGACACAGACCCTCTCCACAAACAACAACAGGGATGAACTCTGCTCCCCCTGGGAGCTTCTGCAAAGGATTGGGTCATAGTCCATAAATATCACCTCCCCGGGAGCTAGGGTGACCAGATGTCCCGATTTTATAGGGACAGTCCCGATTTTTGGGTCTTTTTCTTATATAGGTTCCTATTACCCCCCACCCCCTGTCCCGATTTTTCACACTTGCTGTCTGGTCACCGTACCGGGAGCAGCTACATCATCTCTGCATCAGCTGCTCTGCTTTCTCCCTCCCTCCATCTTTCTATCACGTTCTGTCTTCTGCTGCTCCACCTTCCACCCCAGTAGAACCTTCCTGAGCTTCAGAGCCCCACATAAGTAGCCCATGAACAGAGTCATGACTGCAAAGCCAGCCATATGGTCCACAACCCCCTAGTCTCTCCTGCTGCCCTGTATGGTGTCCTCGAGTCCCCGGGGGGCTCAGTGTGAAGCTGCGTGTCTTTGACTCCATCACTGCACCTGGGCTCGCTCATTTCAAAGGAAAGGGAAAGAACATTTTAAGCAGAGTGCTGAACTCTCAGTGGTCACACCCTGATGGTTCAACTCGGAATGCCTAGGGCCAGCAGCTCAGCCTCATACCACCTGCAGTGACTTTTAAAATATCCATTAGGTGCTGTCCACACTTAACACGAAAGCCGCAGAGTGAAACTCCAAGCAAGGAACTTGCTGAAATCTTTCTTTCTTTCTTTCTTTCTTTCTTTCTTTCTTTCTTTCTTTCTT
>NW_020664725.1:17539980-17544867 GCF_002925995.2 Terrapene triunguis | reverse complement strand
CTTTCTTTCTTTCTTTCTTTCTTTCTTTCTTTCTTTCTTTCTTTCTTATTAATACCAACAAAAAAACCAGAGGTGAGAAGCACCAATTCGTGGTTCCATTATAAACAAATGTTCACAGGTTTCTGAGTTGGGAAATTCATTGAAACTGGCTCTTTACCACAATTTCAGTTTTGACAAATCTGCATTTTTCAGTGGTAAAAACTTTTTTGTTGAAAAATTCCTGACCAGCTCTAATCAGTATCCTTATTTTGCAGATAGGAAAACTGAGGCCGAGGGAAGTTAAGTGACTAGCCCAAGATCACCCAGGAAATAAGTAGCCGAGCCAGGAATAGAACCAGGTCCACAAGTCCTAGTCTCCTGATCAGTTACTGGACCACGAAGTGTTGTGAAGGATATTTATTTAATATTTTGACAGTGCTTTGGCAATTAAATTGTTGGATGTTTTCCTCTTCCCCCTCTTTGACTGAGGAATGGTTGTCTGACACTAGTTTGATGAACTTAGAACCACCTGACAGTTATTTGAAATGACACAGAAGTGCTGTACTTGCTACTGACCGATTATGGTAAAGGCAGAAAAATGCAGAGATATTTTCAGAGAAATCACAGTCAGAGGAAACCCAGTTCCTAGACTGGACCAGGTGAGAGTGGCATTCTAGGGAATGGGCATGGAGAATGGATTTTCTAACCAGACAGAACACTGGCCGTGGAATTTTTTTTGAAAGAATTTCCTGTCGCTTTGTTCCTTTCTGAAGTTGCTGCTGGTTTAATCCAACTGAGATGGGCAAGGAGCTTGCAGCCCTGGGTATTTTGATTTGTGGGCTGTGGAGGGACATCTTCTTCCTTGGTGTAGCCAATACAAGCACGAATACAATGGCAAGTAAGACCACTCAGAGAAGGAACACATCTGAGAATGACTCTACCCTTTAGACAAAACCCTAGGAAGACTGGTCCAGTAGTTAGGATGAGATTCAGGACACCTGGGTTCAATTTCCTATTCTGTCACAGACTGCCTCTGGGACCTTGGGTAACTGAAAACTTCAACGACTTAGTTCTCAGCTTGCATCCAGCCATCCTGCTGCTATGTGGAGGGGAAAGACCCCTGGGCTCCAAACACCTTGTGTCTTCTGAGCTATAACATTTCCTGGTCCAATGTCAAAATATTATCAGCTAACGGCAGTCGCTGCTTTCCTGTTTACCTCCTTTGCAGCGGTTGCTGTTCAATAACAAATATGAACCCACCACCTGCTCCCAAAGCCATGGTGTGCGAGCACTAGTGAGCAAAGCTCAGGAGGGCTGGTGACACTGACTTCACAAAGGGTCATTGCAGCGACAAGGGGCCATGTTCACAGGGAGCTGGGGTCCAGATTAGCATTCCCCGAATGGAGACAGACGATGTACAGGGACAAATGGGGATTTCAGGCACTGAAGATGTGTACTTCAACCAGAGGAGAGAGTGAGGGACAAGCTATCTACACCCCTTCCCTCCTGCCGCCCTGCCAGTGTCACCCAGAGAAATCTTATGTGAAAGCAAGCATACAAATAAATATGAATGAAATATTAAAAATCCAAGAGGTTCCACACACTTCCTCCTGCCCCCAGCCCACCTAACCAAGCTCCCAACCCGAACCCTGGGCTGTGAATCACAGCGCTGAGGAGGGAAGGGAGCAGGAGCCCAGGATTAGTATTTAAGAAGTAGGGAAGACACTGGCTGCTGATTAAGGGATGAAGATGGCTTACCATATATCTGCAGGCAGAGGGACACCACCACCCCCACTGTCAGTGCTGCGAAACCTGCTGCCATCCTGGGACCCGCATTGTCCGCAGGTGCCTAGCTGGGAGAGCAGAAAGCAGTGATCTCTGTGAGTTTCGCTAGCACCCTTGTTTTTCCTCTGGGTGGCTGAGCTCAGGATGACGTTTGTGGGGGCGTCAGCGTAACACCACAGCTCTTTGCTCTTTCCACATTTCTCTAGTTTCCGCCCACTCCTCTGCGGCTCATTTGTCAACAGCCATTGGGTATTTCCTCCAAGTGGCCTGAAACGAATCATGCCAGGGACTTTTCTATGAAAAACTGCTAGTTAGGGAAAAAAGAAAATAGCACCAAGTGGTCTACCCACCCCTTGGACAACTGTCCCTTTGCTATTACAACCGAATGGAAAAGCACATCTCATGCCCTGTGGGCAGGGTGGAGAAAAATCAATGTTTAAACAAAATGTTTTTATTTTGTTATTTAAATTATAATCTCTTTCTTTTTAAAAATCAACCAGTTTAAAGTGAAATCTGAATTTAATACAAGATACGTTTAGGCTTCAATTTATTATAATCTCTTAAAACATTTAAATAAAAATTAAATGTGCTGAATCCATGAGTCTCAAAACTTTGAGTGAAAGGCTGCTTTTCTATATAAAGAAAGAATTAATGGGAAAACATCCAACTTTTGAGATCAAGCTGTTATAAATATGGCACAGTCAGTCATGTACTGTACTAAGAGCTTGTTTTGTTTAATCAAATAATTTGATATCCTGATGTGTGTTTAATTAAATTCCAGTTACCATCCTAAAGCAGCTTGACACAAGTCATGAGCAAACAGTTATATGATCAAGTAAATCAGCAATATCTCCGCCACCATTTTCTAACATAGTAAAATGTACAAGTAAGTAATAAGAAACTGAAAATATTAAGCTATGTACTGTGCTTAAATATAGTTATAGGGCTACTCCTAGGTAGCAAAAAGATGTACCAAATTTGGTATAAAGGCTCTATTTTGTAGTAAATCTACATATTTTAAAGGTTATATCAACAAATGAGAATGCACCTTGCTTTAGAAAATAACTGAAGTACAAATGGAAAAGTCGATTAAAATCAATTATTTAAATTGCAGCTTTCCACTTGGTGATTAAATCATAATTTAAATCAATCCACCCTGCCAGGGGGAGAAATTCGGTCCCATGCAGACAGACCAGCATTGTCTAGTGCATGCAGTGACTCTTAACAATGATTTTACATAAGGGTGTGGGAATGGCCAGACTGGATCAGACTATGGGCCATCTCGTCCAGTGTCCCATCCCTGACAGTGGCCGGCACCAGCTGCTTCAGAGGAAGATGCAAGAAACCCTGATGTTATGAGATCAGCCACCTCCAGAGAAAGAATCTTTCTGACCCCCAGTTGTCAGAGGTCAGATCATGCCCTGAAGCAGGAGGTGTGATAGCTCTTCCTAAACTCTTGGTTGTGTTTAAATGTCCTGTTCTAAACAGCAGGCTTTGGGGATTTTCTGAAGACACCTTGGCATTTTGGCAGGGGCCACTGGGCTCTTCGGATTTCAGGGTAAAGTGTTGGGTGGCATCTTACAGCCCGAGGTCAAAGTGGTCTCTCTCAGATCCTCCGAGCATATAGAGCTAAGGCATTTAACAGGGGGTTCTTGCACATGCTTGAGCTGGGGTGTGGGTCTGGCCATGCCACAGTGCCTCATTCATGCCCAGCATGCTAGGACTGAGTTGGACATGTGGCACTTGCTTTGTACTTCAAGCTTTGTAAGGTCACTGAGTTTATCTGAATGCTTTGTTCTGCTATTGCAAAATGAATCCAAACCAAGCCCCTGGCTGGAGGGTTTTTCCTGTGGGTGGTGAGCAGTGCAGCAGTCCTCATGTGATAGAGGTAGTTTCTGATTCAGAAACTCAAGAAGAACTCGGGGAGGAGGAGAATTTCCCACCTGTGCCTCATATTTGTAAATAAACAGAACGAGACAGAAAAGGCCCAGAGAAACTGAGCAGATGTCAGCCCCTGGGCACTCCCGTGATGGGCAAACTGAGCCAGTTCCTGGGCTGAGCTCAGGTCACTGGCTTGCAGAACTCCACAAAGGAGAAGAGCTAACCAGGCCCATTCCTAGAGCAGCAGAGTGGGTCCGCTGGGTACTTGTAAATGTCTTAAGCAATGAGACTTCCACTGCCCTCCTCAGGAGGTGATTCCAGAACTGAAGAGATGAGATCTCGAAGGCAGGAAATTTCTCTTCTGAATCTCCCCATTTTCCTGGGTATGCCCCTGCTGGCACCCTGCAGATGAGCCCCTTAAATTCAGCTCCTCACCCAGCCCAGATGTGAATCTCTAGCTCCTGCAAAGTGAGCCTGGAAATCCTACAGGAACGTCAGGGCTTTTGCAGGAACCCAGGAGGTGAGAAATGCAGGGCAAGGTCCCAAGCCCATAAGAAACTAAACGAATGGGAAAATAAACACTGCTACCCCAGCTCTAGACCAGTGGCACTCAGGGTATGTCTACACTACGAGAGTAGTTCGATTTTAGTTAAATCGAATATGTGCAATCGATATTAGAAAGTCGAACGTGTGTGTCCACACTAAGGACAGTAATTCGACTTTGTCAGTCCACACTACCAGGGAAAGCGTCGACATTGGAAGCAGTGCACTGTGGGCAGCTATCCCACAGTTCCCGCAGTCCCCGCTGCCCATTGGAATTCTGGGTCGAGCCCCCAATGCCTTCTGGGTAAAAAAATGTGGCGAGGGTGCTTTTGGGTAACTGTCGTCATCCGTCAGTCACTACCGCCCTCCCTCCCTCCCTGAAAGCGCCGGCGGGAAATCAGTTCGCGCACTTTTAGATCAGTGACAGCGCGGACGCCACAGCACTGCGATCATGGATCCCGCTGCGACCATCGCTGCAGTTGTGGCCGTTCTCAACGCCTCGCAGCTTATCATACACCTTTCCCAGAGGCAGATGCAGAGAAATCAGGCGAGGAGGCTACGGCACCGCCGTGAGGGCCTGAAGTCGGAGAGTAGCACAGAGCTGTCAGAAACCACGAGCCCCAGCGCCCAGGACATCACGGTGGCAATGGGGCATGTGGATTTTGTTGAACGGCGATTCTGGGCCCGGGAAACAAGCAC
>NW_020664725.1:17450180-17539970 GCF_002925995.2 Terrapene triunguis | reverse complement strand
ATCCTCGGGGACCCAGCCTACCCGCTAATGCCCTGGCTCATGAAGCCCTATACTGGCGCCCTGGACACAGAAAAAGAACTGTTCAACTACCGGCTGAGCAAGTGCAGAATGGTGGTGGAGTGTGCTTTTGGCCGTCTCAAGGGGAGATGGAGAAGCTTACTGACTCGCTGTGATCTCAGCGAAACCAATATCCCCATCGTTATTGCAGCTTGCTGTGTGCTCCACAATCTGTGTGAGAGCAAGGGGGAGACCTTTATGGCGGGGTGGGAGGTTGAGGCAAATAGCCTGGCTGCTGATTACGCCCAGCCAGACAGCCGGGCGATTAGAAGAGCCCAGCGGGACGCGCTGTGCATACGGGAGGCTTTGAAAGCCAGTTTCAAGGCTGAGCAGGGTACCCAGTGACTTTTAAGTTTGTGGACACAGAAGCAGAACTTGCCCCCGTTTCTTTACCCAGTTGCCGTCGACTATCCTCTCCAATCACATACCCCCTTCACCCCCTTCCCAAAAAATAAAATCTGTTCTGTTTTGTTAATGGACACCGTTGTCTTTATTACTGTTTTCGCGGGAATGCTTTAAACCTGGGACGCAGACTGTGGCGGGGGGCGGGTTTAGTGTTGTGATGCAAATGATGCTTCTAAACTCCAGGAATGACAGGCTCCGCGGTGGTGGACTGGTTGTTTCAACGGAGCCTGCCAGCCCTCCTGGCCGGGACTGCGTGTATGTGTCGGCTATGTGACTGTCTTGCAGGGGGAGGAGGGTTACAGATCCCCTGCTGCGCGGCTCTGTGATCCAGGGTAAGGACCGCTGCATAAGATCTGTAACTGCCCTCCCCCGCCACCAAGTCACAGAGCAACACCACCCCCCCCACCACACAGAACATGAAAACCACCTCCCAGACTGACCAGGATAACTAGTCACTGCACTGTATATGTGCCCTGCTGCTGCACCTGCCCCCTGCTAAAGGTGACTGTCCTGTCCAATGACCAAGCCCCTTCCCCCCCTTCAGACAGACTCCCCTCCAAAAGAAGAGGATGGAAACAGAAATGAACAGAAACGTATTCTTTATTAACAACCGCACATGGAACGGGGGGGTGAAACTTGGACGGGGTCTTGTGTGAGGCGGGTAGGAAAGGACTTTTCAAATTTTGGGGAATGAGAGCCTTCTAGTGGTAGAGCAGTCCGCAGGGGTGGAGTGAAATTTTTCACGGCCCCTTCCACCCCTCCGTGTTTGGACTTTGGGTGAGGGGGGTATGGGACTTGGTGGCGGGGCAGGGCAGTTACAGAGAGACTGCAGCGGGGCTCTCTCCTCCTGCCTCCGGTCCTGCAGAACATCCACAAGGCGGCGGAGCGTGTCCGTTTGCTCCCTCATTAGTCCAAGCAGCGTTTGAGTAGCCTGCCTGTCCTCCTGTCGCCACCTCTCCTCCCGTTCAATGTTTGCCCGGTGCATTTGGGACAAGTTCTCCCTCCACTGTGTCTGCTGGGCTGCCTGTGCTCGGGAGCATGCCATTAGTTCAGCAAACATGTCTTCCCGTGTCCTCTTCTTCCTCCTCCTAATGTGCGCTAGCCTCTGGGCAGATGTGGCTGTGGGAATTGGAAAAAGGGAGTGAATTCCTGAGACAGAGCAATGTATCTGTGAACAGAGAACATAGTCTTTCTCTGTGAACAAGACCATGCAGAGCACCTATCACACGCGCACTGAGGACAAGGTCGAATTTTCGGCCCTCGCCTACCGTGCCTGCGGTCTTGCTGTGGCGAGCTGAGGAGCAGGGCTGGACACCGGACTTTGTCTAGCTGGCAAACATGGTAAGCCGTAGACTTGTGGCCGCTTAAAACTTTAAGAGTGGCACTGGCCTCCTTTCACATAGAAAGCAATGCGAGTCTCTGCTGGCAGCAATCCTGCAAGCATGAACTCTGGCCCTGTCCCACCCCCTCGCGGCTGTAAACCGCGTGGCTGTAAACCGGCGGTTGCAGTTCTGTAAAGGGACGGGCAAGCAGTCCCAATACTAACTTTCCCCTACCTAATTCACAGCAGGGAGTCATGCCAGACATCACCCTCCTGAAGGTCTCTGCGAGCCAGAAGGAGCGGATGCTTCGTGACAGCCTGCAGAAACCGGGGCCATTTGCTGCGCTGCTCTGCAAGGCCATGATCCCGGAGTACCTGCTGGCGTTGTGGCAGGGAAACGTGTCCTACCACGGGGGGCCTAATAAGCTCTCCCTGCCCAGGAACCTGCTGATGAGGCTGGAAAAACACCTGCAGGAGGTGTATGAGGAGTTCTCCCCGGAGGATGTCGCCTCTATCCCCGGTTACATTGACCAGTTCTTGGCTTAGGTGCCCTTGGAGGGACAAATGACTGCAGGGTTTTGGGCACTATAATCATGAAGCGGACATTGTGCAATTTTTTGGAAATGGTTCGGACTATATATTGAGGCGCCCAAAGACAGACTAATCATGACACACTTTGCACTGATTCCCCTTTTGTTTGACTTTCCTGTTTACATGTTTTGAAGCACTTTACCCACTGTTAATATTTTCAATCTTCCTGTTTTGTTGCAAATAAATGTTTACATGTTTTAAAGCACTTTAGCTACTGTTAATATTTTAAATATGCCAGTTATGTTGTAAATAAATGTTTAGATATTTAAAACACTTACTGATTGATCCTTCCCCTGAATCTGTGTCTGGGGTAACGGCGGGGGACGGTTGGTAGGGGATCTCGGTCAGGGTGATGAAGAGCTCCTGGCTGTCGGGGAAATCAGCGGTGCCAGCGCTGTCGACTGCCTCGTCCTCCTCATCTCCTTCTTCATCTTCCCCGTCCGCTAACATGTCGGAGGAACCGGCCGCGGACAATATCCCATCCTCAGAGTCCACGGTCAGGGGTGGGGTAGTGGTGGCGGCCGCACCTAGGATGGAATGCAGTGCCTCGTAGAAACGGGATGTGTGGGGCTGGGATCCAGAGCGTCCGTTTGCCTCTTTGGTCTTCTGGTAGCCTTGTCTCAGCTCCTTGATTTTCACGCGGCACTGCATTGCATCCCGGCTGTAGCCTCTCTCTGCCATGGCTTTAGAGATCTTCTCATAGGTCTTTGCATTCCGTCTTTTGGAGCGCAGCTCGGCAAGCACGGACTCATCTCCCCACACAGCGATGAGATCCAAGACTTCCCGATCAGTCCATGCTGGGGCCCTCTTTCTATTAGATTGCACGGCCATCTCTGCTGGAGAGCTCTGCATCTTTGCCACTGCTGCTGAGCTCGCCACGGTGTCCAAACAGAAACTGCGATTCAAACTGCCCAGACAGGAAAAGGAATTCAAATTTTCCCGGGGTGTGGCCGGTCAGAGCATCCGAGCTCGGACTGCTGTCCAGAGCGTCAACAGAGTGTTGCACTGTGGGATAGCTCCCGGAGCTATTAGCGTCGATTTCCATCCACACCTAGCCTAATTCGATATGGCCATTTCGAATTTAGCGCTACTCCTCTCGTTGGGGAGGATTACAGAAATCGATTTAAAGAGAGCTCTATGTCGAACTAAATGGCTTCCTGGTGTGGACGGGTGCAGGGTTAATTCGATATAACGGCGCTAAATTCGACATAAAAGCCTAGTGTAGACCAGGCCTCAGTGTGCTAGGGACCAGGCTGCGTACAGTGGAGTTTGTGGGCGGAGGCAGCAGGAGGGCAAAGGATGAGGCAGCAGGTGTGCACAATTCCACCTGCTACAACAGCCCTGCTCTACCCTGCTTTCTCCTGGGACTGGAGAGGGGGAAGCTGCTAGTCCCCTGTCAATTCACAGCTGCCCCAAGTCAGATCTGATCAATGTTGACTAGAGAGTCCTGCAAGGCCTGAAATGAAGACGCCAACATTCCACGCGCGCTGCTACTTTCTGTGTCAGGCAAAACCCTTCAAACAAAAAGCCTTAGGAAGAGAAATGCAGAAGGGGGAAGCACTCGGAGAGCAGAGCATGGCCGGCGATGTCCAGCCGGGCAGTGGGTTGAGAGGCCTGGGGGAGGCTGTGCCGTTTAGAAGAAAATGAAATGGTCTTAAGGAGAAATCGCAGCTGTGAAGCACACTCATTCTGAGAGTGCTGGTTTCACACCTCAGCCCAGTGCTGCAGGGCTGGAGTTTGTTTGGCAGGAAATATCGAGGGCTGCTCCGAGCCCCCTCCCCCACTCATACACACTGGCTTCCCCATGAATTGAAGAGAGCTCTGCTGGAGACGCTGCACCCTGCGTTCAGCAGCACAGCAGGGGTTTGCACGCAAGGTGTGCTCAGAGCCAGAGGGGTCAGGTAGCTTCAGCAGCGTTCCCAGCACACGTGTTTCAGACACAGCTGTCACATGGGAGGCCTGAGATTCAGAGGTGCCCATTAGGTTCTGCGGAGCAGCAGGTGCATTCTTTCCAGATCCGTCCTGTGCATTCAGCAGCACAGCAGGCACCTGCAGTCCCGGGGGCCTGGGGCCGTTCAGCGGCAGGGCAAGCATGTGTGTTCCAGACATGGCTCGTACCTTCGGCAGCATCGCAGGCACGTACGTTTTGGATGTGCCTGGGCCGTTTGCAAGCGCCAGGCACTGCAGACATACCCAGTATCTGCAGCTGTTGACATACTGCCTCTGGGAGTCCTCTAGTTCCACATGTAATGGAACTCTCCCATCTGTCTGCCCAGGATGAGCCAGACCTCCCTGGACATGGGCTTGGCCTCCTGCTACAGGGAGCTGATGTGTCAGACTAAGGAAAGAGGAGAGGACCCTGGACTCCCCGGCGGGTTAATCTGCCCAGCCCTTTGTGGGCAGCAGACAAGATAGACTTTGCTCTTCCTCAGCCCTAGCCCTCTGCATATCCCACAGTCGTCTTCATCGGTTAGCCATGTGCTGGGCTGGATCACTTCTCCATTTGCAGACACCTCCAGCCCTGTCCCACCGCCTACCGGGGGGTGACAATAAACGAGGGCAGCATGGCTGTGCCTATGCCCAGCTCTGTACTAACCCTCCACAAACCAATCTGTCCTGGAGAGGGGTGTTGAGTCTGCTCAGGAGGGGACACCGGGTCACAGGCTGAGGAGGGGCTGCTGAGTTTCCCTTTCATGCTCCAAGCTATTGACTAATCTCTGCTTTGACCACCTACTCCACATTTCCAACACACTGGAAAGCACCCAATGGCCTCGCAGAGTGACACGAGTTTCGATAACTCCGTGAAGTTCCTACAAGTGGCAGCCAAGGGGGTTAGAAGAGGGGACAGGGAGCTGGGATTCAAGGATCTGTTCTGGGTTATGCCACTGACTCACTCTTGGCCTCGGGCATGTCACTTCATCACTGCGTGGTTCCACTGGAGGAATTTTTGCTGCTTGTGGGGTGTTTTGTGAGCTTTAATGAGCTCGTTGTCCATGCTAGCTTTGGGCAGTGCTGCTGTCAGGGTGAGCGAGGCACTGCAGAGCATTGGCCAGGGATCAGTGTCCAGTCCTGTTATAACTGCCCAAGCAATTCTCATTACTCAGAGATTTTCCCAAAGCCGCACCCTACGTTTTTCCTTTGCTCAGATTCACCCCAGTTAAAAGATTAAAACTAGGAAGCTAGGAGAAAGTTTGGCTTGGCTCAAGAGTCCATCAAAATATCAAAAAGCTAAAAACATCAGTGCTGGGGAGAGGTGTGGGCCGATGCGCTGGTCCTGGGGAGCAGGCCCAGCGCATGGGTACATGGGGGCCAGTCCCACGCTGCTGTCACCTGCATATCCGAATGACGCCTGTTCTGTAGCAGACACAAGAGCAGGAGCTGGGTGAGCTCTGTGCTCTGCTGAGCTCTCTCCTGCCCCAGCTGCGTCTGTCCCAGAAGAGCCTCAGTGCTGAAGTCAGACATGACAGGCCAGGAAGCAGGATGAGGAAGAGCCAGAATTGTTGGGTGGTGGCAGGTGTTGGCAGGCCGCCTTGTTGGCTGGCACCAGGCTCTGCTGTTACTTATCCCCCCATTTGTCTGTCCGTTCATCTGTTGTATTGTGAGCTCTCTGGCCAGGCAGTCTGTTCAGTGCCTGCTGCACTGGGGCCCCGATCCCTGACTGGGGCCCTGGGGTGCCACAGCAAGAGAACTAATAGCAATGAGAACCAACGTGCAACTCTCCCGAGCACCTCTGAGTCTGACCCCCGCTCCATCCCTCTCCCCACACAACGTAGCAACGGGTCCCAAGAGAACCACGCAGCGACTGAGTCTGACAGTGAAATGACAAGTTACGGGATGGTGCTGCCGCTCAGCACTGTAAAAACAGCCTAGAAGCAGAAGTGCAAAAATACATTCCCTGGTGATCACATTTTCAGTGGAGTCCATTGAGTTGCCCCCTGCCCCCCATGGGGACTGTTTTGTTTAATTGGGACGACTCATTTTCCCGTTGTGGGCCCCCTTGTCTCACCAGAGCCAGGTGCCTCCATCTCTTTAACGAAATGTCCGTGCAGCAGAGGAGTTTGCCCAGGATGACACCAGGTGCGCACTGTTGGGGTCTAGATGGGCATCGCACAGCCTGGGCTTTGCAATAATACCTGCTCAGGGAGCTGGGGAAGTTACTGCTCTGGCTTGAGGTTTTGCTTCATGCTGGCTGTTCGCAGGGTAATGCAGCAGCAGCTAGAGTTGTGGGAAGCTCTTTCAAACCAGAACGGCAAAGCCTTCCTCTTGTCCTTTTGTAAATACCGTCGGTCCCAGAGAATGCATCGGGGAGCCTGACCCTGCAGCGCTCACTGCCGAGTTGGATGGCTGTTGCTCAAGGCTATTTATGTTACTAACGTGTTGGTTACACAGCCATGTTAGCAGGTGAAAATGCAGCTGGGGAAAGTGAACAAACTGTGAGGAGTCCGCAGGTCGCACAGAAAGGTGCTGGGGATGAAGTTGATTAAAGATTTTTGTGTGACTCGTTGTTTCCTTATTTGGCTTTGTAAAAATCATTCTTGGAGTTGCCCCAAGGTGAGTCTGTAAATCAGGGGTCCGCAACCTTTCAGAAGTGGTGTGCCGCGTCTTCATTTATTCACTCTCATTTAAGGTTTCGCGTGCCAGTAATACATTTTAATGTTTTTAGAAGGTCTCTTTCTATAAGTCTATAATATATAACTAAACTGTTGTTGTATGTAAAGTAAATAAGGTTTTTAAAATGTTTAAGAAGCTTCATTAAAAATTAAATTAAAATGCAGAGCCCCCGGACTGGTGGCCAGGACCTGGGCAGTGTGAGTGTCACTGAAATATCAGCTTGCGTGCCGCCTTCGGCACCCGTGCCATAGGTTGCCTACCCCTGCTGTAAATCATTCTCCGAGGCAATGAGTGAGGTGAAAGGGAACCCAAGTGCTGGCAGACACAGGGACAGGCCAAATTCAGATCTGGTACACGCATGTGCAAATTCACTGGCGTTGTACAGGCATACACCAGGCCTGACGAGCCCCCTCCAGCTCTGCACAAACAACAGAGCGTGAAAACAACAAATATAGGGGCGGCAAAACAAAATGCACCCCAGAGTCACAATGGCACAGGAACGACAAACGTGCACGTACTCTACATCCATCCGCCTCGTCAGACAGTGTCTGAAATGCAGTAACGGCCAGAGCAGCCATTCTGCATCATCACGACATCCAGCCCAATCACATGGGAGAGGGGAAGGGCATGAGAACCCTTGCAGTGCGTGGGCTGCATTTGCAGCTGACATATCGGATGCCTGCAGCGCCCAGCCCAGTGTGATCAGCAGGTGCAATGCTGACCTTTAGAGTGTGTGACAAGCCCCCAATAAAGGACACTACGCAAGCAGCTTCTGAGACGAGTGCTGGAAAGGAGCTAGTGTTAATTTCCTTCCCACCTAGGCAGCTGTTCATTACCTGGGCCAATACACTGTTGTCAGGAGCTGCTGCTGCAGGGGCCCCAGGTCTGCACCAGGGACTGAGTAAAATGCTAGCGGTGCATGTCCTGGTGCCACATGGTGTGGAGAACAAGTTGTGTTCCGCTGACTTCAGCGTGCCTGAGTGAGAGGAGCTGCATCCCCCTGTATTGCGCACCTGGGCGGCCTCCCCCGTCCCTCCCACCAAATAGGAATCTGCTCCCTCCACAAATGCATTCTCAGAACTGACACAGACCCTGGGTTCCCTCTCACTCCACAGGACTCACTTCCCTCACCCCGGGTGACATGGCAAAGCTGTGTGGGGGTTTGGGCGGGAATGTGTGGGTGGAGAAGGATGATGATTGAGAGACTTCTGAAGCAGGAAGAATAGCAAATATGGCAGGTGACCCGCTTGGCTTCACAGAGAAATCTTTGGTGAGCTTAAACACAAAAAGGAAGCTTACAAGAAGTGGAAACTCAGACAGATGACTAGGGAGGAGTATAAAAATATTGCTCAAGCATGCAGGGGTGTAATCAGGAAGGCCAAAGCAGGTTAAGGACTATTTAGAAAAGTTGGACATGCACAAGTCCATGGGTCCAGATCTAATGCATCCGAGAGTGCTGAGGAAATTGGCTGATGTGATTGCAGAGCCATTGGCCGTTATCTTTGAAAACTCGTAGTGATCGGGGGAGGTCCCGGACGATTGGAAAAAGGCAAATATAGTGCCCATCTTTTAAAAAGGGAAGAAGGAGAATCCGGGGAACTACAGGCCGGTCAGCCTCACCTCAGTCCCTGGAAAAATCATGGAGCAGGTCCTCAAGGAATCCATTTTGAAGCACTTGGAGGAGCGGAAGGTGATCAGGAAGAGTCAACATGGATTCAACAAGGGCAAATCATGCCTGACTAACCTGATTGCCGTCTATGATGAGATAACTGGCTCTGTGGATATGGGGAAAGTGGGGGTTCCCCTGGGTGGGGGATGTGATATATCTTGACTTTAGCAAAGTTTTTGATACGATCTCCCACAGTATTCTTGCCAGCAAGTTAAAGAAGTATGGATTGGATGAATGGACTGTAAGGTAGATAGAAAGCTGGCTAGATTATCGGGCTTAATGGGTAGTGATCAACAGCTCGATGTCTAGTTGGCAGCTGGTATCAAGCGGAGTGCCCAAAGGGACGGTCCTGGGGCCGGTTTTGTTCAACATCTTCATTAATGATCTAGATGATGGGATGGATTGCACTCTCAGCAAGTTCGCGGATGACACTAATCTGGGGGGAGAGGTAGATACGCTGGAGGGTAGGGATAGGGTCCGGAGGGTAGGGATAGGGTCCAGAGGGACCTAGACAAATTGGAGGATTGGGCAAATGAGGTTCAACAAGGACAAGTGCAGTGTTCTGCACTTTGAACGGAAGAATCCCATGCACTGCTACAGGCTGGGGACCAATTGACTAAGCGGCAGTTCTGCAGAAAAGGACCTGGGGATTACAGTGGATGAGAAGCTGGATATGAGTCAACAGTGTGCCCTTGTTGCCAAGAAGGCTAACGGCAAATTGGGCTGCATTAGTAGGAGCGTTGCCAGCCGATCGAGGGAAATGATTATTCCCCTCTATTTGGCACTGGTGAGGCCACATCTGGAGTTTTGCGTCCAGTTTCGGGCCCCCCACTACAGAAAGGATGTGGACAAATTGGAGAGAGTCCAGCGGAGGGCAATGAAAATGATCAGGGGGCTGGGGCACATGACTTACAAAGAGAGGCTGAGAGAACTGGGCTTATTTAGTCTGCAGAAGAGACGAGTGAGGGGGGATTTGATAGCAGCCTTCAACTACCTGAAGGGGGGTTCCAAAGAGGATGGAGCTCGGCTGTTCTCAGTGGTGGCAGATGACAGAACAAGTAGCAATGGTCTCAAGTTGCACTGGGGGAGGTCTAGGTTGGATATTAGGAAACACTATTTCACTAGGAGGGTGGTGAAGCACTGGAATGGGTTACCTAGGGAGATGGTGGAATCTCCATCCTTAGAGGTTTTTAAGGCCCGGCTTGACAAAGCCCTGGCTGGGATGATTTAACTGGGGTTGGTCCTGCTTTGAGCAGAGGGTTGGACTAGATGACCTCCTGAGGTCTCTTCCAACCCTGATATTCTATGATTCTATGATGGGGTGTGTGTGTGGAGGTTCTCCAGCCGTGCAGTGGGAGAGGTCCGGCTGAATAGTCATCATGGTCCCTTCTGGCATTAAAGACTAGGAAATTGTGCCTTGCAGCTAGAGGCTGGGTGTGCAAGGGGCCCACACATACATCAAGCAGCCCTGATTCTCATTATTAATAATAATGGCTTACGGAGTTATTGCACTTTAAGTCAATATTTAGGAAAGCCCTTCCATAGGTCAACAAACACAAGAGAATTTCATCTTTATTTTCTTTATGTTACAACACAGAAAGAATTTAGGCAGACGGAAAAACTGCTGTGTGCCTAATAACCCATCCTATCTGCTGCATCTCTAGTCGTCTGTGAAATGGCAACAGTCAAGGGCATGGGAGATGACTGTATTAATTTTTGAATGTTATGTATCTCTCTGTGGGTTTGGTGGTTATTATGCTGCTGACTAACAAGTACTAAACAGTAATTAGAAAGGTCAGTCAAGCTTTGGCTGCAGGAACCAAAGACAATGGCTTTAGAGAGTAGGTGTTAATTCCTTTGATGTTCACCTCCACTACTCAGAGCAGGAAACCTGCCATGACAATGATTGCACTTAGGGGACAAATGCAGCAGCACCATAAAAACTGATGGAGGGGACATGTAGGAAAGCAAGTCCTCTTGGGTCAGATCTCAGCGGGTGAGGGACAGCTTAGCTCTCACGGGCCCTGTTGGGTCAGAGCTGCATAACAGCTGAAGACAGGAACTTGGTACAACTAAAACTGGAGAAGGGATTGAGCAAATGCAGGATGTAGTTACCTAGTGGAATTTGACCAGGGAATCTTGGCTAACCCCCTGACTCTTCCAGAAAGTGCCACGGGACCTTCAGTGACCACGAGAGGTCTGGTTCTGAGTCTTAAGGGAGTGAATTGTCTACGTCCTGGGAAAAGACGTCTCCTTGGTAGGGGTTGCGTGGGCACTGACTCAGTGGAAAGAGTGACACTGAATCACCAGTCCCACTTCTTCAGATACCCTGCGCTTTCCTGGTACTCTCTCTGCCAAGGACTGTCCATGCCAGTTTTTGCCAGAGCTGATATGATCACAGAACGGATAAGATCACAGCCTGTGGTTGT
This sequence comes from Terrapene triunguis, assembly GCF_002925995.2. Lineage (NCBI taxonomy): Eukaryota > Metazoa > Chordata > Testudines > Emydidae > Terrapene > Terrapene triunguis. The sequence goes on along the minus strand of NW_020664725.1, from coordinate 17,528,887 downwards.
GTGGCTTCCAGCTAAGTCAGAGAAACATTCACTGAATGAGGATACTCAATTACTGCTCTCTATGGCAATGCAGCCTAAGAAGCAATAACCTGCCCGTGAGCCAAGTTACACACTGAAGAGAAGCCGAAGGCTTTGGCTGTCTCTAAGGCTGCAAGTCTTTCACCGAGGTCATGGATTCTGAGACTTTCAGGGACCTCCATGACTTCTGCAGCAGCCCGGGTGGCTGACCCCAGGGCCCCCCGAGCAGCTGGGGTGGCCCCAGGGCCAACCACACTGGCTGCTGCTCAGGCAGCCCCAGGCAACTGATCCCAGGCCCCAGAGCAGTGGTCTGGGAGCAGCAGTGGTGCCCCGGGCCGCTGGCCCCCCAGAAGTAGCAGCGTCCCCCAAAAACCGCCCCCCAGAACAGCACCATCCACAGGAGCGCCCCTCCCCTCCCCAGCACCTAAGATTTAGTTGGGGTATTTTTAGTAAAAGTCATGGACAGGTCATAGGTGCTGGGATCAGTGTCCAGAAGGAAGCCTGAACCACCCAGTGCACAGAGAAGCTGAATCCCCACAGCCCTGCAGCTTGTGGCATCACTGATTCCTGCACAACGCGAGCAAGCAGCTTTTGGATCTGCAAGTGTTTGAAGCCCATTTTCCAACCGCCAACGCAAGGTGCTTTGTTCTCATTACAGTGCATCTTAGCTCGGAAAACTGCATGCTGGTCACATGTTGCAGCACCCTTAGCAGGGGGAGGCATCTGGGAGTTTGGGCAGTGGCTGGAACGCAGGGGAATTGTCATGGGCAAAGTTCTGGGCTTCTCTACTACAGCTAAGAGCTGGGTAAAAAAAATGCCATTTGAGGCGGGGATTTCAAATTAGGAATTAAAAAGTCACGTCCAGCTCACATTCTTCCATTTCAAAAACTGTTTTTGATCAAATTTTTGGTTTCCAAAAACTGCAACCTGGCAATTTTTAATGAAGACTGACAGTTTTCACTGACAAATATTTGGTTTCCAGTTTCTTAAGGAAAAAACAGAAAACTTCAAACAAAGTTAAAATTTTCCATGAAATTGTTTGGTCCAAAAGCCATTTTGTATATACATTATTATTATTTTTTTTTTGAAAAAACAAAAACAAAAACCAAACCCCCCGCTCAGCTCTGCTCTACAGTTCTTGTGAATCAGCAAAATCCCAGCTGTGCGCCACGGACCAGGAAGTTCTGTATAACCTGTGAGCAAACCAGAGGCCAGCCCCTACGGTGGCTGAAATGACTGCAGGATTGGCATTCAGGTCATGTGGAATTCCCACTCCTGTCCAGCTGAGTCGTGGGGCTAGAGGGAACCAGGGTGGTTGACGGAGTTTGCCGAGTCATATGAGCCACCTATGGAGAATCAAAACCAAAGAGAATGTTCATCCCAATTCCTGCAGGGAGAAACCCGCGGCGGCTTTCCTCTCCACTCCAGACCCTGGCTCCACCCCTGACTTCCCAGGGAGAGCACTAGGGGTGGGTGGGGAGCCGGAGGAAGAGAGAGTTGCAGTGTGAATGGGAGGGAGGAACCGTGTGGAAATGGCGTAACAAAATGGGACTCAGAGGGCCTGACTCCGCACCCCCTTGCTCCTGCATTAGCATCATTTACATCATTCTACCCCCACTTGGCACTGCTGTAAGTGACCACAGGAGGGGCAGGCAGAGGGGGAATCTGGCCAACCGAGTGTCAGGACGGGGTCTGAAGTGCTGCCATTAGCTGGCTCCCTTCTCTAGCCATGCAGCATTCGCCCTGCCTCCTGAAAAGATGGCCGAGATCACACACTGCCATGGGAGCGACTCTTCCCCTTGCAACGCAGCCAGCCCACTACTCCCTGGGAGGGACTCGGGACGACTCTCCATCAGCACGTGGAGTCGAGAGGTCACTCTCCTAATGTCCTGTTGCAGCAGAGATTGGTCACCCCTGTTCTTCCTGCTGCTGTCATAAGACGTTGCTAGGTGACACGGTTTGTACCTCTGTCAGAAATGGGCCATCACATCATTCCACAGGAGCCAGGGGAGTAAATATTGTCATGGAAAGTTTAAACTAGCAGGAAGGTTCACAGGTTCCGTTTTCTCCTCCTTGTAACCACCCAGCTCGTGACAGCTGTGGCTTTGGGAGTGACAGAGAAATGTGGGTCGGGGGAGGGAGGGGTCCCTTGACAAAATCTCCCAGGAGATAAGGGCCCCCTGATTCTCCTCTGCAATCTGCTCCCGTGTTTATCTCAGGATGAAAGGTGTGGGGAGGAGCCATGTTTGTGTCTTCCATATTCTGGGGCACAGGCCTGTCCAGTCCCCTGGTGTAACTGAGAGCAGTCTCAGGGCTGTTCTAATTTATACTTTGTTTCCCATGGCCCCCTGTGGATTGTGGGTAGCACAGAATCACCAGAGGTCTGTGTCCCGTAACTGGAAACCTCATCTTGGTCTGTGCTGCCATGCAGGAGCTGGGCCCTTTTCTCCCAGGATGGCAATAAGCGATCTGGCGAAGAGGCGTGACATGACAGCACCTGCTTTGTGTCCTCTGAGTCAGACTCTCCAGCTAGGAGCTTTAGGAGTGTGTAACCTCACTCCCATGGGAGTTCACTTGAAACTGGGCAGCTCTCAGCGGAAAGCAATTAAGGACTGGGGAGGATCGGGGCGGCTCTGAGCTCAGGGAGAACATTTGTGAGCCATTTAATGTGAGCCTTGCCTTGAACAAACAATCTCTGAATGGAACAAAACCTCCGAGGGTCCCGCAGACTTTGAGTGTCACTGCCCATAACAGATCACCTGGCTCCTCACTCGGGGTGTCCGGGAATTGTTCTTCCAGAAAGATACGTCCGACCCTGGGGTGAGAACTAGGACCCCTACCAGGTTCCTCCCAAGTTTCTGTTGCCTCTGTACCAAGGCACCGCTGCCCAGCTGTCAGGAGCAGGCAGGACTAGCTGATGGGCCGGTATGTAAAAGGCAGATATTTATACACTACGTACGGGGTAATTGGAAACAAACACCCAGCAGTGCTGAGTGACAGGTCAGGCCGGTTTTCCTCTGTCAATTACCCTGGCAGTTGCCACACAGGTGTGAGCACGGACAGACTTCCTGTTCCATTCCCACAGAACTGCCTGCTCTCCACGGCTCAGACACTCTCCAGAAAACCCTGGAGTTGGTGGCACTGTGATCCCCGGACTCCAGCCCTGGTGGTGGCCATGGAACGGGATAGCTATCTGGTAAGCTTGCTCCTCCAGCTCCTTGCAGAGCCAGCAAGGCAGGGAAGTAGGCTCCCTGAGACTGGGGTTTAATTAACGAGCTGCTTTCTTTGCATGTGATGGGTAATTTCTGTGGGGGGAACCTGGGTTTGTTCTCCTGCCCTCTCTGTAGGATGTTCCTCTCCAGGCCGCATGTTTGTAACAGATGGGAGAATTCAGTGGGGTAGGGAGGGAATCACGACTTCTGGGTTCTGTTCCCTGACACCGACCATCACTGCTCCATGACTCAGTTTCCCCATTGGTAAAAGGGGCAGGATAATAGTTACCTTCCTCAGAAGGTGCTTTAAGGCTTAACCAGTGTTTGCCAAGCAGATGGTGGCATTGTGCTAGGGAAGGGGATCTTACTTTTAACTCAGTGGCATTGATTTTTCATGGTGAAATAGACCAGGACCTCATGGAAGTGCAAGGACCAGGGATTAGGCCAAATGCTCTGTTAGTGTAAATTGACCCTGCTCTGGTGAAGTCAATGGAGCAGCATCTATGTGCTCCCACAGAGTATGTGGTCCTGTGTTTGGTACAGAGAGGCAGTGTGATCCAATAGACTGAGCAGGGACTGGGAGCCAGGAACTCCTGAGTTCTGAGCTCCACTCTGTCTCTGCTTGGCCTTTTGCACGTCACTTAAGTGCCTTTCTGTGCCTCAGTTTCCCCATCTGTGCCATGGGGACAATATCTCAGAGTGGTGCTAATGCTGAATCGTGCTGTGTAGTGTTATCGCAAAGACTTTGAGACTCTACTGACCTATGGCATGGGGAGGAGCTCCACAGTCCTGCTGTTCGTTTCTAATTATGATTTTCACCCTCTTAGCAACCAACATCCAACCATAGTCTCTCCTCTTACTGACATTTATCCCTTTCTGTTTGGCGAACAGTGATTGCAGTCTCCTGTGCACTGTACCGAGGAGAAATAACCAGCCTGTTTGGTTTAACAGCTGCATTGACTTCGACTGATGCACAGTAAGTTCCTTGTCGTGGTGAAAACCTCTCTGTCTGCCACTCCTAGAGCTCCCCCCGGGCTGATGTAGCTTCCCGCTGCCCAGTATCAATCCCGCGGTCTGACCTAAGCTGAGTCCAGCTCTGAGTGATGTTGGAAAGCGAGGGGAGAGCAGCGCCTTTGCAAAATCAGGCCAGTCATTTGGGCACCCGCATATCAAGTAAATTACCTAACTTCAGGCACTCACATTTGGCAATTTTGGCTTACCCTCTAGTTGAGAAAGCATGGACCTGGGAATCAGGAGTCCTGAGGGCTGATCTCAGCTCTGCTGCTGACTCACTGCAGGACCTTGGGTAAGCCCCTTCCCTGCTCTGTGCCTCAGTTTCTCCATCTGTAGAGTGGGTGGAATGGTGCTCACTCCCTTTACAGAGGGCTTTGAGATCTGTGGATGAGGGGCTTGTCTCACTGGCTTGCAGGAATCCATTTCTGACCTGCTCCAGCTGACCCAACACAGAGCCAAGGTTTTAGCATTGCAGAATGTCCCTTAATATGTCAGCATTATTCCCTTCTTTGTGCTGGCATCTTCTAAAGCATCTGGTCTCTAAAGTGTCTGACCAGATTTCAAAGGGGAAAAGTCACTGTGACTGATGGCTTCGCTCAGAATCCTAATGACTGGGTGCTAAATAGACCCGTGCCTGTCCCAGGAGATTTGACAGCATCAGAGGAAAAATCCAAGATACCATTGCAGAATCAAGCATGCTTGGTTTTGCTTCGTCACACCACAGGTTTTGGTTCATTATAAACTGTCTCTGTTCTCACCTCAACTTCCTCCTATGATAGTGCATGAGAAGGGATCATTTGTTTATAGTCACAATGGGTGAAACTCCGGCCAGTACAGGGGCCTACTAATCACTTAATCCCATCCAGAAGATGCAAGTGAGGCATAAACCTTGTGCTGGCTCTGCAGTGGGAGGAATCTTGCCCATTGCTAGACAGTCGGTAGTGTCATCGTTATTATGTTAATGCACTATTTATCAGGCACCAGCAGTGCTATGCAAACGCACAAAAGAGCCAGGCCCTGCTTTCCACTCTAGCTCAGAGAAAGGCAAATGAGTTCAGAGGCTAACAGCACATTGTGTGATGATCCGGGGACTAGGAAAGAAGAAGAGCAGATATTTAGGCAGCTCATTTCAATTAATTCAAAACCGCATGTGTTGTTTGGTCTGCCACTGATCTCATTCCTCTCAGGTGACTGATACTGAAATGATTCCTGTGACTTTCTGTTTCTGTTTGCTTCACCGTACCGTAAGGCCCTTTGGTGGTGTCCTTTCATTTTTGATTAAACACCCACTCTGAAGGCGCAGACAATTTCTAACTGTCTCTTGCATCTGCCTTCCCATCATTGTTTGATTCTGAACACTGGCCTTCGGTCCATGCTGTCCCTCTGTGGTGGGTCTCCCTACCTTGTGAACTTCACGTTAGGGACATGGCAGATTGTCTCTCACTTGCAGTCTTTAAGTCAAGATGGGATTTCTTTTTGAAAAGATACACTATTGCTCAAGCAAAAGTTCTGGACTGAGGCAGGAGTTACTGGGTGAGGTTCTCTGGCTTGTGCTAAGCAACAGGGCAGCCTGGATTTTACCATAATGGTCCCTTCTGGCCTTAACATCTATGAATCTATGTTGCTGACGTGTTCCAGTTTTAATTCAAAGATTAAAACTGGAGATGGGCAAATAGTTCATAAAGTGCTGCCTGTGCATCTCCCCCCCCCCGCCCCCCATCCCATCTCCATGAGCAGGATACATAATGAGAATCAATAACTGTTGAGAAATCTGTTTGAAAAATATCAGGAAATTCAGCAGAAAATTACTCTACCAGCTCTACTTCAAACCTATCGGGCCTGATCCTCCACTGAGTCAACGGCGCTAGGATCTGACACCAGCGAGGATCTGGCCCATTAGTTTTCTAGTTTCTCTCCTCATTGTTTCTATCCCAACGTTTTGTGCATGATTCAGGCCCTGCAGCAGTGACCTCGGCAGCACGTTTGGCTCAAACCACGCACACACTTGTGCATTACTCAGCACACGTTTTCAGTGGCCAGCAACTCGAACTCCATGTTGTCTGGGTGACAGAAGACAGCACAAGCCCCTTATGCTACTTAAGTCCCACTTCAACCTTCCTTTGCCTGGTGCACAGAGATGACCTTTTTTTGCTCTCTCTGGATGTCTGGTCTGGCCACAAGTCCCACCTCCAATGAACGCAATGAGATGATACAGGAACTCTCAGCCGAGCCTTGCTCGTGGGACTGCAATGAGCTCCAACCGTGCAGCTGAGCGTGGACCTTTTTGAAATTCAGGCCCCTGTTGCTCCTGGTTAGCCACACTGTTCTGGGGGAGGATCTGAGAAGGGAGGCTGGTAATTTCAGTAAAAAGTACAGGAGTACTTGTGACACCTTAGAGACTAACCAATCTATTTGAGCATAAGCTTTCGTGGGCTACAGCCCACTTCATCAGACGCATAGAATGGAACATACAGTAAGAAATATATATACATACAGAGAACATGAAAAGGTGGAAGTAGCCATACCAACCGTAAGAGGCTAATTAATTAAGATAAGCTATTGTCAGCAGGAGAAAAAAACCTTTTGTAGTGATAATCAAGATGGTCCATTTTAGACAGTTGACAAGACGGTGTGAGGATACTTAACATGGGGAAAGAAATTCAATATGTGTAATGACCCAGCCACTCCCAGTCTCTATTCAAACCCAAGTTAATGGTATCTAGTTTGCATATTAATTCAAGCTCAGCAGTTTCTTGTTGGAGTCTGTTTTTGAAGCTTTTCTGTTGCAAAATTGTCACCTTTAAGTCTGTTACTGAGTGACCAGAGAGGTTGAAGTGTTCTCCTACTGGTTTTTTAATGTTATGATTCCTGATGTCAGATTTGTGTCCATTTATTCTTTTGCGTAGAGACTGTCCGGTTTGGCCAATGTACATGGGAGAGGGGCATTGCTGGCACATGATGGTATATATCACGTTGGTAGATGGGCAGGTGAACGAGCCCCTGATGGCATGGCTAATGTCATTAGGTCCTATGATGGTGTCACTTGAATAAATATGTGGACAGAGTTGGCAGCGGGCGTTGTTGCAAGGATAGGTTCCTGGGTTAGTGTTTTTGTTAGTAAGTATTTGCTTCAGGTTGGGGGGCTGTCTGTAAGCGAGGACTTGGTCTGTCTCCCAAGATCTGTGAGAGCGAGGGATCATCTTTCAGGATAGGTTGTAGATCTTTGAGCTTATGTTCAAATACATGTGTTAGTCTCTAAGGTGCCCCAAGTACTCCTGTTCTTTTCGCAGATACAGACTAACACGGCGGCGACTCTGAAACCTGGTTATTTCAGTGACATTAAAAATAGCTCAGCGCCTGGGCCGCTCCGTGACGTGCCAAGTCCTGTGGGAAATGACAGTAAGGCAAATTGCCCTTGTTCTCCTCCACTCCGGGAGTGTGAAAGCCGCTGGAGGGGCACAGGTAGGAAGTGACATCTCTGCTCCTCTGCGTGTTTTTGGGGGAAGGGCAGAGAGCCCCTCACTGCCCACCTCGCTAACCCTGCTGGGGGTCCTGACTCACAGCTGGCTCAGTCCTTGGCAGCTCACTGGTTGTGAGCCGTGGTTGTGCTGATGGTGTGGGCAGGTGAATGCCACTAGGGACTAGCTGGTCAGGAGCGATGCTGAGGTCACCACGGTAGCAGTCGCACATAGTGACTCTGAGGTCAGAAGGGAGAGCTGTGGAGAAGGACGAGGCCGCTCTTCCCTATTGAGGGGACAACCCCCAGTGTGCTGCTGGCTCTGTCTGGGCGAGGGTTAGTCCCCCAGGCCTCACGCAGATGTTTAGCTCATGCACTGAAGCATGAGGCTTGACTTCCCTTGTTGCTGTTAGCTTAGGACCTGCCCATCGCTTACTGAAGTCAGCGGGAGTCTTTCTATTGATTTCAGTGGGCGTTAGATCGGGGCCTCAGCTGCCTATATGTGTTACTGAAGGAGGCAGTGTGCTCTGATGGGACTGAAAGCCAAGAATCCCAGAGAGCTCTGCTCCCAGGTCCGTGACTGACCCCTCGGTGAGCCCCTCTGGCTAATGTTTTAAAGGGTGACCAGGCAAGTTTGGGTGCTAGTTTGAGACACCCAGATTTAAGGAGGTGCTGAGCACTCACAACTCCGGCTGGAGCCCATGGGCCTGTGGGTGCTCAGCACCCCTGGCAATCTGGCTTTGGTGCATCACGCTGAGCACCCAAACTTAGCCGCTGCTTTTGAAAGCGTTGATGCTAACTTCTCTGTGCCTCACTGTCCCCGCCAGTGACGCCCTGGCTGTGAGCCAGTGGGGTTGGTCATTGGAATGGTCATAACATGAACCATGCTTTAAAAACCCACCCACAATCTTTGAGTCAGTGACCTGTTGTGCAGTGAATTCCGTGGGCGGGGTAGGCTCTGGGTGAACCAGCCAGGAGCGGCGCCAGGGTTTTTGCCACCCTAGGCGGCAGCGCTCCTCCTCTGAGCATTCAGGGGGCCTGGGGTCTTCGGCAGCGGCGGGTCCTTCTGCTCCGCGTCTTCGGGGCACTTTGGCGGCGGGTCCCGGAGCGAGTGAAGGACCCGCCGCCGAATTTCCACCGAAGACCCGGAGCGGAAGGACCCCCCGCCACCGAATTTCCGCTGAGGGCGGCAAAATGCCGCCCCCGAAATCCTGCCACCCTAGGCGACCGCCTAGGGTCGCCTAATGGAAGCGCCGGCCCTGGAACCAGCATTACTGCTGTGTGTTGTACGTAGACTGCCCATGTTCTGGGGTGGGCAGCTTTCACTTGACCTTTCTTCATTTTGTGTTGCTCAGTTTAATCCCCTCGACTTGTTTTTAAAGAGCCAGGAAGACCCACAAACATCACACGATACGACCAGATTTAAGGGGACTTCAGTCAATAGCCTTACTCAGCCATGTAACACTGGAAGAGACCTCTGCGGGGCCTGATCCAAAGCCCATTAAAGTCAAGGCTAAAGGGGAAAGGCTCCCATTTAGATCAAGAGGCCTGAACAGGTTAGCTCTTAGGTGATATACGGGGCAAGGCTCAAGAAGGAGGCACCCCCTCATTTTAAGTGTGTTGCAGGAGTGGCGTAAGTAGAGTGGGGCAAAATTTTGGCCAAAACTTTTTCTGAATTTGTGTCGCTTTTCACTGAATTGTTTAAAAGAAACAAACAAAACAAATTCCCCAAAAGTCAAAACATTTTGATGTTTTGATCCGAAAGGATTTCTGGTTTAGAAATTTCCTTCAGTGGTATCTAAAAAATGTCAAAACGTTAAGAAAAGCTAAAAATCCAAACGAGACACTTCGGTTGACCCAAAACGAGATTTTTTTTTTCAACGTTATGATGATTTTCAGGTCGACCCAAAACATTTTGATTTTTATTATTTTTCTGAATTCCAGAGAACTGACAAATCAGTCATTCACCTTCTGCAACTGGGCAGTGTAGGCAAGCCTACAGCCCCGTCCCTGCAGCCTTTTGTGATATTGTTGTGCTCCACCAATGGGAAAAAAGAGAAAATAGTCTGATTGTAGGAGGGGTAGGGATATCTGTGGTGACTCACCCAAGGAAGTTACACATTAGGTTTTAACAAAGGGCTTGAAGGTATTTACTGCGTCTGGAGTGAAATGTGACAGCCTTCCAATGCACACATGAAAGAATCTGCCATTCCCATAGCAAATTGGGCAAAACTAGGCCAAATAAAATACTGAATAAGAAAATTCAGCTGGAATCAGGGTAATATATTAACTGCATTACAAGCTCTTGTGATTTCATCATGAGTCTCTCAGTGTTGGGTGGTTTTCTTCAAGGCCAAGCTCCTGCAGTCATGTGAATACACCAGCATCTCAGTTTTCATTTTTTTAAAAAAAGGAAGTTCCTGGTTGTGGAGAAAAGCTTGAAAAAGTGACCTCTACAGGTTCTAAAGCCAGAGGGCAAATGGAAGGAACTCCAAAGATATGAATTTCAGCTGATCTCATGACTTTTTGGAGCCTGACTCATGATTTTTGAATGTTTGGGGTTGGCAGAACTGTATTAAGTCCTGGCTCGTCCGGGGGCACATCCCTCGCTTATGGCATACGCCAGGGGTAGGCAACCTATGGCACGCGTGCCGAAGGCGGCACACGAGCTGATTTTCAGTGGCACTCACACTGCCCGGGTCTTGGCCACCAGTCCGGGGGGCTCTGCATTTTAATTTAATTTTAAATGAAGCTTCTTAAACATTTTAAAAACCTTATTTACTTTACATACAATAGTTTAGTTATATATTATACACTTGTAGAAAGAGACCTTCTAAAAACATTAAAATGTATTACTGGCACACGAAACCTTAAATTAAAGTGAATAAATGAAGACTCGGCACACCACTTCTGAAAGGTTGCCGACCCCTGGCATACGCCCTTCCTATGTTGTGTAGAGATGGGCATAAGAAAAATCCCAATGGTCAAAGAGTCAGGCCCAAACCTTACAGCTCAGGCTCCCTTCCATCACAGTGATGTATCCAATGCCCTTGAAAAGGTTAGTGCCCAGGATCTCAGATTAAACAATGGCTGTCTGTCCTGATGATGGAACGGTTCTGCCTTCTTTCACTGGGTGAGTATTCTCCCTCACTCAACACCTCGCTGGGGAAGCAGCTGCTTTGGGACAAGCCAGATCTTTCCAGGTCTGTTGCTTATGTCATGAATTAAGGTTTTGAGAGAGTTTCTGTGGGACAAATCATAAGTAAGCACTGAAAATGAGTGGACCCCCTCAGGAGAAAGATCCCAAAGGATGTAGCCCTTGCATTTTTCACCTGGAGAAGGAACTATGAACTCCATGTTTGAACTCAATGTTTATGAACCATAAACATCTGACTTGCTTCCTCTTTGCACATACAATATGAAGGGGATGACTCATAGCAAGTTCCTGGGCTCTCTCACTGCACAAGTGAAAATTTCTTTTTGCAAGTTCTCTGTTGCATGTGACTTTTTTACTGCTAAAATTAGCCAGAGATTTAAAACAGAAACCACATTATCAGCAAAAACAATGTTTGTTCTAAATTCACAGCTCAGGCTCTCTCCAAGGAGAAATGGGGGAACATGGCACACGTATCTGGATTAAATTAATAAAGCACTCAGGAGAGATGAATTAGAGTAGAGGAGATAAATATTCGGTCCCATATTCACACCGATCAGTTGTGACATAATCGCAGAGCAGCATTCCAGGGCTCAGGAAGTTTCGGGCTTGGAACACCAATTATGAAATGTTACTAATTAACAACCAGAAGTTACATTGGCATTTCTGAATGAGTGACTCAGAGGACTTATATAATGATAGATACTCAGTTTCCAAACCTGGGTACATAAATTGGGGCACCTAATTCCTCACCTGCGTGCTCACATGGACACTGAGACACTCTACGGGGAACCGAGCCACCAGTGACTGAGCTGAGTACCAAACATGCAATCAGATGCCCTGAGCTAGGTGATCAGCTTGGAAAATTTGTTTGGCAGCCTCCAAAAGGAGAAAAACCCGAATGATGCAGTGTAATTCTTTGCAACGATGCTCAGCGTTTTCCAGCTCTACAAGAGCTCTGGGAAGAGGCACCTCTAGGGCTTTCTTTGCCTCCACAGGCTGGCCCGTTGTGCCCTGTAGGTACATCTGCTGGGATGTTCAGCTACCAAAGCCAGCCAGCTCCTTCAGGAAGCCCTGTTAATGGGATTTCCTGGCTGTGCACATTGGCTCTTGCTTCATGAAGGCAAGTCTTCTAGTTGTCCCTGGGCACCCAGGCTGGCCCTTGGTTACAGGGACTATCATCAGGGAATCTCCAGTAGATTGTGTGAGTGATGGTGTTTTCTTTACCTACAGATCAGTCTGGCTCTGCCAAACAGCAGCCTCGCTCCCAACCCCTATGCCTCGTGAGCCAGTCGCCCCATTGCCACCCCGTCTGCACATCCACGAGAAAAGGTCCGTGGGAGCAACTTCATGCCGGGCGCTCCAGAGTCTGCACCGGCTCCACCACGATACGTGGCTTGTGACAACACAAGTAAGATGGGTGGGGCAGGTCTCTTGGCAGCTACAGCTACTGGGAAGTCCTTGCCTCCTGGAGAGGTTGGGCGTGTGCTTCCAGCCAGCCCTGGAATTGTGAGCCCCAGTCGTTCATGCATTAGCTCCCGCCACCCTGGGAGATGGGACTGGATGGTGCAGTCTCATATGGACTGCTGCCGGCGACTGTGTCCTGTCATGCCGGCTGGCTAAAAGGAACAACCTCCGCAGGAAGCCGGCAGGCTCCCTGTGGCCTGTGGGATGCTGTGGCAGCAGTGGTAGGAGGGGCGGGAATGCCCAGGGGGTACGTTACCCTCCTGCAGAGCGATGTGTAAGGGGTGTATGTTACACTCCTTTGCACTCACTTAGATGCCTGTGGCCTGTGTGAGGGAGTCAAGCCCCATGGCAGGCAACCCCGGCTAGTGTCAGGCGCTGTACTCACAGCACCTTGTGCATCACCTCTGCACCTGGCCCAAGGGCGGGGTGCGCCCGGCTTTTAGGAATGGGGAGGTGACGCAGATGGCCTGTACATCCTGCCTGTGAGAACCAGGGCTTACGCTAAAATTACCCGTAATGGGGACAACAATGGTATGGGCCAATCTAGCCTGGAGGCTGCCAGTTCAAATCCAGCCCACATCTGCCATGACGGAGAGCTGTTGTGCGGCGGCCTGTGTGGCATGCGTTTCTGGGTCCCAGAAAACACTGTGGTGAGCAGCTGGGCTATCAGTCTCAGCAGAGGGACCAAGGAATGAATGTGCTAGGAGAATGAAGCCTCTCTCAGCCCTAGCGGGAGCCTGGGCGCGTTGTCAGGGGAAGCCTTGGGGTGCTTGCACTGCCTCTGCCCAGGCTGCTCTAGTCCCAGTGGGAAGCAGCTAGCCTGGGATCCCTGGGCTGCAGCGGGAATGGTGCGTGCTAGGGACACTTGCTTCCCCGCCCGTCAGAAATGGCATGTGCCTGCTGGCGAAGGAGCAATCGCACATCCCCAGACATGCCTCCGCGGGCCTAGGTAACACCGCTGCCATGTCCAAAGGGCTGAGTGTCCCTCCTCTCCACTGGGGGGGAGCTTGGATGGGAATGTCTCTGCAACCATGTGCACTAGTGACTGTGTTTCTGTCATCCCAATCCCCAGTGTCCCCAGCGGCAAGGTGCAAGGTCTCGTCGTGCATGGGCCAGAAGAGGCTGGCGCTGATCCTTTGCATCTCCTTTCTGATAGTCCTGCTCATTGCCCTCATTCTGCTCTGTGAGTCCTTTCCCCTTCGTTAGTCACCAGCAAAGCTGGCCTGTCCTGGGGTGCAGGCCAAGTCCCTGCGTCCATCCAGGGGCTTGGCCCGCTGGGGGAAATAGGTCACCTAGGTTTGGGTTTGGGCAGGCCAAGCACAGCTACTGGCCTGCCAGCACGGTTCTGGGACTAGAAATGCTAACAGGAGGGAACCCGACACCCTGAAAAGAAGACAAATACTTAAGGACCTGCAGGGTCGGCTCTAGGCACCAGCAAAGCAAGCACGTGCTTGGGGCAGCAGAGTTCCAGGGGTGGCATTCAGTTTTTTTTTCTTTGTTTGTTTGTTTGTTTTTTTGCTTCGGCAGTTGTGCTCTCGAAGCTTGGGGCGGCACATTTTTTGCTTGGGGCAGCAAAAATCCTAGAGCCAGCCCTGAGGAGCTGATTCAAAGCTCATTGAAATAAATACAAAGACTCTCACTGCTTCCAGTGGGCTTTGGAGAGCCAGAAATGAAAGCCATTTCCCCATTCTCACATTCTTTAACCTGCCCAGCATACGCTACCTTTGGCCTGTCCCATCATGCAACGAGACATAGGTCTGAGTTGTAAAGCTTGCGTCAGCATCCACGCTCCCCTAAAGTTCAAGGCTGTTCAGATTTGGCCCATTATAGAGGGGAGCATGAGCTGGGATTTTCTGACGTGGGTCCAAAGTTCCCCCAAGACTGAAGACAGTTCAAATCTGATGTTCCACTCTGGGCTCAGCTTAATAGACATGGACTAGAGATTTATGGTCTGTATTTTCTGTGTCATATACAACCTCTTGGTTTAACACTATTGATTTGAGACTGATAACAGACTAGAAGGGGGTTAATTAGGAGCTCAGCTGGTTCCCACTCCTAGCTCCTCATATCCCGCTGGGTGCGTTTGATAATTGTTCCTGTCAACTCCAGCCACAGCCTGGGAACTACAGGCTAGCACATAATGGCCCTGCCTGGCTGTCAGAAGGAGGCAATGCAGCTGCAGTGCTAAGGGTGTGATTCCTGGAAAGATGGTCCAGGCGGTGGGATGCCTCCATCCTTCTATTTCTTGAGTTTTCCTGACATCTGCTGGACACCTGGGAGGAAAGAATTTCACTAGGAAATTAAAAGAACATCCTTCTCTCTTTATGGCCCTTCTGCCTAGTGTTTTAGATGTGACATGCACCCAAGTAATCAGAGGCAGATGGTTAGATGTTTAGATAAGCCCAACACTTACCATTTCCTGCAAATATTTTCAAGTGTGGCCACAGCTATCAGCACATATGCTAGTCCCTCCTCCTCCGGGTTAATTTCTGTGCCAGGCACACAGCCAGCAGGGAGTTAGTAAGAGCTCACCAAATGGAAAGGGAAAAATCAGCAGAGACAGAAAAGTTATTTTCCAGGTTTTACAGATAATGAAGAGGTTGTTTTTTTCTAAACTCCTTTGTCAAATCTAGCTGCTAGTTTTCCTTTCATCAGTTGCATTATTGAGCCGTGCAGTATCAAGTGGATTTAGAGCATTTTTACTGGGCGAATATTTTGCAGATGCAAATTAAAACTGCGTGAAGTGAGAATGGATTTTGAATGGAGCTGAGTCAAATGCAGCAGTTTTGGATTGCCTGGGACGAGGGTGGGGATCAGGTGAACTAGAGATTGGCCTAAACCAAACTCTGGATCTGACCTTGAGATCCCAAGGGCAGAACCCCGCCTTGGAAGATGCCCAGTCAGATTTGGCCCATAACAGCCTGAGGTTTGAGCTGTGACCCATGATCCAGGCTCAGACGTTGCATCCAGTGTTTGGGCGGGGCCCATTTCCTCTGTGAACTCTTTTCTGGGTGTCGTCCATGCGTTTCCAGGGGGCCAGGTTCTGGAGGTTTCAGAACGAGTTTTGTTTGTGTCGTTTTCCAGACAGTTGCTCATGGAGGGCGGGGGTTGGGGTGGGCTGTAGTACTGATATAAGGGTGGGGGCTTGAGTCGACAATCACTTGGTTTGACTGTGGGGCATTGGAGGGAGGGGCATCGGGCTGAGTGATCCTGCTCTTTACTGCTTGCAAACAATGGCAGGATTACCTTGGAGCAGGCAGGGCCGGCTTCAGGGTTTTGGCCGCCCCAAGCAGCCAAACAAAAAAAAACAAAAAAAAGAAGAAGCCTTGATTGCGATCTGCGGCGGCAATTTGGCGGGAGGTCCTTCGCTCCGAGCAGGAGTGAGGGACCGTCTGCCGAATTACCGCCGAACAGCTGGATGTGCCGCCCCTCTCCGAAGTGGCCTGCTTGGTAAGCTGGTGCCTGGAGCTGGCCCTGGGAGCAGGATACCATGTGAGGGGGATTGCGCCTGGGGAGCATCCTCTCCATGCCCCTCACCAGGACTTTGGAGCAACCACAACAGGGACTGCTCCAAAGACTCCAGCCCAGGTTTTGCTTTCTGCAAATAAATGCCCATGCAGTGAATGCCCATGCAGCTAGCGCAGGTCTGGGAGTGCAACCATGCCCTGGCTGGGGTGTCTGGGGCCTGGGGTGAAGGAGCTGCCGGGCCCAGGATGGAATTGGCTGGCAGGAAATATCCCCTCCCAGCGCAGGTGACCTCCCCCCCATGGCTGTCTCCAGCTCACCTCTGTGTGTTTGCTTGCAGTCCTGTTCTGGCGGTCGAACACCGACTTTCTGTACAAGGAGCCAGCTGAGAGGTGCAGCCACCAAGCCGTGCGCTGCGACGGCGTGGCCGACTGCTCCCAGAAGAGCGATGAGCTGGACTGCGGTAACACACCGGGGACGCAGGGGTCCCGCAGGGCGAGCGGGGAGCGGGACAGGCTCTAGAGTCAGGCTGCTGCTTTCATCCCTGTCCCCATGCCCTGTCTTAGGGCCTCGTGCTCTAGGCTCTGAGCGAGCCCCCAGACGTGACCAGGTCCCTGGGGCAGGAGCTTGCACTGATGCCAAAGACGGCACAAGGGCATGGGGCCCAGGGAATGCTGAGACCCCCGACGTGCAGGACCCGGGCGGAGCTGGGGCCCCTGGCGTGAGGGGGGGCAGCGGCTGGGCCGGCAGGGTGTAGTCACGGACCTGATTTTTGCTCTCACGTGTTGGGCAGCGCCTGAAGCTAGTGCATGTGATGACTGTGGTGAGGCCTGTGTGGGGTTAGCTGGTGCTCCCAATTCCCAGGGGGATTCAGAACTGGCACCAATTACACACACACAGCCCCGCAGGGAGGCCAAGGCTGGAGGGGACAAAGGGGCTGGGCTGGGCTCTCCCTGCACTGGTTTCCAGTGAACAGGGTGAGGCATGTTGGCCGGGGCTGCACGAGGACGCTAGTTCTGCCCTTGGCTGCCCCGCCCCCTGGAGAAACGGAGGCCTTTGGTCCCCAGCTGTCGCCTGGTGCTGGGGTGGAGCTCACTGTCACACGGCACATCGGGGTTCTCCTCACCCCCCTGGGCCTGGCACCTGTCAGTTCAGTGGGGCTGCTCCTGGTTTACGCCTGTGGGCAGGAGGGGGAATCAGCCTGGTCATTTGCCAGCTTTTGTGCATGATGATGACACAACGGCCCAAGTTGAGTCCTGGTGCAAGTGGGCTGGGCTGTTTGCCAGGCCCGGGTGCCTGTCTAAGAGGGTGAGCTGGAGCTGCAGTACTGCCTGTAGCCCCTGGTGATTCTGCTGTCTCCTTCCTTTGTGCCTGCAGTGCGGTTTAGGTGGGATCAGTCTCTGCTCCACGTCTACTCCAGCACCGAGAATCAGTGGCTGCCTGTCTGCAGCAGCACCTGGAACGACTCCTTCTCCAGGAAGACCTGCCAGCAACTGGGATTTCAAAGGTAAGTCCCCAGGGACGGGCACTGTGTGTGTAGTGATGGGGGACGGAAGCCAGAGAAACCCAGCCCACGCCTGAAATGTCCTGCTCCCGGGGCTCCCCACGTCCAGGGGGAGCTTTCCAAAGGCACAAGGGAGCGTGAAGTGCTCAGCCCCCAGGCACTGCCACTGGGCCCCTACCAGCCCTTTGTCCTTTGAAAATCTCTCCCACAACGGCTTCCGGCCACCAGGTACTTCCCCCTCCCTTGCCATTGCTCTGTGGTTGCTAGCTGCTGAGGGCTGCATGGACTCCTCCTGTTTCTCTCTGCACCTTCCCTGCATGGCGTTCGCTAAGTCACCCCTGGGGTTTGCAGCTAGGGGAGCCTGAGCTGGGAATGGCAGGGAATGGAATTGATCCAGGCGCGGCTGTTATTGGAAGGGGAGTCAAGGGGCTTGTCTACAGTGGGAAACCCGCGTGTAGCTGCACTGTCCCATTGCAAACTCCCCCCCAGTGCAGACGCACAGCACCCCTGCAAGAAGTGACTTGCACTGGTGCAGGTTTCCCAGGTTGTTTACACAAGCAATGGTGCAAATAACTTTCGACACTAGTGCAGTGCCTCTGTACTAGGATTTGCATCTGTACGGCTAACCTGTCAGTGCAGCAGTGCGAAAATCCCCGGGAGAGACCAGCCTTAGGTCTAGTACAACCCACATTAGGATCTTTGCCCCCCTCTAGTGGCTGGTTCACATTAGGCTACTGCAGCTGCCAGCTAATGGGTCTGTCTTCACTGCAACTAAACACCCACAGCTGGCCCAGGTCAGCTGACTCGGGCTCATGGGGCTCAGGCTGGGGGGCTGTTTCATTGTGGGGTAAATGTTTGGGCTCAGGTTGGAGTCCGGGCTCTGGGACTCTGTGAGGGGGGAGGGTCACAGCAATTTTCAGCTGACCCGGGCCAGCTGCGGCCGTGCCATGGATCTTTTATTCCAGTGTAGCTGTATCTTTGAGCCCCTTGCTGTTTGCTCTGGGGGGCTTGGGTTCCCGCCCCTCTGGTGACCCAAGCAGGGGGTTGGTATAAACGCACAGTGGGGGAAGACCTAGGTGCTAATCCAGATTGGGGGACTCGTGAACTAGCGCTTTGTGGGGTTCGAGTGCCAGGGCCACATCACAGAACCACCCCGCAGTTCAGTGTGAGAGGCAGCAGCGGAGGGGAGACGCCCCTTTCTGGGCTACGGGATTTTAGCCCCTCTGCTGCATGCCTGATTTTCCCATTGCTGAGCAAGAGTTAAGGAAACCTGGCAGCATGACGTGTCTGTTCTGTCTCCTCCCAGCATGTCTCACACGGAGTACGTGCCGGCCTCCTTCCCTGGCAAGAGCCTCACTGTCATCAAGGAGCATCCCACGATCCAGCAGAGTCTCAACAGGTAATGAAGAGGATCAGATGCCTTTTCCCTGCTCCTCCCCGTGTCCCCTTGCCCCCTTAGGGCCCCTCTCTGCCCACGGCACTGGCTGCACAGTCCCCTCTGAACTAACTCGGGAAAAAGGCCTGAGTTCGCTGTGGACACCGAAACGAGACCCCCTGCTCAGTGCGGAGTGGTCAGCAAAGCAATACGATGCTGGCCTGCCTACAGGACGGGAGGCAGGGAGGGCACCAGAGATGATTAGCGGCCTGGCAAGGCGGGGCTCTTTGCTTTAGAGAGTCTGTCGCTCTGGCCCAGTCTGGCAGCCCTGCTTGGAGGGGAACACACGGAGCCCCTCCACCATGGCAGCTTTTCCAGCAATTCCAGGAAAGGGAGGGGAGGTGTGTGGCCAGAGCTCTGCAGGGGTTTGATCCCCTAAGGGATGGGAGTGCTAATGGCCAGAGGAGCAATGTGAGTAGTCTCCCGTCAGCTGGATTTCTGAGAGAACCGTGAAGTGCAGTTAGCCCCTGTGCTCGTTCTGCAGCGGGAACCCAGACAAAACTTCACGCGCCCCCAAGGAAAGTCAGGGCAGGTCTGAGCCTGCTGGAGAGTGGCCCAGGCTTTAGCAATGGCCCATGGGTGCCTGGTGCTTAAGGGAGCCGAAGCACCTTGGAACAACAAACTCTGGTCTCACTTTACACCAGCGTAAATCTGGAGTGGCTCCAAAATAGGCAGCCCGTGTCTGTCTGCCACTGTGTGCACCTGCCAGGGGTGGGGCTGGAGCTGCGAGACAGAGAGAGGCAACCTGAAGGGATTTTCTAGGAAGTAAAGGGGAGACGTGATCTTGTAGAGAGAACGCCCATTCCCCTTTACTGAACAACAAGAGAGCATCTGCGTTACTTACGTGCTGGCTGAGCATGTCAGGACGGGCGGGAGGGTGAGGGACCATCCACTCGGACTCTTTCTCTTGTGCTGTCTCAGCGTGGGCCCATGTTTGACTTTGTCTCTCGTTTGTTTTGTTCTCTCCTGCAGCTCCAAGTGTCCCACGGGAAAATACGTCTCCCTCCGATGCACAAGTAAGAGGGAGCTTTTAACATTGCCATAAAGCATAGACATGGTGACAGGAGAGCTGGGTCTAGAGCGGGTCTCGAAACCACTGAAAGAACTGGTGTGAAAATGGTTTGAAATTTTTCCTGGTTTTGGAAAATGTTGCCAGATCCCAGTTTCTCAGCAGTTGGTTGGAAAAGTGAGAGAATTTTCATCCAAACTTTTCAGGGTTTTATTTTTTTCATTGAGATTTTGAATTTTCAATGAAAATTTGAACTAAAAAACTGAAGTTCACAAAATTTTGATCAGCTCAACTGATCTCTTGTGACATCATGTCAACTGCTATTTTTTCTTTATCAAAGTTTTACTCTTTCTTTCTTTCTTGGCAGACTGAAAATATCAGTCTGTGCTATTGTCTATTCATGTGCTCACTTTCCTAGAACTGGTCATCTCTCCTACTCTACTCATCTCTGTATTCACCTATCTGTCTGTCACAGCTCAGGGGTTTTTAAGGTGTCTGTCACTGATATCTAAACAAAAAACCCTTTTCTTAGCCCTCCAGCTCAGTGGAATATATATTACTTAGCATACCAGCTACCCTATTTCACTGTGGGTATAAGTAATGGCCCATACAATTCACAGCCGCAGGGGTCAGAGAGTCCAGCTGTCCAGCTGGATTGTAAAAGTGGAGGCTGAATGACTTTAGACTCTCCTCCCCGGCATGCAGCCAGCACTGTACAGCTGTCTAGGGTATTACTGGGTTCTCTTTGCAGTTCCACTGAAGCAGAAAGCCACTGCCACAGCTGGGGGCAGGATACTGGAACCGATGGGCCACTGATCTGGTCCGCTGTGTTATCCGTTCTGCCAGGTGTGCGATCTGTTAGGTGATCCCGTAACATGCAGGTGGGCCTGGCCTGATTTTCCTGTCGAGGCTCCTGACTAAGCTAATGGACCTTTCTGAGTTTCCCCTCAGGCTCCCATGGGGAAGATTTGCTTCCTCAGCTTGTTTCTCTTCCTCCAGGCTGTGGACAAAGGACTTCTGGCCGCATCATTGGGGGGAACGAAGCTTCGGCGAGTAAGTGGCCCTGGCAAGTTAGTCTCCAGTATGGGCTGAGCCACATCTGCGGGGGGACAGTCATTGATACCCAGTGGGTGCTGACTGCGGCCCACTGCTTCTTCATGTAAGTGGTGCTCCTGCTAACTGGCTGTGTTGGCTGCAGCCAGCAAGGGTTGGTTTGGCTGCGGCTGGTGAGGGGAAGGGCCTAGGTGAGGAGAACCGGAGAAGATGGGAATTATCGGCAGCCGTGTTCCACTCCCGGTCACAGTGTTGAAATGCAGATGGACTCTGCTGGAGCTTGAGTCGCTCTGGATCAACGCTGATGTCACCTGGGATCAGAATTTGGCTCCCTCTCCCTGCTGGGACTTTAGATGCAGAATTTCTGCTAGCTGTCAGCCACTAGAGGGCAGGACCACAGCTGTGTTCCAGCCCAGCCCGGCTCCTGGAGCCGCTGCAGCTCTCCAGTGCAGACCAGCAGCCGATCCTTGCACAGGCGCCCGGTTTACATGTCATTATGTTAAGGTGGGAGCATCCACGCCTAGGGGTGCGCAGACAGAAAGCCAATAGCAAACACACACCTCGGGGCCAATGGCTGGAATAAGAAATCAGCGTCCGTGCAGAATGTACAGCTGAGATCTGTGCCGTAGATAAGAGAACAGGGAATTAAAGCACTGACCTGCGTACCCCGGTCAGGCTCAGACATAAGTCCCGCTTGGATTAGGTCGAGCGACCCAACCCTCGATCACCCTGGTGGAGAAGTTGGTAGGGAGCAGAGTCTGAGCCGAACAAAACGGGGAGAGGGCTTTTCGTGCCAATTTTTTAACTCCAGTCCTTGAAACGAAGTGCTGGAGGGAGGCTGGAATCTGGCCTGAAAACCCAGCTATGTGAGAAAAACGGGGGGCTACCAGAAGCTAGCTGAGGGCTGCCAATTCTAATCTGCTGTGCAGAATCCTGGCGTGGGGATGGTACTAAACCACAGCAGATTCCAGACCTGGTGTGTGAGCTGCCCCTGCGCTCGCCTGGCCTGCATTGGGCCATTTGCTGCTCAGGGCGGTCACTGCATCACATCCCCTTTCTACGTCTGCTTAGGAACAGCGTGAAGATCCTCGATGAGTGGAAAGTGTACGCTGGGGCCTCCGACCTGCTCCAGCCTGCCAAGGGCATCCCCACCGCCCAGATCATCATCAACTCCAACTACAGCGACGACCACGACGACTACGACATCGCTCTGGTGAAACTCGCCACGCCCTTAACGATATCAGGTGAGGCTAATTCCCAACCTCCTCAGGCTGGGAGCTGCAGGGCCTGTGCATCTGCTCGACTTGGGCAGCCAGATGCTCCTGTTCCCGGAAGCGAGGAAGGACTGACAGGAAGCTGGCAGACATTTCAGGGGAGAAGAAACCCCTTGTTCCACTGAGTGGGAGAAAAGGGAAAGTACAGTCAGAATCCAGTACCAGGCGTCGTCTCTCCCAGCGATTCCAGATCTGAACTGTGATTGTTCTAACCGCTGCGCTGGCGCTGCCGTCTGGTCTGGTCCCACCTGCCTCACCCGTCATAACCAGAAGCGGGAGGTTCTGTGTCCAGAACTCAGGTGTCTACGTTGTTGATGGTGCATGAGGCAGAACAGACTCCAGCACCCTCTCCCAGAGCAGCACCAGTTCCACAGGCCAGGCAGGGGCTAAGGCGTCTTTGGGCAGTGAAGTCTGACTCCAAGACACATGAAGAGCGGGGCGGAGGCAGAGACTGTGGGTAAGAAGGTGCCGGTTTTACACAAGCACTTGTCTGATTGTAATCAGTGTAAGGCCCAGCCGTGTGCACAATGCTGGCTACCTGCAGAGCCTGACAGAGTCAGCGGGGCTTTATGCAGGCAAAGGGACCCTCTGCATATCCGGTGGCAGGACTGGGGCTGATAGCTATCACCGGGCAGACAGCAGGCCGAGGGAGTAACGCTGAGCTGTTAAATGGGTGTTCATTATCATCCTCCTTGGCACCATGAGTGTGTGGGGTGAACAGCCCTGCACTGCTGAGCCATACAGAGAACATCTGTTGATTTATACCTGTAAAAATGGGTCCTGGGGGCTTCGTAGGCATGTTCATGGAGATCAGTTTTGGGTCTGGCTAATAGGATGTTGGGCAGATGACCTGGGAATGAGACCCCAATAGCACCAGTGAATGCACCCCCGGGAAGCACCATACAAACGCTATTACAGCCAAGACTTTTCCCCTCCCTCCGTGTAATCTGAAAACGGCTCCGTCCAGTGATAAGGGACCAGCCTGAGAGCCATTGCCACGCGGTGTGTGCTAGGACGGGGCTCCAGGAGCACGCAGGGCATGGGCCTCATGCCTCCCAGCACCTGGGGAGGTGTGCCCCAGGCCGATGCTTGCTGAGCCTTCTCGCTTGGCTTGGTCACAGTGAGGCTGTCACAGGGTGGCTGGCCCTGGCTCCCTTGTGCCGGAAGAGTTGCTCCCCTTTGTCCCGGCAAGGGGGCAGGGCAGCACCTGGGCTGTGAAGGACCAGAGAGATCCTGAGGGAAAGAGCTGGTGACTCAGAGCTGCCTGAGCGAGGGTCAGGAACGTATGCTGGAGAGCTGGACCCAGGGGACCAGTGAGGGGGCCCAGGGGCGCGATGGGCGCTCCCTGGTGCGGATGATCTCCCAGCGGAGAGGCTGGGAAGTGTGGGTGCAGTCCAGCTGGAAGGGCTGTGGTGGCTGTCCTGGCTCCGGGACACAGGAGGGCTGACAGAGTCTGGTGTGGTGGAAGATGCCGGAACATGGTATATGTTACGTCAGTGGCCGAGAGGCTATGTGATTTGAAGGACTACTTGCCCTGGGGTGATAAAGGGGTTGTTTACACTGTGCGTTTGTAAACAATCAGCCCAAGGCAGGAGAGCCTGGCAGAGTCTCCTTGGGTTACCCGAGAGGAGAAACTGAGGCAGATGCACCAGTTCTGCTGTGGCCTGCTGCAGGAGGACACTCCAGGGGGGTCACCCGTTGACAGATGGTTAGTGGGACAAGACCCGACTTTAGTTCCTTCAGAGGACAACACTCCCTGCGGCGGCTGCTGGAACACCAGTGACTGCAGCTATTCCCTGGGGCATGTCAGACTCACTCTCTTTCCTTGTTTGGTGTTTTCCTCTCTTCCAGGGCAGGTCCGCCCCGCTTGTCTCCCGATGTCTGGCCAGATGTTCCGGGCTGGGAGGACGTGCTTCATCACTGGCTTTGGCAAAACCAGTGAGAACAAAGGTGAGAGCGGGGACTGAATCCGACATCCCTTTGGGGAGGGGCCACACACCCTGCCGTGGCCTCAGTCCAGCCGGGCGGCACCGTGGGGGAACACCGAAAAGGCAGCTACGCATCGTGCTGTGGAGTACGGGGGGAGCCAGAATTTTCAGCCTGGGCCAATGACTCTGAGGGGCCCAACCTGAGACCTGCTGGTCCTGATTCTCAGAGACGCTGAGATGCTGTTGCTGGAAGTCCAGCAGGTCCCGATCCCAGGACCCCCACAATGAACATGCCTGAAACTGGTGGCCAGTTTTGCTAACATGACTTTAATCTGTGAAGCCACCATGAAGACGTCTTTGAGAGGAAGCCCAGTGGCCTGAATTACGGAAACGGGGCCTGTGATTTCAGAGACGACCGTTCTGGGGGCACGGCTAAGAGCCAGTGACCTCCCTGCTGTGGGATTCTGTAGTACAAAGAGCTCATTGCCATTCAGTGCAATCATACGTTACAGCGATCCCTGTGGCACCTTCGCTTACGGCTGTGATGTGCCGGGGGCCTGCAGCGTGCGATCTAGCGGTGACAGCAGGTGGCCAGGGACTCGCTCTCCATGTGCGAGCCAAGGGCACTGCTTCACCTGTCCCCTTTCTGTCCCTGTTCCAGAGAACACCTCCCCAAAGCTGCGGGAGGTGGAAGTGAGCCTGATCGACTACAAGATCTGCAACAGCAGTAGCGTGTACGAAGGCGAGCTGACCCCCCGCATGATGTGTGCCGGGGACTTGCAAGGAGGGAGGGACTCGTGCCAGGTGAGGCTTTTGCCAGTGTTCGTCTGGAAGGGCCTGCAGCCCTGGGCAGGGGTGGGGGTGGGAGGGAGGGGGGTGGGCACCACGTTGATCCACAGGCACCCCGCGTCTTAGCACAGACGTGTGGACGAGCTGCTCCTGGAGACGTGCTGTGTCCTGGGCACTGCACCTGGCGGCACCTCTGGCATGTGCACCGGCTGTGCAGTGACCTGAGACCTCTGTGCAAACCGAGTGCACGGCAGGGTCCCCTCCGAGTTCTCCTGACTCTGCCTTCCCGCTCTAGGGCGACAGCGGCGGCCCCCTGGTCTGCGAGGATAACAGCCGGTGGTACGTGGCCGGAGTGACGAGCTGGGGAACTGGCTGTGGCCAGAAGAACAAGCCCGGGGTTTACACTCAAGTTACAGAGCTCCTTAGCTGGATTCACAGCAAAATGGAGGTGAGCGGGCCTCAGGACTGAGCTCCAGTGGGGAAAAGCGCCTGCCTCTGCTCCATGTGTGCAGGCGAATGCCATGGTCACCCTGGGCGAGAGCTGAGAACTCCAGCTGGCTCCCAAACAAATGTGACGGACCTCGATGGCTTGACTCTTGTGCTGCAATTGCCACCAGCCCCAGGTCCCTTGGCAAAGCACACGCCTGGCCTCCAGGTAGTGCTCTGGCTCTGGAGCCCCTGTTGAAATAGAGGCAGCAAGAAGGGAAATGAGGAAAAGTGTGAACACTAGATCCTCATCAGGAGTTATGGGGTGAAAGCTTCATCCCCTGCAATGCTAAGTGGGCCAGATTCTGCTCTTGATCCCACTAGTGTAACTCCAGAGTGATGGTGTCGAGCTCAGGGGAGTTACAGCATCCCCGAAGGCAGGATTTATCCCATTGTCTTTGTCGTTGCAGACAGGTTGTTAGACAGGAAAACAGGGTTCGGGCTGCAATAACTCCGCAGAGCCGCGGGTTCCAGGCTGGCCCAGGCAGCCATGTTGAGCACCAGCCTTTCCCAGGGCCCTGCCTGCTCGCTGTGGGTGTTACAGATCCCCTGGTGCTTCCCCAAAGACTGGGGTTTGACTCGGTGCCTTTTGACCAAAACCACCCTTCCCCGCGGCACTACTCTGCCTCTGTGCCGCTGCCTATACAGTTGTGGTGTATCACAACTCTGCTGAAACCAGTGGGAGCTAGGTTGTGTGGCACATGGAAATCAACACAACCCTGGAGCAGGTCGCTGCCCCAGACCCACGTGTGCTGCTTGAAGCTTTGGTGTTTCCTGTCTAACCTGCGCTCTCCTCCCTTTTCTCTTCCCAGAGTGAGAGTGACTAAGGACGAGGCGGGCGCCTAGTGGGGCTGTGGCTTCTCCCGCTAACAGTTCCAGGTGTAGTGAGATCCTCTGCGCTGTTCTGCTGTCACGGGGCAAAATGCCAGTGATCGCCCTTCGAGCACGGACTGTCCGGAGGACTTATAATTTGGTGCTGCCCTGAAGCCCTGAAAACACAATGCCTCCAGAATGTCGAAGTCAATTCATTTTGCCAACAACCAAGATGGGGAATATAAGCAGAAT
Organism: Terrapene triunguis; assembly: GCF_002925995.2. Taxonomy (NCBI): domain Eukaryota; kingdom Metazoa; phylum Chordata; order Testudines; family Emydidae; genus Terrapene; species Terrapene triunguis. Next base: position 17,502,557 of record NW_020664725.1, on the reverse strand, counting down.
ATCAGGGGAAATGTCCCAGTGGTGAGAACTGTGAGCTGGTGCAATATTTTCCCAAGGGAAGTGGCAGAAGCCCCATTACTTGACATTTAAAACTGGACTTGACAAAGCACTTGAAAATATCCTATAAGGCACAGTCCTGCACTGACGGGTCCTTTCTGTCGTTAAATTATACAATTCTTGTTGTCTTGTAAATAGAAAAGTCAGGCCTGTCTCCTTCGAGTCCTTCGTGTCAGAATCCGGGTGGATGGGCAGGTCAGTGGCGCAGGACGTGGTACCGGAAGGGAAAAGGCTGAAACTCACACGGCTCAGCCCCTTTGCATTCTGTTCCTTGCGTTACAGGGGCCCCCGCTTAGGACTAGGTGCTGTAGCAAGCCCTGGTCAGAGGCAGAGGCTGCCCTAAGGAGCTCCCTGTCTAAATGGACACAGGCTGGGAGAAAGGAAGGATAATTCTCCCCATAGAGGGCCAAGTGACTTGCCCAATGCCTTAGCCACAGGGCTGCCCTTCACCATTCCTGCGGGCAGTAACGTGTAGTTCTCCTGTCAACGTCCACACGCAGCTGCCTCTGCAGCTAACGGCCCATGTCGGCATAGCCTCTCGCAGTTGTCAATGGAGGGGATTTGAACAGTTTGTAAATGAGTGTTTTTGTATCATGTAGAAATATCTGATGGGGTTTTTTTTTTTTTTTATAGTTTTAAAATGACCTGCCCAAGCAATCCTGCTGTTGTCTGTCCCAGCACCACTGCCCTTCACCCCGCTGCTGATGTGGAGGTGAACTACTGCAGGGCCAGATACAACACAATGTGTGTCCTAGTGGACAGGATTATACACACCAGCTGGAATTCTGGGGAGGAAATCTGTGACTCCTGGGGAAGTTTAGGAGCAGAGGAAAGGTAGAAAATTCCAGATATAATGGGAGCTGCCTTAAAAACACACCAAGCAGCTGCCTGGCCCGAAGAAGCCGTGTGAGTGAGTGCGACATGGCAGAACGCAGCGTTAACAATGCTAAGTGTTCCAAAAGCACTAGTCGGGCCCCAGAAACCATGAGATTTCTACAAATAATCAGTGTTGGATTCTGTTCCTTGGCTATCTGACTGTTACACCTACCAGGAGTCAGTCTCCAAGCTTCCCTCCATGCCCTCCTAAGGACAGCCAGACTGGGCCAGACCAATGGCCCGTCTAGCCCACTGTCCTGTCATCGGCGAGGGCAGAGCCAGCTCTCGCACTCCTGTTTGCAGAGAACGGGACCCCAAACGCTCAGAAAGCACAAAGTGAACAGAACCTCCCCCCCACCCCCAATACTTTTTACTATCCCGCAGGCTAAGGTCCTGACTCATGATTTCTGAACCCTCAGCCAGACAGCATGCCCATGATCTGTTCCTGCCCCAAGTGCCCGGAAAGCGCAGCTGGGATTGGAGCCGGTTGTGCTAGGCTCTGTACAGAAACAGGACAAGGCCTTGGTCTGGAAACACAAGTGACGCCAATTTAAGTCCATATCTAAAGCGCGAATGAAAACAGTGCACCAGTGTGAAGACAAGGCCTCGGAGACAGTCCCTGCCCTGCCGAGCTCGCAGTCTAGCCAGACAAGGGGGAGGAAACAAAGCATTTACCTGGCTAGTGTCTGACACCTTACACTTCACAGCATCCGCACGGGCTGGGGTGGTGCCTCTGACTGGAAATGTGTCACCTCCTGGTGCGGCGGAGGGAGTGACTCATCCTGACCCACTCCTAGATCGAGCCAGCCAGCAAGAAGAGGCGAACAGCACCATTAAGCCACAAGGGCAAAATACCTACCGAGGCTGGAGCGTGACATGCCCCTGTAATACCAATACCCGGCTCTTAGGTAGCACCTCTCATCCCAAGAGCCCGGTCAGCACCATTAGCCAGGGCAGGCGAGTGACCTGCCTAGAGGAGCGGAGCTGAGAGCTCAGGTCTGCTGACGCCCTGTCCACTGGACCACACTGTCCTCTGGAGGAGGGGCCCAGGCCAGGCTCGAGGTTGCCGGCAGGACACACTGGGCTGAAAACTGGAGGAATTGCAGTCTGTATTATCCTGGCCCCTTGCTCTTAACCACAAACATGCACTAAAAACAAAACAGCCTGAGAGTGGAAAATGTTGCAGGGTTTGTATACCACCCAGCCCTCTGGGATCTCAGGCTGAGTGCACAAACAGGCCGCGCCGGTCTGGCTGTGTGGGGAGAGAGCAGAGAGCGGGTTCCTGTGTGTGGCACCCAGCTCCCCTTTGCTGGCACACCCCTGTGTGCTGCCCCCAGCAGGGGCGTGTATTGTGTGCAGTGAGTGACCCACAGATGAGTTTCCTCTTTGGAAAACCCCCTGCCTGCTTGGCTTCATGGACATTGAGAGACGAGGAGCCTGATGCTCCTCTCAGTCAAGCCAGTGTCAATGACATTGTTAATGGAGCGAGGGGGTAAAACCAGTGTGTGGTCAGAGCTGGGCCCCCAGTGTTCACTCTGTAGCCAAGAGGCAGGCTGGCCAGTTCAGGCACTGGGCCGGTGCCCCAGCATGCTCTGGGATACTGGGATGCTCCTGCAGCGTTTACAGGGGCTGTTGGGTGCTCTGGGCTGGAGGCGTTTGTGCTCCACTAGCTCTAGCAAAGGACTGGGAGTGGAAGAATTCTTACTTGGTTTTCCTGTACCGCTCTGACCCAACGCACTGTGCCCTCCCAAGGCCTCTTACACGGGTGTGGAACTGGTGTCACCCCTTTGACTTACAATGGGGTGAGTGAGAGGAGAATCGGGTCCCCTGCATCCCACTGCGCCCAGCAAGAACCTCTCCTGGTGAATAATAAACCAGCCCTGGGCCTATGTCTCTGATCAGATTTTCAGGGAAAATAATCTGAATGGCAAAGAGGAGGGAAGGGGTGTGGGTCTCTTTCTCTCTGTGCGGCTGTGTGTGTGGGGGGAGGGGGAGGGGGAGGGGATCCCCAATGCTGGGTGCAAATAGGATTTAATCCAAGCTGTACATTTCAGGAACCAGCATTAACCCCCCTTCCCTGAGAAGCATTAGCCGCCTGTGTGATTAGGCCCCATTAGGAAAGTGGCAGCAAATGTGCATTTAGCCTTGAATTTTCCTCTGCAGCCGGAAAGGTTGCTTGTAATTGGCTTTCTGTAGCCCATCTTCTTACTGCTGGGAACATTAAAGGGTGACCTGGGGAACTCGGCAACTCACAGCTTTCTTTGTAATGGACTGAAACACTCTCCTCCACGTTGCCAGTGTCTCCTTGTCTTTGAGCTGCAGATGCCTGGAGGATCCCAGCCCTCCCAGCAGAGTAAGAGATTCGCTGTAATTCACTGGGGCATGATGACTCTTCCTCAGATAGTTAGGACCCTCCCTGCCCACTAAAGAAATAAAAAATGGGGGTGCAGCATGGGGGGGATGTGTGGGAAATTCCCCGGCCACAGGGCATGCCTGTGCAGCTCTGCTGCTGCTTGGTCCTTCTCAAGAGCTGTGGGAAGCCTGCTACTGAAATGAGCTGGGGTGAGCTCTGTATGATGCACTGCCAGCCTGTGGAGCCAGCACCGTGCAGGGCTCTGGCCGGGTCAGGAGTCTGCCTGTTAAGAACATAAGAACGGCCGTACCTGGTCAGACTAAAGGTCTATCTAGCCCAGTATCCTGTCTGCCGACAGTGGCCAATGCCAGGTGCCCCAGAGGGAGTGGACCAACAGGCAATGATCAAGTGATCTCTCTCCTGCCGTCCATCTCCATCCTCTGACAAACAGAGGCTAGGGACACCATTCCTTACCCATCCTGGCTAATAGCCATTAATGGACTTAACCACCATGAATTTATCCAGTTCTCTTTTAAACGCTGTTATAGTCCTAGCCTTCACAACCTCCTCAGGTAAGGAGTTCCACAAGTTAACTGTGAGCAGCGTGAAGAAGAACTTCCTTGTATTTGTTTTAAACCTGCTGCCTATTAATTTCATTTGGTGACCCCTAGTTCTTGTATTATGGGAATAAGTACATAACTTTTCCTTATCCACTTTCTCCACATCACTCATGATTTTATATACCTCTATCATATCCCCCCTTAGTCTCCTCTTTTCCAAGCTGAAGAGTCCTAGCCTCTTTAATCTCTCCTCATATGGGACCCGTTCCAAACCCCTAATCATTTTAGTTGCCCTTTTCTGAACCTTTTCTAGTGCTAGTATATCTTTTTTTTAGATGAGGAGACCACATCTGTTGACTGCTTTTGCAATGGTGCTTCGCATCCTGGCATCTCAGAGCACTGCACGGCATGGTGCCAGTGGGCCGAGGTGCAGTCACTGCATGCTTCAGCCTCACAAGCGGATTGGCCTGCTTCGGAGATAAGTGGAGGTTCTGGAATCCACCATCCAGCAGGGGCTGGGCTGGAACCCTCATAAGTTGGGGCACTGTAGGAACCAAACCCAGATCCCACAGGTGACAGATGAATGCTTGAGCCACTAGCCACCTATTCCAGTATACGCAGGGCAGGGGCTGAGCCCACTCCGGAAGCAGCTCAGGGCATCGGTCCCAGGGCCGAAGTGTAGTTTCCCATTGGCTAAGGGGTGGGGTCGCTTTCTACTTGTTCTTGACTTCGGCTGGGAAGTTTCTTTCAAAATGTTTCTTCATGGCGCAGTGTCTGCAAAATCAAAAGTTTCCACGCTGCTTCATGGAAGTCACGAGACTGCAGTGCATCATGGGAGGTGATGTAATCCAGCCAGAGGTAATAGGTGCCACAAGGGACTGCAGTAGCGCAGCGGGTTACCATTCAGTGCTGAACCGAGCCAAAACGAAACATTCAGACATTTCCAGATTGAAATGGGTGGAGCTTTCCATTCAGTGCAGAATGATCGCGCTGCTTTATGCCCTGATTGGGGAGGAAAACAACTGGTGAAATATTGGAATGTCCTAGGGGCCAGAAATTCTGATTTTCAACCAGCTCTCCTCCCGTGCTAAAAGACAAAAACAGCTTATCACTGGGGGACAAACACTTTTCACAACGCAGTCTCTTCATATCTGCCCTCCCAGTCCTCGTCCGCAAAGGAAACCAGCCCCACACCTTCACAAGGTGAGCCTGGGAACTGCAATTCAGAACTCAGCCAGACACGAAAAAACATGGACTTCATAGAGACACTGGTTTTATGGCTCATTCCAACACTTTGTAACACTTCTGTGTGCTAGCCCTTAATTGCCCACTTTGGCTTACAGGGTCTCCTATTGCATGTGTGACTCCCTTATGCTGAATAATCTGCCCAGCTTGTGTTAAACTCAGACACGCTGGTCACCTTCCCCAGATCTGAAGAAGAACTCTGTGAAGTACAGTCCCACCGGCAAAAGTTGGTCCAATAAAAGATATCTACTCACCTACCTTGTCTCTCTCATATCTTGGGACCAACATGGCTACATCAACACTGCAAACTATAATGCTAATGGTGGTTACTTTGTGATGGCCAAACTTCAGAAGTTTCACTTTGCATAAGCGCTTTGTTTATTTAAACCTCATCTAAGCTCTCTCAAGCTCTGGGCTCTGTAAAATGTAGCTGGTAATCAAAGAGACTCCTTGTGACATTTAGGTTTCTCCAGACCCATTCCTGTCTGCTGGAGGGACCTCTGAGTCCCTTGGACTAGAAAAACACTATGGGAAAAGTTACCTGAAAGTGTGCAAAAGTTTTGGTTGGGTTTGAATTTTGGGAGACAGTTCAGCTCAAGTCTGCATCCATGTGCGGAGCAAGCATCCAAGTCCCCCAGGTACTGAAAACAGCCGCATATTCGCCCAAGGGAGCTTAGCAGCTGCAGTGACCATGCACTGAAATAAGCAGGTGTTACCTTCCTTTTTGAAATCATTGAGCCTGCTGGACTTTGAATCCTGCCAACGAGTTAAAGAAACCCTCCGATGTGTCATCGAAGCCTCTTCCGAAAGGAGTGCTAGTGGCAGCATGATGCCAGAGGGACAGTTTCTGCTATTTCATGTTTTTGCAGCGGTGTGACTCTGGATCAATAACCTGTTGCATAATACAGGCTATCTGCGACTCAAGGCAGGAAGTGCTCTGCCTTTGTGTCACTAGCACAGGGCCTCAGTGCTGATGTGACAGCAGAAATCTTAAAGGGACCCAGTCAGGCCCCAAATGTGAATCACCGTCACATTATTATAATACGACAGAATAACGGTCTTTGGGTTTAATTAAAGAACAAATCACAGTGGCACAAACACGAATGCTTGGGGGCACACACATACATCGGGTGAACTGACACCCAGGCCAAGCTCTCTGATGCACATATACTTGCACGGAGGCGCGCGCACACACTCACACACGGGGGCGGGGGTATGTGCATACACACAAAGGCTCACACGCACCCACAAGAGCACACGCACTTGTGCGCAGACACACACACACTGGTGCACCTACACACATGTATTAATTATTAGTATTACTTACTTGTATTGCAGTGCTGCCCAGAGGTCCCAGTCTGGAGCGGGGCCCCGTTGTGCTGGGCACTGCACAGACACAGCCTAAGAGACAGTCCGTCCCTCGAGAGCCCGCACTGGCCATTCAGACCGGGGAAAGAACTGGAGTCCAATGAGCATGACCAGAGAGCAAGTGTGAAAGTTGTCTTTTTCAGGGGGGCAGGAGGGTTGGGGGAGATTTGTATATAAAACAAAGCCCCTAATATCAGGATGGTCCCGATACTATCGGGACGGCGGCTCACCCTAAGTCAGACAGAAGCCCTGAGAACTGGGGAAGGAGGCTGAAGGCGGCAGGGAGAGGAACATCTGGACTCCACTTGCTGGTTCGCAGGTGGACAGGGCTGCAGACACCAGATTCGTCTGGCGAGGGCGCTCCGCCATGGGGCGGGCGGCATGGAAGATGTCTATGGGGAGACATGGCGTCAAGCTGCGGAGCGGGGAAGCAGGGAGGGCGTCACACTGTAAATAATGTCAGGCAAAGGCTGGAAGTGACATTTGACGCAGGGGGAAATTGGGAGCCAGTGGAGAAGCTCATAAAGAGTGTCCCAGTCACAGGCTAAAATAATCTTACCGGTAGCAGCAATATTTTCAATTGGCCTCGAGGGGCTGGGGGGTCAGGAGGGCCCGAGAAGAGCGGGTTGCAGAAGTCATGCTGAGGGCCTGTGCGGGAACAGTGGAGGTGGGGACAGCGAGACACATACAGGGATGGGGGACAGAGGGGACATGCTCAGACAGTGTTTGCTACAGGAACTAGAACAAAACTTGCCAGAGCCTGGGGTGCAGGGATAGGGAATCTGGGCTGCCTGCAGCCTGTCTGTTCATCCAAGCAGTCATGTGCAGGTACACCCGGGAATAACAGCCGTTCTGCTAGCTCATGCACTGTGGCTGTCAGACGTCTCATGCACCTCACCTGAAGGGGGTGGCTGACTGGGCTGATGTGCCAGGCCTGCTTTTCCCCTGCCTGGCATCTCATGTCCTCACTTACGCCTGGGCCAAGTGGGTGCAGTGCAGCCAGACCAGAACAGCAGCATTTTGCACTGGCTTGTCACAGCTGGGAATGGGGGATTCGGCTCAGCACCTCTCCCCACTGAGCATGCAGTGTCAGCGAGCACAGCATGGGCAAGCGCTGGGCAGCGCCCGGCTCCGGGGAGCTGGGCCTCGGAATTCTGGCACTTGCTGTCTGGTCACAAGGTGGGTTAGCAACCCCAGGGACAGAGCGAGGGAGGGAGAGTGGGCCGGGGTCGGCAGGGAGAGGGTTAACTCTCTCTCCTGAGTTGGGGAAGGCCACAGCTGTAAGCCTGGAGTGTGGGGATTACCAGGGGGCAGGGCTAGTCCAGCTGTGGTGACTTAGGGATTTACCCCAGATAACTATAAGTGGCTTGTGCTGGGGCCCTCCAGCCCCTTAGCGCAGTGGTTCTCTATCAGGGGTATGCTGAAGACTTCTGGGGGTACATCAACTCATCTAACTATTTGCCTAGTTTTATAACAGGCTACAGAAAAAGCCCTAGTGGAGTCAGTACAAACTAAAATGTCAGATAATGACTTGTTTGTACTGCTCTAGATACTATGCACTGAAATGTAAGTACAATGTTTATATTATGATTGATTTATTTTATAATTATAAGATAAAAATGAGAAAGTCAGCCACTGTTCAGTGCTAGTGGACTGTGAGGCTTTTGTCTTCTTATGTCTGATTTTTTTAAGCAAGTAGTTTTTTAAGTGAGGTGAAACCTAGGGGTATGCAAGACAAATCAGCCTCCAGCAAGGGGTACAGTAGCCCAGAAAGGCTGAGAGCCCCTGCGCTACAGGGAGTATGTTAGCAGGAGAAGCTGCCTCTGGTGCACTCAAAAGGGGGCTGTACAAAGGCCTTTTCCTGCATGAGTCAGGGTTCAAGTATGGGCTGTGGCAGGAGGCTCCTGGAATCTTGGTTTTAAACCTAGGCTAGGTAATTGGGGAAGGGTCTGGGAGCTCTCTTGTGGCTTTACAGCCCCCAGGATGCTGGGAGGTGACATGCATAGCAATGCTGCACCAGAGCCCTGGGCTGAAAAGTGAAGCAGAAATATCAGATTGAAGCTAGAGGGGGGATTCAGGGAGCTAGAAAGTCATTATCTGGGTTAGAATTTGGGCAGGCCACTGACCTTAGCAAACCGATTCTTGTGAAAAGCATCAGGTCAGACTGAAAATGCTCATCACACAGCTGGGGCAATGAACATGAAAAGCCTGTCTTAAAATTACAGTGCGGGCGTGCCTTTGATTTAAAGCTGCTTTTTGCAGCCCCTGACACTTTGAATTTTGTGGGGTGGCTGGAAAGGGGGGCTGAGGCAGCAAGGCTGGCTGGCAGGTTCACATTACATCCCTTGTGTGTGAAACCCAGGCACTATTCATTACTAGTGAATTAAGCCACTTATCCCATTAGACCCCCAAATTTATCTTCAGGAGGCTTGTGCATGACAACTCTGAGCTGGGCTATCAAACATCAGAGAGGAAATATCTGATCATCACTAAAGCTGGTGATCCCTTAGCTAGGGAGTCAGATATATCCTAGGGGCACAATTAATGTATGGCTGTCACGAGATAAAGGTAGCGTTTCTGTTTGAAATAGGTCAGGCTAGTTGCTCTTCTAATGTGCTAGAGAATGATACAGACACTGGATGGCAAGCAAAGGAAAATAGCAGCCATGCACCTGTTCACTGGCTCTGCAGACAGCACACCCGGGGTCAGGGTATGACCTCTGAGCTCTTTGGAGAGGTGACACCATGTAACACAGCAGCCAGGAAGTGGGAAAGTCTCTGTGTTTATCCCAGATCTGCAACTGATTTGGTGTGTGTGTTTGTGAGTCACTAAGATTTTGTGCGTCGGTACTAAAGCTTGCTGGGCCTGACAGATGTAACAGACACCAGGTTTAGGTGCTGCCCTAACGCCACTGCCCAGTGAAATTACAAAGGTCCATTCAGGGGTTTACATGAGAGCAGAATCTGTCCCAATGTGTTTGCCAGCCCTGCAGGGGTATGGTGCAGATCCATTAGTTAAAGGCTGTGAAGTGCCATGTAAGTGTTTACGTTCGGAGTCTTGCCGTTTGCGTCACTTCCGCACACACCCGACGGTGGTGGCACATGATGAAGAGGTGGGGCTGTGTGCTCAACGTGGAGATGGTCTGAGCCTTGCCAGCTGCTGGGGGGATGTAGTGCTCATGGCTGCTGTTCTACAGGGAGGAGGGGAGGTGATGCTTTTGTTGCCAGGTGGCCATGCCAGAGATGTTGGAGAGAAGGAAAAGCCACATACGGGTGCCTGGGCTCCTCCTGTGCATACGAATGCACTCGCACGCACACGTGTGAGGTTTGTGTGAACACTGGAGGCTAATAGAAGTCATGTTTCTATAGGTTCTTTTAACCACCCTATATAATTCAGTTGAGGATACTGTCCCAGCTGTAAAATTCTATAGAACTTTTAAAAATAGAAACAGATCATTTTCTATCAAATTCTAAAGACTCTGTCATTTCTAACAAACCCAATTATATAAACTCTATAGAATCATAGAAATGTCAGACTGGAAGGGACGAGTGGTCATCAAGTCTAGCCCCCTTCACTGAGGCAGGAAAAGGAAACCGGGACCATCCCCGACAGGAGTTTGTCCAACCTGTTCTTAAAAATCTCCAGTGATGGGGGTTCCACAGCCTCCTTTGGAAATCTGTTCCAGTGCTTAAATATCCTGGTAGTTAGAAAGTTTTCCCCAATATCTAACCTAAATCTCCCCTGGCTGCAGATTAATCCCACTACTTCTTGTCCTGCCTTCAGTGGACATGGAGAACAACTGATCACTCTCCTCTTTGTAACAGCCCTTAACTGATTTGAAGGTTGTTCCCAGGTCCCAACTCAGTCGCCTTTGCTAGAGACTAAACATGCCCATTTTTTTAACCTTTCCTCGTAGGTCAGGTTTTCTAAATCTTTTATCATGTTTGTTGCTCTCCTCTGGGCTCTTCCATTTGTCCACAACTTTCCTAAAGTGTGGTGCCCAGAACTGGACACAGGACTCTAGCAGAGGCCTTAGCAGTGCTGAGTAGAGCAGGACAATTATTTTCTGTGTCTTACGTACAACACTCCTATTAACAGACCTTAGCATGATATTAGCCTTTTTTACAATTGCATAGGACTTTGCCATAAGTAAGAATGAACACACGTGCAGTTCCATGAGAGAGCCTGTATGTGGCTTCACGCATACACAAGAACACAAACGTACACACATTGTATAACAGCAAAAGTAGGTGGATGATGCAAAGATACCAGGCTTATGCATGGACTATGCCAGTGTCCTTGACAAGCTGTGCTCCTGGTATGTTCTTTGTATTAAAACTGGAATAATAGATCTTTGTATCACAAGCATGCAAGCTTTGTACTCTTGCAAGCTCAAGCAAGCATATTGATACACGCACACAAGAATATACTCTGTGCACAGAATTTAGGTACATTTCTGTTTCATTCTGACACTGACGACTTGACATTTGTAATTGATTTTTCTAAATGTTTAGCAGGGAGGGGAAAGCTCTCTTCTGGCCAGTCTGAGTGGCTAAAAAAGATGGGCTCTGAGTAGGGTCCCCTGTGGCCACCTCCATTTTATATTAGTCTGATTGGATTAGGGATTCCGTGGGTATTAAATCACGGACTGAGCGTGCATTTGTCCAGATGCTATTTCCTGAACCTCTTCCTTCTTGCCCATAACAGCCCTGCTGTGCAGCAGAGAGCAGCAGGCCCATCATATTTTATTGCTCGGAGATGACATGTTGGAAAAACAAATAGCTTTGAAAAGAATAAACCAAAAATTTTAATCTAATAACAGCTGATCTTCTTGAAACAATGTTCCTGCCTGCTAACAGCACAATTTCTGTGCACAGTGGAATTATGCACCTGAGAGGGATTTCATCTTCCAGGAGGTTAGTGCCCCTCTGGGCCCCAGGAACGTCATCTCTGAAGCAGATAAATGGCTTCAGAGCCCTAATACAAATTTAATTGATTTCTCCTAAAACTTGCCTCCAGCAGCCATTCCACTCGTGCTAGAAGAAGGGAAAGTAACATTTCCCCTTGAAATCTGAAACTTTGAACCAGATTAAAAGTGATGATTTCTTCTTGAAGCTGTCTGGACAATTTTGTTGGTTTTTATGCTCTGTTTAGGCATTTCCAAGGACCATTCCATTCAGAAGTGGAGGGGAAGATGCTAGACCCAGTTTCATTCTTGTTCTCAAGCATTTGAGCTACAAGTTGTTGCGCTTTTTAATCCTAGGCAGGAAGCTAGAAGGATAATTTAAGTGGTGCTGGAGGGAAGAGGGCATAGATGTGCATGTTTATCTATTTTTTTTCTCTCTCCACATGTGACAACCGATTTACAGCAGACACATATTGCAGTGGAAGCAACTGAGAACATTTCCTCTCGGAAGAAAAAGGCTAATGGGTTCCTAAAAGCATTGTGAAGAAAGCGATACTTGGTCCCACATGTGAAATAAATTCCTAATGGTGGCCTTAGTCATAAACTTACCCCAGTTTACTAGAGAGGAGTGAATATCAGAAAACTTTTCCTGCAAACATTCAGATCTAAAAGCAAATTTCCATTTGAGTGGGTCTGAACCCTTTTTCATAGATTTAAGGCCAGAAGGGACCATGATCATCTTAGTCTGCCCTCCTGCACAGCACAGGCCAGAGAATTTCACCCAATAAACTGATGTGTGTTTTATAGATCAGTGGTTCTCAACCAGGTATCCCTGGGGATACGTAGAGGTCTTCCAGGGGGTACATCAGCTCATCTAAATATTTGCCTAGTTTTACAACAGGCCACATAAACAGCACTAGCGGAGTCAGTACAAACTAAAATTTCATACAATGACTTATTTATACTGCTCTATATACTTTACACTGAAATGTAAGTACAATATTTATATTTCATTGATTTGATAATTATATGGTTAAAATGAGAACGTCAGCCATTGTTCAGTACTAGTGTGCCATAACACTTTTGTATTTTATGTCTGATTTTGTAAGCAAATAGTTTTTAAGGGAGGTGAAACTTGAGGGTACGCAAGACAAATCAGACTCCTGAAAGGGGTACAGTAGCCTGGAAAGGTTGAGAGCCACTGTTTTAGATGATGCGTTTGCCCCTTTCCTGGCAAATCGTTCCAATAGTTAATTATCATCGCTGTTGAAAAGTTTTATTCCCTTTGTGTGAACACTTGGGCAGACATGCTTAATTAGCAAGAACGCTCAGAACAATGGAGAATTCATTTTGAAAGCTTCTCAACTGCCAACCTCAAAAATGTGCATATGATTCTAATTGTCAATGTCCAGCTGTGTTGGTCATCCAATCAGGGAACAGAAACACTATCATGTGACTTGTATCAGCGGGGTAGCCGTGTTAGTCTGGATCTGTAAAAAGCAACAGAAAGTCCTGTGGCACCTTTAAGACTAACAGAAGTATTGGGAGCATAAGCTTTCATGGGTGAATGCCCACTTTGTCGGATGCATCTGATGAAGTGGGCATTCACCCACGAAAGCTTATGCTCCAATACATCTGTTAGTCTTAAAGGTGCCACAGGACTCTCTGTTGCTTTTATCATGTGACTTGTGCGACTAACACAATGTAAATGTACAGTTGGAATACTAAATATTCTCAACTCTCAATGAAATATTCTTGGTTCACAATGGAATTCTTCATCTTTAGGCACTGGACTTGCCTGGAAATACTTGCTGGCTTTCTATCTTAATTGCTTGCTTTCCTGCAAGTTTTCCCTTTTTAATTTCCAAAGCTGGCAGGTGCCCTGTTCAGGGGTGGTGCCAGTGCTGTTCCAAAGATGGCCCAACCAGCAGTGCTGTGTGCAGGACTATTGAGTAAAAGGGTGGTTCAGTGGTCAGAACACACTTTACCTCTGTATTTGGCAGTGGTGTAACCAGGGCCGGTGCAAGGAAGTTTCGTGCCCTAAGCGAAACTTCCACCTTGCGCCCACCCCCAGCCCTGCGGCAGCTCCCCCCCATGCCCTGAGGCGCCCCCCCGCGGCAGCTCCCCCCCCGGCCCGGGGAGCTGTGCGGCAGCTTCCCCCCCCCCGCCCTGAGGCACCCCCCCGCGGCAGCTCCCTGGCCCGGGGATCCGTGCAGCAGCTCTGACCCAGGGGAACCCCTGGGCTGCCTGCCGGCGGCTCAGACTCCCTCTCCCTCCCAGGGCAGCGGCCGCTGTGTTAAAAAAAAAATTGGGGGCGCCGCTTTTTGGCGCCCCGAATCCTGTGTCCAGTTCTGGTGTCCACTGTTCAAGAAGGATGCTGATAAGCTGGAGGGGCTCAGAGAAGAGCCACAAGAAGAACTAAAGGATGGGAAAACAAGCCTGATAGTGAAAGACTCAAGGAGCTCAATCTATTTCACTTAATAAAGAGAAGGTTAAGGGGCGATTTGACTGGCCTAGCAGTAGGTACATGGAGAACATATATCCGATAGTGGACTCTTCAGTCTAGCAGAGGAAGGTAAAACTCAATCCAGTAGCTGGAAGTTGAAGCTAGACAAATTCAGACTGGAAATAAAAATGTATGCCTTAACAGTGAGGTTAATTAACCTTTGGAACAATTGACCAAGGGTGGTGGTGGTGGATTCTCCATCGGTGACAATTATTAAATCAAGATTGGATGTTCTAAGAGATCTGCTCTGGGAATTCTTGTGGGGCAGGTCTCTGGCCTGTGTGATACAGAAGGTCAGACTAGATGGTCACAATGCTCCCTTCTGGCCTTGGAATCTACAAATCTATGAATGAATCATGAGCCTAGGACTTGGGAGACCCAGGTTTGAGTTCTTGCTACTCCACAGACTTCCCTGTGACCTTGGACAAGTCCCTTAGTCCCTCTGTGCCACCGTTCCCCATCTGTAACTGGGGATACTAGCCCCTAATGATGAATACTTTAACACCTGTGAAGTACTCCGATATGGTGCTAATAGGGGCCATGTAAGAATCTGAGAGCTCTGTAGGGTTCAGTGTGTTCTGGATGGACAGTTCTGGACAAGTAAATCCTTTAACGCACAGGGCAAAGCAGGAAGCACCAGTGCCATGCGCACAAGCCTGCCAACATGCCCCATCCCTCACACTCACTGAGTCAGGTCTTAGTCGCTCAGCTACAACGGCTGAGCAGGTTGATCAAGGTTAATGCGAAGGGAGTATTGTTGATTGGGAACAAGACTGAGACCCAACAACCTCATTTCACATAGGCCACCCAGTGGCAGTTTCAGTCATTCCTGATACAGGCTGGATTTGAAGTGGTGGCCTAAATGCGAAAGGCTTTCTATCCCATCCTGATCTCCAGAGCCAGCCAGTCCCCAGCCCAAGGGCTGTTCTCAGATGCAGCTGAGATTTAAAACAATCCCCCATTTTACAGCTCGGTGTTGAGTTTCCACATCAGAGCAAGGGAAATTTTTAATGCAAAATCAGCATGGTCCTTGTTACTAAGTGACCGGGGACAGGTAATGTGTGTTCTCACTCCCTAGGGCAACTCTTCTGAGCAAGAGACCCAAACCCACTTCCATGCCTGGGGTGGGCTGCAAAATCTGAATGACCCTCTCCAGGAACCCATTTTCTCAAGGGACTCGAACCAGCTCTGCACTGACTCTCTATAGAATCAATCATTTCAATCCTTGTCATGTCGCTGATCCTTCGGGAAGCAGATGGACCCTGCTCTTGGCTCCATTTCCAGTGACGGTGCCTTTGCTTTAGCACCAGTCAGGTCCCGGTCTCCTGGTTTCTCAGAATGAACGGGTGTAATTTCCTGGCGGGGAGATAACTACTGGGGAAGCTGGATGCCCTCCCCCACGAATTAAGGGTGTAATAGCTACCCAACTCCTTACAATCATCTGATTGCTCAGCGGCATCCAGCTACCACTTCCAGTCCCCTAATCATTCTTGCTTCTCCTCTGAGATGGTCGTGCTTCCAAGGGGAAAAACAAATATCCTTCCCTTCCGGTTATTTGGACAGTTAATTATCCTGCCCAGAATTTCTAGTTTAGATTATCTCCCTTCCTCGTAGGCTTTCTCTGCCCCACTTCCCTCTTTACTCTCTCCTGATTTATGTGCATGTAAATCTCGATCCTGCGCTTGCAACCCTGAATCACATAATCGGTTACCATGGAGATAACGGTGATGCAGCACTGGTGACTTTATTCAAGCGCATGAGGAGGCAGAAAGGAGAGGGCTGTACACACCAGGAATTAAAAGGAACCCCTCCTCCTCGTTTTCCTTGGCCCAGTGACCTGGAAGTTCACTGGCTCAGTGCAGGGCATGTGATGTCCACAAAAGGGTTAATTTTTATGAACTACTGCAAGCCCCTAGCCCCGGGGTCCTGGCCTCCGGTCTGATCAGCCCAAGAGTTTGTTCTGGTGGTTTAATGCTTCCACTTTGCTATTGTGCTGGAGGAACAGGCGTCTCCAGCTTGCTTCTGCAGTTCAGCTGATCCCTTGTTTTGTTCCCAGCTCCCCTCCAGCTGGTTGGGGAACGGAAGAGGGGAAATCCGCAAACAGTTTTGCAAAATTGTGTGTGTTTTTGGAACTTTTTGATTTTATTGAACTGTTCTGAGCTGCGCTACTCATCAGCCCTGCTATCCCATGCGCAGGGATGAGGACGGTGCCCCCATCTGGAAGGTCTGACCCGCTAGGGAGAAACTTCCCCCAGAGGCAGCGTATTCCATAACTGCCTTGTACCTTCTTCCAAAGCGCTTGGCTCAGGGCGAGCCAGAGACAGGACACTGAAGTACGTGGATCACAGGCCCAGGCTGGCAATTCCTATGTTCGGCTGTATTTGAAAATCTTTGGCCAATGCCATCCCAGAGGATATAAGTTACAATAATACAGTCTGAGAGGCACCATATAAGCTACCACTAATTACTGGTGTCTTTCCCAAACCCCCCTTTTGTAGCCCTTTAGTCTTTTATTTGTTCTGATGTGTTTGCCTGGTGTCATAGATGATGTTGTTCCATCAGAATATTTCTCTGATTGCAGCAAGTTTCATCTTTGATGGGTGATTTTGTTTTTTTCCAGGCAATTGTTAAACTTGACCACATTACATTATGACTATGGCAGCGATGCTCAGTTAGCGTACAAGACCTTCACTCAATTAGCAGTTTTAATTCAGTATGTTCCTTTGTCCATTACTCTCTGAATAAGCGAGGGCACAGAGAATGAATTAGTTGGGTCTGATTTAAGATTTAATTGATTTTTAAAACGACCATGTGGCTCTATGCACTGTTCCCTATTCTTTTGCCTCATCTAAATTCTGGTCAGGTTCTCATGTGGCACCTATCGACAAACCATCCAACTACCTCACGGTGTGGCTAGCACGAAGTGCTCCAGTGGTGCCACTCACAGGTGGGGTTGTGTGTAAGCAAGATAAAGACACATGCCAAGAATTAACTCTGACCCCTCTGTATGACGTCTGTTGTTTTTATTTACAATAGCACCTTGAGGAGTCAACCAAGAGCATGGCCCTGTTGTGTTAGGTGCTGTACAATCCAAATAAAAGAGCTCCTGTCCTGATGAACTTGCATGCTAACTATCCAGTCATTAGACTTCTCTAGTGCATTTTCACTAACCAGGGCTTCCTTAACTTAACTTCCCCTACAGATCAGTTACACAAACCCCAGTGTCCCTCCAAGAATTGCAGTTGATCATTCTCACATTAGTCTTAATGAATCCTTTACTTTTATCTTGCACCTTTCATTTAAAGAACTCAATGTTTTTACAGACCGGAATTAAGGACTTGCATCCTCTCCCAACCCTATAAAGTAGGTCATTATAATAATCCCCACTTTACAGGTGGGGAAACGACCTCACAAAACAGGGACGTGGCTCTGGGTCACACAGTGCCAGGAATATAAACTAGAACTCTTGATTCCCAGTCCCCCGTTCAAAGTAATTCATGTTTCCTCTCTCTGCTTGTGTTAGACACAACAGTCTGCTAGTTTTTCTTTAAGTGCTGCTTTGCAAAGAAATTAAAGGTTTTGAAGCCCAAAAGGTTGGCATTACAGCGCAGAGGAGATACTGTGGTATTAGATCTGTAAAGTTTTAGTCCAATTTCACACAGGCAGGATGACCACAGATATCCTCTGTTTTCACCAATGATTGTGCAAATATTAGAGTTTGGGACAGGCCCCAGAGCCAATCCTCGACAACCTGGGATCATTTTGTTAAACTGGTTCACTGTCTGGCTGCCAGAGAGAGACCAAGTGGTGCTTTCCCCATCAGCGATCTCATCACGGACCGTGGGGAGCCACAGTTAGCAGAGTCCATGCTGGATAAAACGTCCTAGGAATGATCATTCAGAAGTATGAAGGGGCATGGACGGAGTCTGCTCCCAGTTGAAGCTGTAGCTAAAAGGGCTAATGTGTTCCTTGGCTCTAAGGACAGTGAACAGGAGCAGAGAGAGGCTTTTACATCTGTATCTGGTATTGGTGAGACTGATCCTGGAATCCTGCATCCAGTTCTGGTGTCCACATTTTTTAAAGTATGTTGAAAAATGGGAAATGGTGCAGGCAGGAGGCACAAAAAATGATCCGATGGCTGGAGAAAATGCCTGACAGCAAGAGACCTTAAGAGCTCCATCTGTTTAGCTGATCAAAAAAGATGAAGTGACTTGATTGCAGCATCTGAGGACCTTTATGGAGAGAGAATGCCAGGTCTTAAGGGGCTCTTTAGTCTAGCAGAGAAAGGCAGAACAAGAACCAATGGCTGGAAGCTGAAGCCAGACAAACTGAAATTAGAAGCAAGGCCCACATTTCTAACAGTGAGGGTGGTTAACCACTGGAACAAACTCCCAAGGGAAGTGGTGGATTCTCCATCTCCCAATGTCAAGCCTGGAAAATGCTTTGGCCAAACATAAGTTATTGGGCTCATTACAGGGGGAGCTGCGGGAAAGGTAAGGCCCTGTGGCATGCAGGCGGCCAGACTAGACGATCTAGTGAGCCCTTCGGTCTTCATGCTGCTAGGAAGCTATGAAGAGCATGTGTGAGGTTCCAGGACTGCGTTAACTGGGATGTGCCGCAGATCAAGTGGCAAGCGTTCGTGCAGGGCCAGGGCTGGATGAGCAGAGAGGGCTGCAGGTCTGAAGTGTGTTGGAGTGTTTATATGAGGCCTGCTTGCGCTATGCCTGGACCTACCACCTGCTGCTGCTCCAGGACTCTCCTTAGAGTCTCGGTTGCCAAATAAAATGTTTTGTTTTAAGGTTAGAAAACCTAAAAGTGGGTAGAACTGATGTCTCTGGCTGCTAGATAGGCCTCAGAGCCGAGGAATCGGCTGCAGCAGCAGCAGCTGCCTGTGCCCCTCAGTGACTTATTTCTTGACTTCTTGTTCTGCTGACCTATTCTCATGGGCACCGGTCTGCTCTCTTCTGTCCTGGTGTTAGTAACAGACGAAGCTAGCTGGGGAATCCGCTGATGGTTACACCCTTCTGCATCTTGCTGCCATCTGTGAGGTGGGACAATGGCCAAAATCGCTTAACAGACAGACCATGAAATCAGAGGAAAAATCTGAGCCACAGCCCCTACTTTTCCTGTTTGTTTTGACAACTTTTTGCCTCCGAGCCACCATGTGAACATAAGAACGGCCATAATGGATCAGACCAAAGGTCCGTCTAGCCCTCTGTCCTGTCTTCTGACAGTGGCCAATGCCAGGTGCTTCAGAGGGAATGGACAGAACAGGTCATCATCAGGGGGCACATTCGGAGGCTCTTTCCTTTCAACTTTTCTTTACTGGAATCTAAAATAGAAAAATACCAAAGGCCAGGGCTGAAATCCTGCCCTCATTGAAGTTAACTGTAAAACTCCCATTGATTGGAATGAAGCCAGGAGTGCTGCCGAAATCCTCAACTGGGGTAAACTGGCATGGCGCCTTCGGCTTCAGTGGAGCTATGCGGCTTGACACCAGCAAAGATCTGGCTCAAAATGCAGAGGAAAAAGAATCCCATAAGCAAATTCTTGGACAGACAAAGTCATCAGTAAAGACCTCTGCAGCAGTAATAAGTGTTGAGAGCATGCATTGTATTGCTGTCTATTGAAATGAGGCAAGAGGCTTTCCTTCTGTAGAAGTGTCGTAACAGACGCTTCAGAGAATAAATACAAGATGTAATCTGCAGTTGAGCTGGTTTAATATGGAAAAAAGTTAGTGATGCTGATTTTTTTTTATTCTATTGTTTCCAATATAAATAAAACATTGAAATGGGAAAAAATTACAAATTCCTAACGCCAGTGAAATTCCAGTTTGCCTGGCAATATGCCGAGGCTTTCAGTAATGGTGAGTTATAGGAATATTTACATTGGGTCCCCTCTGCCTCTCCAGAGACCCAGCAAACCTAAATGTCGCCCTGAGATGATGGTTACGCCCAGATATTTTATTACACAGACAGGATAACACAAAAGCACAGGACTAGATTAGAGAAGCCGTAATCTGGTCCCACCCCGTGTTTACAGAGTCCTGGAGGAGACAGTGTAACTGATTAAGGTGTCATGTCATCCTTAACCATAAAAAAGACTGGATGTTTTCTGGTCATGCATATGGGCCCATTATTTCTCAACTCTTCTAAGAAATTGCTTTGATATGCCAATGTCAATTTATCTCCCCTCCCCTCTTTTTTTTAACAGGAAACTGCCAAATGAATGTGTATCCGAATATGGGACATTTTTCCAAACAATTAATTTCCTTCAAAGATATAGGTGAGTATTGAAGGGCAATACAGATAGGTAGTATTGCAAAACCCTGCCAGGATTTTCTTTTAATGAGGAAAGAGCAGCACTTCGGGACAGGTGTGTGTGTGTGTGTGTGTTCAAATGGAGTGTGTATTCATGCTGTCTTGTGTGTGTGTTCAAAAAGGAAGCGTGTATTCATGCTGTCTTTTTTTTGTTTGGCCATAACACTGACATTTTTATTGCTATTCTGTCCAAAAAGGCAAAAGTTGGCCTTAGGATGCAAACAGAAGAGCCCTTACTCCTTCCACCTTGCCAGTGAAACTTAAATATCTAGTGCCAGATTCTGCCTTTACTTATGACCCATGCATCCAATGGGACAAATTCTTCTTAGTTACCCTGGAGTAAATATGAAATTACCCCACTGACCTCAGTGGATTTATTCTGGATTTACACTGAGGCCACTGAACACAATTTGTCCCAGTGGCTTGACATGGGATGTAAGTCAGAAGAGAATACAGCCCCTGGTTTTTAATGGGCCCACTGGTATCTAACCCTCACCCAGGCTCTTAGAAAAATCACATGAATCATAGCAAGTGTTGATACAAATATTTGACTTTTATCTCAGATTTTATCAAAACCAGACAGCTCTGTGATTTCTTCTCTCCCCTTGTGGGCTTCAGAGTGCCAGGGGCCCAAGTCTTCCCACCTCTTCACATTTGCCTCATCCTTTCACTGCGTTACTGGTGCAGAAACCAGAGCGCTGCCTTAACATTGGACCAGCGAGTCTGCAGACCTAGCCACTGACTGCTGTGCATGAGACCTGGTGGGCCAGCTATGGAGCTGGGGCCAGGATCACAGAGAGCAGCCTTTTCCCCACTGGCTGTCCAGCATTGGAAGGTCACAAACCCTCAGACTTTGGAATAAAATAATTAGAATAACACCTTGGTGCGGTTGTGTTCAGCCTCTCCCTGCCAGTTAGAAGCTGGTCAGGAACAGACCTTCCCCTACAGTGTAGTGCTAGAAACGCATCTACCCACTGGATCACACAGCTTGACTCCTCTCCCCGTGTGGGGCACGCAGCAAGGCAGAATTGGACCAGACTCTGTGTAAGGTGGGTGTAAATTGGCCTACCTCTGTCCACTGTGGCACTTCAGTCATTTACGCCTGCTGAGGATCTGCCTCCTTGGTTCTTGTGGCTGGAGACGGTTTGTGGTGCTGCAATAGTCCGGTGCGGGGGTCGTGCCCTCTCAGGGGCCGTCGGGAGCCAGGCCGCCTCACTACAGGTGCCCTTGTGCGTTATGCAGGTTTTGGTCCATCGTTGGCTCAAAGGCCAGGTGCTGAGCGCCTACACCACCCCATGAAGTCCATGAGAGCGCTGGGTGCTGCACACTTCTGAAAATCCACTCTGGCCCTTGCCGATTTCACTGAGGCACTCCCAGGCTGTCTAGCCAGGCTGCCCCCAAGAGGAATCCTTTTCCTGAGCCCCTCTTCACGGGTTTATTCCGGAACGTTAGTGAGATGAACTGACACCTCCCTAATCCCTCTTTCGCTCGGGACCCTGTATTGTCTTAGGACAGCGGCTAGGCAAGAAAAGCCCTTAGAACATTGACCAAGTTCTTTTCAAAAGTGTTTTGCTGACCTCTGATGGCTGCTTTTCCCAGTACCCCTAAACCAGATATCTGATCGGGGCAGTTTCCGGAGGGACTGAACCACATCTGCTGTCTAGTTTGAAACGGGCTTTTTCAGAGCAGTTTATAAACATTCACTTTTTACTGAAGCATCCCGAGGACTAATGCTCCTTTTAGCAGAGGATTTCAGAGCACTTTATACACAGTAAATTAAGCCTCACCATGCTGGTGTCATTGTGAAATAGATACTGTCCTATCCTTTTTGCTGCTGGACAAACTGAGGCCAAGAGGTTAAAGCAGCTTGGAGTCACACAGCACGTGGATGGAGCTGGGTATACAAGTGTCAAGGCTGCTTCCCCACTCTGAACTTTAGGGTACAAATGTGGGGGCCTGCATGAAAACTTCTAAGCTTAACTACCAGCTTAGATCTGGTCCGCTGCCACCATTCCCAAAGCTAATTCCCTTCCCTGGGAAGCCTTGAGAAACTCTTCACCAATTCCCTGGTGAATACAGATCCAAACACCTTGGATCTTAAAACAAGGAGAAATTAACCATCCCCCCTCCTTCCTCCCACCAACTCCTGGTGGATCAAGATCCAACCCCCTTGGATCTAAAAACAAGGAAAAATCAATCAGGTTCTTAAAAAGAAGGCTTTTAATTAAAGAAAAAGGTAAAAATCATCTCTGTAAAATCAGGATGGAAAATAACTTTACAGGGTAATCAAACTTAAAGAGCTCAGAGGACCCCCCTCTAGCCTTAGGTTCAAAGTACAGCAAACAGAGATAAACACTCTAGTAAAAGGTACATTTACAAGTTGAGAAAACAAAAGTAAACTAACACGCCTTGCCTGGCTGTTTACTTACAAGTCTGAAATATGAGAGACTTGTTCAGAAAGATGTGGAGAGCCTGGATTGATGTCTGGTCCCTCTTAGTCCCAAGAGCGAACAACCCCCAAAACAAAGAGCACAAACAAAACCCTTCCTCCCGCCCCCCAAGATTTGAAAGTATCTTGTCCCCTTATTGGTCCTTTGGGTCAGGTATCAGCCAGGTTACCTGAGCTTCTTAACCCTTTACAGGTAAAAGGATTTTGGAGTCTCTGGCCAGGAGGGATTTTATAGTACTGTACACAGGAGAGCTGTTACCCTTCCCTTTATAGTTATGACAACAAGCCAGGAGACCTGACTCCCAGTCCCCATTCTCCTCCTACGCTGATCAGACAATTATTAATTACTATTTATTATTGGATTACCGTAGCAGCTAGGAGCCCCAGCTATGGACCCGGAGCCCCAGGGTGCTAGGTGTTGGACACACAAAGAACAAAACGTCTCTGTCCCAAGGAGTTTACAATCTAGCTGTAAGACGAGAGAGGTCCGATGGTGACAGAAAGACGGCAGAGTACAAGGAAACAATGACACAATGTTGGTCACATGCCAGGCAGTGGTCTTGGTACACTAGCAGCCTCGCTGTTAAATTTTTGGTAGGCACCACGGCAAAGGAGGGATTTGAAGGAGGCTTATTCATTAGCGGTTGCGGGTGTTTCTGGGAGCTCCTGCCAGGCGCGAGGGGCAGCCTGGGAGAAAGCACAAAGGTGATTGTTTGGAAGTGTAACAAGCAAGTGCTGGAGCTGCCATCAGGAAGGCTTGGCAGAGGATGTGGCTTTGTGGCCATTCATACACAATGCAGCCTTTACCTGAAAGGGCCATTTTTCCTTGCAGCCCTGGTGTCATTTTCTTGGTATAAATAACATCCCAAAGCGTGTCTCATGAGCCTCTGGCTGCCAACTTCGGTCTGTGTGTGGTCCCACAAGTCCTATCCAGCAGTTGTGTTCATTAGCAGAGCTAACCTCGAGCTGGTGCTGAAGCAGAATGTCTGACCCTCAGCCTTCACCAGCCTGGTCTGGATTTCCTCCCTTTCATCTGGGAAATGTAGTCATGAAACCACTTGCCCTTAGTGCTAATTATAGCATAAGCTCCTCAGGGAAGGGACGGTCATTTACTATATGTTCATCCTGCATCTAGCACAGCGGCACCCAGAGATGGTGGGCCTTGGGCTTCAGAGATGTTTAGGTGAGTTAACCTGTGCAAACCCATTACTGTCAGTGGGATGGGGGTAGTGTAATTTGGCTCTAAAGAAGCCATTGTGCTTTTTGTATGAGAAGGGGAGGGGATGGGTGTCCTTGACCAAAACGCCCCTCCTCTTACTCCCCTTGTTTGCCAGCCCCGGAGGTGGCGGCAGGTCAGGGGTGCTTTA
Source organism: Terrapene triunguis (assembly GCF_002925995.2). NCBI lineage: Eukaryota > Metazoa > Chordata > Testudines > Emydidae > Terrapene > Terrapene triunguis. The sequence goes on along the minus strand of NW_020664725.1, from coordinate 17,478,550 downwards.
GGTTGGAAAGGACTGTGGACCCCTGTGGAAGGAAGGTTACTACAGAACGGCAACATGAGCTCTAATGCTGAATCCAGGTCCCACTGATGTGAACACTGTAACGGCCCTGGCTCTTAGCGAGCAGGAAGTCTGTGCTGCTCTCTCACACCCGTACAGCTGGGTGGATATTAGTTGATTTGCAATGGTCTTGCCTTAGTTTTTAATACACTGACTTCACTGAGTTTCATGTGCACCGTGCCTGGGGGGTGGGTGTCCCATTCCTTATTGAGGTCAGTGGAGTTACTGGGGCACTCCACGGGGTGCACTGAGTGCTGTTCTTGCACTTCCTTTCACACACTGTTGTAACCAAAGGATTAGGCAGACAGCCCAGGGCCCGCCTAGGAACCCACGAGAGGCTGCAGAGGTGGCTACAGTCAGACTGGACCCACAGTGCAACAGGGCTGAAGCCTGTTGTTTTCCATTCCAGTCCCTGTGAAATGATCCTTCTCTTTTCCGGAGGAGGGGCTCTACTGCTTTGCTCTCCAGAGTGTCTTCTCTCCCCCCTCCACCCCTTCTCCCAGCGCTGGAGAGACACAAACAGCCGTGTGTGTGTGTGTGTGTGTGTGTGTGTGCACAGAGGCAGCCCGGCAGTTGCACATTCCTTCCATTCATGGTCTGGTTTCTGAAGGCTGCTGCTACATTGGTTTAACTGGAGTCAACCTCAGGTGCGTCTCCAAGCTTGCATTAGAGGGGCTGCAGGGTGTGTAACAAGCCATCCACTCTGCCAAGGGCAGCTACAAACCACTCCCTGGAGCTTCCCCATAAATGTAGGGCCTGGGGTTAGCTCCTGCCTCCCTCCTTTGGCTCCGGTCCCTGTTTTCCTGGGGTGGGGGGGAGAGAATCAATGTTTCCATCTTTTCTTGCTTTCTCCTGTCTCTCTCGCTCACACACACACTCCCCCCCCCCCGCCCCAGCGTCAAGCAACAGATTATTGCCAATTCCCCCCCACCCCTCCTTGCCAAGTCCCCTTTGATCCACCTTCCCTTCCCCTGTTGTCTGACAGCCCCGCGCTCACAGCCATGCACATGCCCACGGTGCAGCCAGCCAGAGGGGGACGGGGAACGTGTGTCTGAAACCACCAAGAAGCCATTAGGCAGCTGACACCGATGCATCTTGGCTCCCGCGTGTAACGAGCTCCCCGAGCCCGGCTCTCTCCCGCTCCAGCCAGGGCTCAGCTCCAGGACTCGGGGGTTTCTGTGCACGGAGAGGAGGCAGCCAGGAGAGCCCCCCGGCCCCGTATCTTCCCCCTGGGTTCGGCTCCGGACTGGAGGTAAGGGGCCGGGCGGGGGAAAGTTTCCCGGCGGGAGCTCTGAGCGGGGAGGGGTCCGGGGCGGTTCTGCCCGCCTGTGCCCCGGTTCGCTGCTGTTCTCCTGCCCGGGGCGTCGGGCTCCAGCTGCCGCCGGGGCTGCGGGGCAGGCGGTGGGGCTGGGCTGGAGAAGGCGCCGCACGCCCAGACCTCGGGGCGGGGGCGGCTCCTTCCCTGCTCTGGGGCCGCGCAGGGAGCGGCGGGGTCGGCGCCCCCGTTCCTGGGCTGAGCCCTGAAGCCAGTTGGGGGGAGCCGAGCCCCCACCCTGGGGTGTCGCGTTCGGGGTGCAGGTGGGAGAACAGCGGGTTCCAGACCCCGCTGGGCGGGGTCAGTCCAAACCCGTCTCCTCTGGCTGTTGTTTTATCTTACACGTAAACCCCCCCCCCCCCCCCCCCCGCCCCCCATGGTCTGCCTGTCCCGGGGGGCAGCCCCTCTCCCGGAGCGGATTGTGAAGCGAACTCCGGAGCCGCGCCTGTTTACAAGTGGCGGGGAGGTGGCTGGCGCTGCCCTGCTCCAGGCGACGTGACCTGGGAGTTAACTACATGGGAGCAGCCAGAGCCTTGCTGGCCATGTGTCGTGCCCCGACAGCCCGGCCATTTACAGCCCCTGCCCCTCCCTAGCCCCCCGTCCAGCCTGCAGCCTGGCCCCCCATGTGCCCTCCCACCAGAGATCCCCCCGGGCAGAGCTCCAGCCCCCCCTTTGGGAGGCTAGGGGAGCATGCATTGTGCTTCCCCCACCCCTGGCTGGGAGTTGGGGGGCATGCACTGACCCCCGTCCCTTCGCGGGGCATGGCTGGGAGGCGTGCAGCCCTCCCGCTGCCCCCCTGTCTGCAGGGCAGTGCTTTGTCAGCAGCTTGGCCTGGGCTGGCCCAGGAGGGCGCCTGGTGCTTGGAGCCGGCGGCCGCAGGAGCCCCAGTGTTCACGGGGCCTCCCCCGGCTGCCTCCCACCCAGGCACTTGTTGGCGCTGCGTGTGCACATGTCTCTGTCTCTTCTTTTCATTGTGAGTCCTTCCATTCCAGGCACGTGACCTGCCTTGTAGTTGCCATGCCAACTCCCTGGTACCATGGTTCCCCCTCTCTCACATGGTTGCCTGGATACCAGTTATCCCTGCCTGGTCTGGAAGGATGCTCTTGTCTTGCGTGCTCCCCTTCTCCCCTCTTTCACAGGCAGCCACACAAGCGTGTGCACACCCGTACAACCCAAGGGCAGAGATACCTTACGGATATCAGTGCTAGGTGCATAGTCTCAGGCATCCTCTAGTGCACACATACAGTGTGATCCGCTTCCATACACTCATATGAGCATGTGCACACAGTCGCTCTCACAAACAGTCACCTTGCACAGTCTGTCTGTCTGTCTGTCTCTCTCTCTCTCTCTCTCTCACACACACACACACACACACACACACACACACACCCCTTGTATACTCATCCAGACACATGCACAGACAGCCTCCAATACACACGTGCACACACCTCTTCTCACAATCACAGACATCAGTTACACACTCTCACATCCACTCACACACACGTTCCTGTATGCACAGCCACATCTGGAAAGCAGTCCTTTTAATCTGATTTTAGAAAAAAAAAAATCCCCCTTGTTCAATTGGGTGTTGTAATGCACGTGGATTTGGAGAAGAGCAAAGGAGCATCTAGTTGTGTATATCAAAATATTTTGAAATACATTTTCTTATGTTATTAAATATTTTAATAAAGCTGCAGTAATATAAACAAATCAAACACTTTATCCTGCAGAGGAAAAGGGAGGCCCTATCCATATCTAGCTATATCTTCAAGTAAAGAGTCCTGAAAATTGTAATCTGACTCCATCCAATGGAGTTCAGATCCTGAAGGAGTGATTTGCAGGAGGGGCAGTGACAGGTGGCATATCTGGATCTGTATAAGCTTTACAACATGAAAGAGCAGCCTCTGAAGAAATGTTTTCAAAGCTGCATGCGGATTATGACTTACATGAGATTCCCTTGTACCATTTCAATGTACACCACCTGTTTGGAGGTGTCGTTGTGCGCCCTGTTCTCAGCTCGTCATGAAATTTCTACTCCTGTAGGTTGTTTTCACTAACACCTAACTCTGTGTTGAAAACAAAAAGAAAACCTTATTAAGCAGAGGGAAGCTCCAGAGAATTAAATTCCTTTTCCCATATGGAAAATGTTTCTGCAGAAATAACAGCGTGGCTTTGAGTCGAGCAGCAGGGGAACAGTAGCTGAGGAATGACAGATAACATTTTAGATTCACAGCTGTTCTAGACGCTGCAAACCAAGGACAATAGTTGCTAATTCCAGGCTGAGGGGACATGTATAAAACAACATCAGTGTTATGATGTCTTCTGTAGACTCGCTGAGGAGTCTGACTGATGTGGGGTGAGTTGGTTGCCATCTTTTTGCTATGAGATTTGTGCTTTACTTTTAGGTTTTAATTACGTGTGATTGCTTGACACATCTCGGCCTGGATAAAATATCGCACATAGGTGTGAATTTGTCAGTAGTTTAAACTTCTGTAATGGGGACAACTTTCAACTTCCATGGAGGATAGGTTCATCAATGGCTATTAGCCAGGATGGGCAGGGATGCAAAACCATGCTCTGAGTGTCCCTAGGCTCTGTTTTCCAAAAGCTGGGAATGGGCGAAAGGGGATGGATCACTTGATTATTACCTGTTCTGTTCATTCCCTCTGAAGCACCTGGCACTGGGCTACATGGACCATTGGTCTGACCCAGTATGGCTGTTCTTATGTTCTTAAATATGTCAAACTAGAAACTTAAATCTATTCCTCCCTCATGGTGTTTCTTTCCATAATTGCAAATTATTCAAGGACTGGTTCTGGCACTTGCTCAAACGGGGGCATGAATAAGTGCTACTCCTGAGGGCATTCTGTGCCAAATTTTTAAAATTCTGTAAAATTCTGCAAATTTTATTTGTCAAATAAATGCAGAGGATCCAACCTGGCATTGGGGAGCACAGGCCACGGGATGCACAGAGATGGGAGATCACGGTGCAGCTCCTCCCCGGGACATGGACTCAGCGGTGAGGGGCACCCACCCCTGACACAGCACGAGGACCAGAAACACTCCAGGGCCCTGCATCTCCATGCCAGGGGCACCAGGTGTGGGCAGGCAGGCTCGGAAAGGCAGGATTCAAGTGTGGAGGGGGTTAGTGTGGGGGGATCCAGGTGTGGGTTGAGAGGGTTCTGTGTGGGGCAATCTGGGTGCGGGTGGCTCAGTGGGGGATCCGGGTGCGGGGGGGATCTGGATGCACAGGGGCTTGTTGGAGGGTTCTGGGTGCAATGGTAATGGGACTCTGCAGTGGGGTCCAGGTGAAGGTGGTTGGGGCTCAGCAGGGGGGGTCTGGGTGTGGATGACTCAGTGGGGGGTCCAGGTACTGGGGGAGTGGGGCTCAGTGGGGTGGGGTTCCACGTGTAGCTGGTTGGGGTTCGGTGGGATGGGAGTCTGGGTGCAGGTGGTTCGTCAGGGTGGTCCAGGTGCAGGGGACGTGGGGCTTATCGGGGGGAGGTGTTTCTGAGTGCGGGGGGTGAGGCTCGGTGGGAGGGTCTGGGTATGAGTGGGTCTGGATGCATGGGGGTTCGGCACATGGGGGAGCAGCTCCCTGTTCAGGGCTCCCTCTCCCTGCAGCTGAGGAGCGATGGATGCAGGAAGCAGGGGTGGAGGGAGTTTGCAGAGATTCCTGCAGCTTGGGGAGAAATCTGGGGATGAGTCCGACCCAGCCCCTGATGCTGTGCAGGGGAAGAGGAAGTTCCGTCCTGCCCAGCTGGGATTAGCGGCTGAGCCCAGCGCAAGGGTAGGAGTCACCAGCCGGGTCTTCCCCACTCCTGCCCCTACCCCACAGCGATTTACCTCTCTGCCGGCTGCCCGGCACCTGAAACATACTGCTCGGGAGGGTCGCTCTTGTGGCTTCCCTTTGCTTCCCCGTCAGAATTCATTTTTCTGCGGGGAAGCAAATAAAACTGTGGGTGACATAAATTCTGTGCATGCGCAGTGGTGCAGAATTTTCCCCCCAGGAGTACAGTGCAAAGCATGAATATAATCAGAACCAGCTAGAAGAACTCAGGAATGAGGAGATGCGTCGTGTGTATCTGTCTCTATGCTGGCTGTGCTGCCATTAATGCTAAGGATATGGAGTGGGGACTTGTCTCTCTCCTCTGTCTGGTTTTATGTACATGCAGTTAAAAGCAACCATTCTTTTTAAAATGAGAGCAAATTACTTTGGAGGGAGTGGCAAGAATGTGGATTCTTTGACAGGCTGTTGACTAAGACAGTATTCCAATATTGTCAATATCAGCAAGAGGGTAGAACTAGCATACCTTACGCCTTTACTTCACTGCTTCCCAGGACATAGATATTACAAACCAGATCATATCAGGTAACATTTATTAGTATTATTTATCCATTGTTGCATGATACCAGCAGTTCCTGGCCCAGAGAACTCGCCATCCAGGCTCTAGCCAATATGCAACCGATGAGTAAACAGATACATGGGGAATATCAGGAAAAGGTAGAGGCAGTAGAGGTGTATTTGTGTAAGATAGTCGTTACAGTGGTCTCGATAGGTGTTAAACAAACGAATAGAGGGAACATTTATGAAAAACAACCTAAACAGATTCTCCACTTCCCAGCAGCAAATTGTACAATGTCTTGGTTTGGCTTCGTCGAGAGGCAAGTTTTATTTGTCCTGTTCCTCTCCCTCGCAGTGGACACTGTTATTTCCCAGCCTGGCTTGCTCCATGCAGCCTGCTGTTAGCACAGCGATAATCCCATTTGAGATGCTCCTCGGATAACAGACTAGCTTGGCTGTTTTCGGTCTGCCAGGTTCTACGTTGTGAGATGCACGTCATGTTGACGAGCTGAGGACTGAGGGCCAAGTCAAATACCTCCACACTGATTTGGCAGCCGTTCCTTGATGTATTAGGACATGATTGCCGGGAGCCAGGGGAAAAAACCTGCAGAAGACTTGTTTTGTGCGATCTTATTAGAAAAGGATAGGGCTCAGGGCCAGGGGAGGAGGAACAGAGTCTCATGGTAATTTTGTCCCGTGTGATCTGTGATCATTCTTGTGATCTCATTGTTCTTGATTGACCCTAATCACAAGTAATCCATGCGGCTTCTGGTGGCCTCTGAGATTAGATCACTCAGTGTATTGAGGTTTGGATCCCGGGGTCTCCTGAAGAGCACTAGGATTCCTTTGAGCAGCCTCTGCTTTTGGCAGCTATCCCAAGCCTGCAAGTGACAAATTAATCTTAGCAAAAGCTGTCTTGTGTCTCCCATCCTACCAGCACATGAATCAGCGCAGACCTGGGAAGTTATGGGTGGTGTCTTGCATGTTACAAGGGGGTAGGCTGGAAATCTACCATTTAGGAACAAGAGACATAATAACAACAATTGCATGAGAAGCCAAATTGATGCTGAAGTGAAATGGCAGAAGAGCACATACATGCATAGCTGCAAATGTCCGTTCCCACACGTACACTCGTACTTCCTTCGGGCAACTGAGCAGCCCTGTCAAGGGCTCTGGGGCTTTGTGGGGAAATTGGAGATTTTAACTCGGTCTGAGCTTTGGGAGATGTCCCGAGGACTCTTGAAGGAAGAAGGTGACTGCCCAGCGTTAATTCTGATGGCTGAGACTTGACGGGCTGATCTATTTGAAACAATTAAAAATAAGTGTTTAAAATGCTTTTCAAGTCTCTTACAAATCACCTGTCTTGTTCTTGAGGCGTTTTCAGTGTTGTTAAGAGGCTAATCAGCCTGCAGAAGAGATGGTGTTTGTCTGTCTGGCTTTCACCCCTCCCCGTCTCAGTAACGCGAAGAGAATGAAAAATTACAAGGGGGATTTTTGAGGAGAAAGAAGGAAATGGGGAGAGAGGTTTATGACTTTCAGTATGTTCGGTATAGGGCTGTTCTGAGGGTGGCATGTAGGCTAGAGGTACAGAGAGCGCAGTGAGCCCATGATCATAAAGTTGAAAATATCTGCCTTCCTTGGGCGTGGTTTGGTGTGGTTGTGTGAGAGGCGGGGTAGCGTGTATGTGTGTACTCTGGCCTCCGTCCCATGTAGGCTTGTGCCTCTAATGCCAGCTTTCCTGGAGGCCTGAACCAAAGTGCCAGAGCTGAGAAATGAACGGCGTGGAGGAGACATTGGGGTTCTAACCAAACCAGCCTCTAATTCACAGCCTAGCTCTGAGCTGGAGGCACTCTCCTCCTGACTCAGCCATCCCTGTCTTCAGAGACACCCCAAGTCCCAACAAACGCTCCTCTCGTTTGCACCAGCGGAACCCAGCTGCCTTCGGTGGGAACGCACTGGCGGAGCAGACACGCTCGGCACCTTGTGTTGCCATTGGCGTGAGTGCAAAGTGTGCACAAATCGGAATGGCAGCGTTTACACGCGCTCTGCCCTGACTTTGCATTGGTGCAGATGATGACTCCCATGCCATGTGCTGGGATGAGAGCCCCCTCGCTATGTGGCCATGAACAGCTGAGCTGCAGGAAGGACGTTGCAGACATAACACACGTCCTCCCCTCCTGCTCCCCATTAGCCTTCTGCTGCCACACAGCCTCTTCGAGCAGATGCTAGGTAGTGATTTCCCCTCTGGCAGGGGAAGATTGTGCAGCGTGGAGATAACCTCTCGCTAGTGCTGTCCTCTCCCTGAGAGATGAAGGGTGACTAGGAACTGGAGGTTTACCTGTACAGGCAGATAGTCCTTCCCCGAGAGCCAGCCTGAGCCTACGCGCATTGCATGGAGTGACACGCCTAAGAGTGTATTTATCACTTGGGTTATGGTAACACCCAGAAGCCCTAGCTGAGTCAGGGCCCCTGGCCCCATGTGCTCTGTAGACACCCCCTGCTCTAAAGCACTTACAAAGGCAGGACTGTTCTCCCTATTTTACAATTGGGAGAGAGGCACAGAGAAGACTGTGACTTGCGCAAAGTCAAGACTGTGACTTGCGCAAAGTCACCCAGCGGGTCAGGGGCAGGAATCGAACCCAGATCTCCCGAGTCCCAGTCCAGTGCTGCTCACAAGGCCACGTGCATCCTTCCACACCCTGTTGCTTTGTGATCTGGAGGCCGAGTTTGAGAGCGGATAAATTCCAGGCCTGGAGGCTGAGTGGTTCAGCATGAGGAGGGAGCCAGGCCTCTGCCAAGTAAACAGCCACCAGTGGTTGGTGCTTTGGTGCCTCTTGCTCTAAAGCCAGTGAGAAAGCAAGGCTGCCCAGGCTGGAGGCTGGTAGGTCCCTGCGTAGCTGGCCAGGGCTCTACACTGCAGCAAGGGGAGGGGCTCCTGCAAATGTCAGATTTGAAGAAAACTCAAGTGGGGCCCAATAAACAAAGCCCTCCTGTTTGGCCTATGATTTGTTCACCATGTGGCCAAGCTTTGTTTCAGCAGCTCAACTCTTGACCCTGCGTTAGCACGGGGTTGGATAACATACACTGTGTGGCCTGATGTGTGACTAAGGCTACTGCAGCACAAAGGAGAGTAATGGTAATGACCCAACAAGCACTGTTGATCTCTCATTTCTGTGGTGAATGCTATCACAAGGGAGTGTGAGATTTTTTTGAAAGTAGGGCAGACAGCATGGGGAGGCTGTGTTGTCTTGGTCACAGTAACTAGGGATTGGAAGCCAGGACTCCAGGGTCCTATTCCTGATTCTGCCACTGACATGGTGTGTGACATTTGAACAAGTCGCTTCACTTCCCTGAGCCTCAGTTTTCCTCATCTGTATAATGGGGATAATGGTACTTACTGGCCCTACAGGGTATCCTGGGAGTCGTTGGCAAAAGATGATGAAGAAAGGTGAGTTACTATGATTTAATATTAACAGCAAAGCAAACAAACCCTCTCGCCCCTTCCAGAGAAACAGGCAGGATCTTCACTCCTGGGGATTTTAGGGGGAAGTCGCTATCGCAATGAGTGTCATGGAAATAGCTAAATGAATGAAAAGGTCGTCCGGATTACTGGTGATTGGGCGTGGTGAGCACAGGGGAAGTTGGTCCTTACAAATGCTGGCTGTAGTGTCACACTGCAAATGGAAGGGCCTGATGCAAAGGCCACTGAAGTCAACAAGAATCTTTCCATTGGCTCCAATGGGCTTTGGATTAGACCCTATTTGCGGAGTGCCCTGGTTTGTTTCTGGTAAGATATTGTCCCCAAAAGTACCCCGGAATTCTGCTCCCTGGACCAAACCCCCACCCAAACCCAAGCCAATAGAACGCTTCCACCCTTTCTTGGCTGGATCTGTAGAATGTGATCTCAAGGCTGCCTTGGCCAAGGAGTTTTCTCTCTCGACTGCCTTGTGCCCTCTTATCTCCCACCTTGTTACCACAAGGAACCAATGAATAGTCAGAAAGCAAGAATCACTGCATAGGTGACTGTGGATTATAAGGTTCTGCACTGGCATATCAAGGTGTTCTGGTGGCTAACTGATTGCGATGGCATCAGAATCCTGGTGCGTGCGTGTAGCCCAGGTTGCAAAATTGTCACAAGCATTTATCAGTCCAGGCACAAAATCTACTTGCCTGCTTTTCCATGATGATGACAGTGAAAAAGGTGAATGACGTTTTACTGCCCTGTTGCAAATTGTGGCTGGCTGTAGGCGAGAGGGAAAGGAGAATGTCGTCCATCTGGTGTAGCTCGGCTCAGTTTTCCCGTGTGTCTAGATCTCTATTTATAATACAACAGGGAAAAAACATGTTTTGATTAAAGTCAGATGGAACTACATTGCCTTCCTGACTGGTGGGGATTTGTGTGTTTGCGGTTTAGCAATATTTGATGGTTACAGATTTAGTGTCACTGAGGGGAAAAACATTTACAAATGGTGTTTATTAAACTTACAGTTTGGTTTGAAGAACCCAGTGATGGCTGGGGCAGTTCTGCCTGAGGTAATACAGACTCTCCTTCCGCAGCTATTCTCATGATTTATACAGTGCCCTACTGTAGGGATGCATGTACCAGAGGCAAATAACAGCGCCATGGCTTGGCCAGCTTAGTCTAAAGGCGCGAGGCCGTGCAATGTAATCGGGTTGTAGGAAATGTTTGCACAACCGTTGACATTTTTGCTTTTCTCATTTTATTCCAGTCTCACAAAAACAGCTGTCAGTCTGATTTTATGAAAAGCCCATGACATTTCACACAAATATACTCATTTGAGGGAGAAATGGGCTCATTTTTCACTCCAAAATGATACCGTTCTTTCTCTAGTGAGAACCGTGACAATTCTGCAGTTTAATTGGTATGAAGATGACTTTTAATGTGAGAACAATGAAATTTTAAGTTAAGTTTCAATGTGAAAAATACCCAATTTGCTAAATGTCATGAAAAAATGGAACTCTGGCACCAAACCCCCAGGAACCAAATGGAGAAAAGAGGCACAAAAAATGTTAGAAAACAGTTTTTCCCATTTGTCAGAGCCAGTCCAGATTGGTGTAGGGTTACCAGAGCTGGGCTGCTCCCTAGGGTTGCAATACAAAGTGTACACTGCTTAAACCCACGTGGTCTTTTCCCAAGCCCTCCTTCCTGGCTGCGGTGAGGTCAGACAAACCGGGGAGATATTTATGTATGTCAGTATTTATCCAGTATGTGCCCATTGCACAAGCCTGGGGGAGTGTTTGCTTCAGTAAAAAACATTTCAGAAGCCCTTTCTCAGTGTTTACACGCAGTGCATGGGAGCTTTGCCCGAGCCAGGACTGAGTAAAATCTGACGGTACGTCCTTTGGGATTTGGCCCGTCACGGATATATAAACTAAATTAATTCATAATGTGCTGCTGACGGCAGTCCTGTGACATGGAGTCTCTCAAAAGCCACAGTCCCCACTGGTCACACAGCCTGCAATTTAAAGGGACTGCTCGGGTAGGGAAGTCTGCTCCTTTGATTCTGCCAGCTGTCCTTAGGGCTGCTGCTGAAGTTGTGAAAACTGGAGTCCATTGACTTGAGTGAGCTTTGGCTCTGGCCTCGACGGGATGCTGAGCAAGCGAGTCTGAACTGCCGCACGAGCAGGAGGAAGAGGAAATCCACACAAAAATCTCTGACTTAAAAAAAAAAATGTTGCAGCTCTTCTGGCGATCCCCCAGGCAACTGAGAGCGAGCTGTGCACTTAATGCATGTAGCAAAACCTCGCTGCTAGCAACGCGTAAGAGAATGGCCCGTGTTCCAGAGCTGTAAAGTTACCAGAGGCTGTGCCTCAAACTGTAAAATACAACTGTTGGAAAGAACCCAATCTCCACAGTGTTTTAGCCAAAGAACCCAACCTCCCAGTGTTTTAGCCAAATACAACCACAGCGTGCAAAGGCACTGACCGTGACTGTGTACGTGGCAGAAGACAACTGTTCTGCACTCAGTTACTTGGGTGTAAACCTGGGCACGCAAGGGCACTCTGTAGGGATGAATTACTTGTGCTGACCTAGTCCTGTCCTTTAACCCCAGATAGTTTTAATTTACAATCAAATTGCAAGTTTAAAGTATCTAATCAAGTGTTCTCTTGTCCTAGAGGGTTTACTGCAAAAGGGCCAAGATACAGTTTCTGTGTGAGGTTAACTGATGTTTTTTATTAAAATCTCATGTTGCCTTTCAAATGCACAAACCACAATGTAGCAACGCTGTGACTGTGATCAGACCTACTGGGACCAAACTTAAGGCTGGTGTAAGTGGGTGCACTCGCTTGTCCAGGGTGTGTGTGTGCCCCACAGCCTTGCAGAGATCTCCCCAGGTTTTAGTTCAATATCTGACCTCTTGGTTCTGCCTAGCCTGGGCTTGCATCAGCCCCCACGTTTCATTTGGAGTTTTGGATTCAAACCACAAACGGAAGCCATTACGTGTAAGGGCAGAAACCACTTAGCTTTGCCTGGGTTCCACCTATTAATATTATTTATTGGCAGTGCCCCAGTCAGGATCGGGGCTCACTGGGCTGGGTGCTCTACAATGAGATAGGGAGATACAGCCCAGCCCTGGAGAGCTTGCAGTCTAAAAAGACAAAGACAGATAGGGGTGGGGGGAAGGATGCAACATACAAGCAAAGTGACCAGGTTGGTGAGGGGCACGTCTTGTTTATTTATGTCATTTATTTATGTCCGTATTAAATAACTGATCCTTACTTGCCACTCTGCCTAGCTCCTCTCGGGTCTTTCCCCTCACCAGCTAAAGCCATAATTCTGACTGGAACGGTCTGAGGAGGTTGAAATGTAAATAAATGGAGATATCCTATCTCCTAGAACTGGAAGGGACCTTGAAAGGTCATCGAGTCCAGCCCCCTGCCTTCATTAGCAGGACCAAGTACTGATTTTGCCCCAGATCCCCAAGTGGCCCCCTCAAGGATTGAACTCACAACCCTGGGTTTAGCAGGCCAATGCTCAAAGCACTGAGCTATCCCTCCCCCTCAGTGGGTTCGAGTTAGAAACTGGGTGGGAACTGACCTGACCGTTTCCATGGATCCATCTCAGGGCTCTGGTGGTGTCACAAACCAGAGTGATTCCCCCTGGGCTTGCCATGCACAGCATAGATGTGTAGACTGTAAGGCCAGAAGGGTCCATGATGATCATCCAGTCTGACCTCCTGCCTAGCACCGGCAGGGAACCTCCCCAGGGATTTCTGCATCAGGCCCAGAACCGCTGGCTGAGGTAGGACAGAATGTCCGGAGAGACAGCCAGTCTCGATTTAAAGACTTCAGGTAATGTCCGCGTCCCTTGGTAAGTTGTCCACGTGGTTAATTACCCTACTAAAACGTGTGCCTTATTTCTAGTCTGAATTTGTCTAGTGTTAGCTTACAGCCATTGTCCTGTGCGGTCTTTGTCTGCCAGAGCTTCCTGACATGGGTCTGCAGGTACGTACCACCTTGTAGTTCAGTTACTTGTGTGGTGAGAGACGGGATGAGAAAACACATGTGAAACCAGATGAAGCATTTCTTTGCTTCCTGGCCGAGGCCCTCAACACAATGCTGGCCTGCCACAAGATTGACAGGTGCCTACCTACTCCCCGCTCTAAGGCTCAGCAGTGTGACTATGGACATGTTCCCCACGCCAGCACCTTCAACCCTAACCTGGATGCACCTGCTACTATGCAAAATACGATGTGCTGTAATCACTTGGGAAATAATAGGGGTCATCAACTCAGTGCACAAAGATACACCAAAGCCCAAAGCTGGGAGCATAAGGTGGTAAAATCTCATTCCTTGGGCAAGTGAGTGAGAGGGAAGGGAGGTGCCATTTGATTCGACAGAGTCGCATTTGCGTCCCCCCTCTGCTGCTAACAACTTGCATCTTCTTGGAGCTCAGTGTCCCCTGGATCTCAGGGACTTGACACAATGGGACAGATTTTTCCAAGAGGCCTCAAAGGTTGCACTCATGGTTTTGTATCCATGAGTCTTTGTCCAAACCTGTTTCTATGTGCACAACAGCTTGTGTGTGTGTGTGCGTGCAGACTATGTTAGTGTGCAGATCATGTAGTGAGACCAGCCTCATCTTCACGTGCAATTACATGAGCATGACAAATTGCATGAAGCTATTTGCATATGCAAAATATCTGGCATCATTGTAGAGTTTGCTTCAGAAAATGTGATCCAGCATGTCATTCTCTCCCAGAGCTTCGTTCTCTACAAATCATTTTGTTACCAGCGATGGGGCTGTCTGATGCTGCAAAACACCCCCCCAGACATACATCACTGATTGTGTAGCAGGAAACACAAGGCCGTATTGTTCATTTTCCATGTGGGACACTTGTCTTGCAGCATGCTGGCTGTACCGACTCAGCCTGAAGAGATGTCTCCTGAGAACTGAAGCCCTTTTTCATTTCATCTGTAACTGGCTCAGCTGAACCACAGAGTGGCATGGATCTAAACAAACAGTGTCTCCCCGAACGAATGTGCTCCCTGATCCCCCATGTCACCTCCCGCCCCCCATATATCTATGGCTAGTCTGTGTAATGGATATAGCGGAAGCTGATTCGCAGGGCAGCCCGGTGCTAGTGGGTGGGAAAGTAGAAGTGTGTGTGGGGTAACTGGGCACATAGGACCCACGGCGCCGCTGGCCTGCAGTTTGGGGACTCAACCCTGTACCTTGCTGATTTGCTAGAGTTTTGAGCCTGCTCTGCAGTGGTGTGCATGGCTGGGGCAGGGAGAACCAGGCCCAGAGCACGTGGTTAATCTGTGACAAACGGGGTTCTGGCTATCCCACTTCTGAATTGTGCTGGACTATAAAACGACTGTCATGGAAAGCCTCTTGTACGTGCATCCACCGTGAGTTAGCCGGCTTGTCACGTCTCTGCTGGGCCCGAGGCGCTGAGCGATAAGCACTCAACAATCATCTATTCAAAATAACCCTCCTTGGGAGTGCTGGGAGAAGACACTTGCTCCTCTTGTCTGAAGGCAGGGGTGTGTGAGAGTAATGGAAAGTTACTAGGAGCACAGACCTCACCAGGAGCCTATAGAGGGACTCACAGGAGGATGGAAGGGATCCAGCATGGAGCCCGGATGGGACTTCAGGCCGCAGCAGCGTTGTTGTTGTTATTTTTTTAAGATAAACTTCAGACTTCTGAAAAGATCAAGTAGAAAACTATCGGCCTGGTTCGCAGTGGCAGCAATTGAGCAAGCGTCCCGCCAGGAGCAATGTGAATTTGTGTTGTGTGCACAGAGAGATGCTGGGGAGGGGTGGGGAGAATGGAACTGCCTGTGTCCGGGACAGCGAAGGGGTCAGGCTGTGGTAGTTTTTCTGTCTCGGCCGCTCTCTTTCATTGTGTGCTGGCGGAGCTCTGTGCTCAGGTGCTCTCCCATATTTATTGTTTTTAAAGGGCTCCTGGAACCATGCTCAGCAAGAGCCAGTCACCTGCCCCCCTGTTGCCTTCTAACTGCCAGGATCAGAGCACAGCTGTTCACGTTCCTGGAGAGCCACTGGCTTATTTATAGTCCAAAATAACGACTCTCCGAGTTCTCTCTGTGGAAGGAGGATAATCCTGCTTTCTTTGACTCCTCTCGTTGAGCCCTTCCCCATCTGTATCTGCTAGTGGGAGACTGGAATTGGGTCCTTGGTAAGCAGAGGAGCTGATTGTGCTCAGTGCAAACCCGGAGTAACTCCAGGGGAGCGAACTGGATCGCAGTGGGGCCCCAAATGGTGTCTGAGAGGGAGGAATGATAGTACCAGGGCTGAGCACTCCCTCCCCCTCGGTAGTGCTGGGGAAGGTGAAAATGAGGAGGTCAGATGCAAATTGCAAATCCCTGAAATAGAAAAAGCGGCAGGGACTTTTGGCGAGAGGATTGTAGGTTGGTGATGATGTGCTGTTAGTTTTAGGGCTGTTGGGAGGGAAAGGCTGGAATGGGTGTAGGAAATGCTAGCATTAATTCACAGGTACTTCCAGTGCAAAGCATTATGCCAGTCCCAGAAAGGCTAGAGGTGAGATACCAGATGCAAATATCCATGCAGGAGACTGGAGGTTTGCTCTCCATGCACCCAAGAGGAGCTAATTCATCTGCAGAACCCTTTATACAAACTGCCTCTATAGTCTATAGTATTAGAAAGCATTTTCCCATAGGCTTACTGTATATATACACACACACACATACACACACACAGAGGTGAGGTATACAGTGTATGTATCATATATGCACTCAGGGAGTGTTGGGTGTGCATGTATTTAATTACATTGCCGTGCGTGCGCGTGTACAGTTTGCATCTGCATCTGCAAATGGCTTATAATTAATGTTTGCAAAGTGCTTTGAAGATGAGAACATCTATGACCATTAAGTATTATCAGCTGAAGTTTGAATAGTGTTTTTTCCTCCTTTTGCGAAGACAGTAGAGGCAGGGCAGGGGTGGGAAGTGATATCACAATGTTCCATATGAGACAAGCTGGTCACTTGCAAGTGTTGAGCTAACAGGCTGGTGAAATGGAAAGTGTTATCTTGTAGCAATTTTTAGGTCATTAATGAGTTATCAGCATAGGAGCCTTTAGAGGGATAATTCTACTTGTTAGATACTGTTGTTTTTGTAGCTTGCCCAGAGCAAACCGAGATAATGACAGATTCACGACTGAACGATTTTCCTCCATCAAAAGCAAAATACCTATGTGCAAGCAAGGGTGCAAATCCTGCTTACCTGTGTCAAGCAGGCAGCTGCATTGAAATCTATGGGAGGCTCTGAGCCTAGCTAGGGTGAGCTTGGGGGCTCTGGTGATGGAGGAGGGCAAAAAGGACAGCATGGGCCGGGTCCCATGAGTTTTCCAGCCTGCACAGGATTTCTGGGTTTGGCACGAGATTGGGAGCCATGTTAGGAGCCCTGTGCTCAGGGCCATGTCCCGTTGGCTGGATTCCAGCAGTCAGCCCATTATCTAGGTCGAGTCACTGCTTTGGGGCTGGGAAGGAATTTCCCCCAGACCTCCGGATTGGTGAGGCAGGTCAGGTTTTTTTGTCTTCCTCGCAGCACAACCCAAGGGTTGGGTTCTGGGCAACAGGCGGGCTGGGATTCTCCCCCTCCTGGAGGGCACAGTCCGGCCCTGTGGGAGAGTCGTCGGCCCAGTGACGGAACGAGCTGATTTAGGCCCTAGATCCTAAAAGGTAACATGGCGGGCATCCCAAGGGCACCTCCTTACACGACGGATCCCTAGCATGGTGCTAGGGCTCTGGGGGCAGAGGCAAACCAGGGGTTGGGATGCTACCCAGGGGGACCCCGGGGGGCGGGGGTTGAGGTCTGAAAGGGGGAGGGATGGTGCTGGGCGGCTGGAGGTGCCCAGAGAACCTCCCAGTGTGGTGATTGGCTCCCTCTGTGGTGGGCACCCGCTGAGAATTGGCAGAGGCTCAGTGGGGTGTGAGTGACTGCGCAGGGCCAGCCCCCGACGGGAATCATGGGTGTAATTTGACTGGCGAAGGTGCAGCCTGGTTAAAACCCATTCCCCATGTCCTTGCTGCCTCCTGCGCGGTGAGCACCCCAGGACCGTGTGGGCTGTGAAGGTGGGCGGGGTTTGGCTGAAAAGCGGTGTGATTACAGGCTGCAATAGGGTTGGTGACACGTGATGTCACAGCAGTGCCTGGGCCCAAGTCTGCAGTTGCTGCTTCACTGAGCTCCCCAGCGCCTGATGTCTGTTTATACTAAGGCTGCTTTGGTGCCAGAAGGTGTGGAGTGGCTTCAGAGTAAGTGAGAGTCAGGCTGTACTGACTTCCGTGGAGTCAGGCTGGTATAATCCTGACGTGACCGAGTGGGAGCTGGGCCCACTGGGGCTGGGGTACGTCTCAGCTGTAGTACTTGTCAGATAATATATTCAACGCGTAATAAATCATTGATGGGCTGTGTCTTTCAGTGAGCATGATCCAGCGACAGAGGTAGTCAAATCATGCAAAATATGTACCTGATGAATAATTTATTCTACAAACAATGGCATTATTAATAGAACATCAGATTCAATTAGCACCATTCATTCAGCTCGACTTTTGACTCATGGAAATAAATCATGTGTTACGCTCTGTTATATATTTTGCACGATACACACTGTGCCTTTTGAGTTCGATAGTTTCCACATTACACTCAGAACAGTATTTGATATTTTTAAAGTATCTTGTTTACTTATCACCCAAGCCATCTACAGAAAACAAGGCCACACGTTACTGGAGCATCAGCTGTTGGGCTTGCTTGGTGGTTTTTTTAACCCAGGAATGACATGAAATGATGTGATTCATCATATAACGATAATTGCCTGGGCAGGCTGCACCGACCGATCCCCATGTTCTGCTGCACGCTTGAAAGAACCGAACCTGGAGCTTGGGAGCGGCAGCAGCGGGAACTGCAGGGAAGGGAAGTTAAACCAAAGCCTATTCGGATAGAATGTGTTCATTGCAAAATGGCCTGGTCTTTGTGCAGGGAAGATACAGATCATGATGGGAGGTGGGTTGTTATGAAGAATGACTATCACTCTGTCAATGCGCACTGACATTTTACAGCACCGAGATAAACCCAGGGGCTGACTCCGTTGCCCCTTTACACCCACCCGAGATCCCTGCTCTAAGGCGCTGACAAGCCAAGGCCCTGACCTGGTGGTGGGATCCCAGCAGTTTGTCCCTTTCTCCTGGGCTGACTCCTGCTGGCTGCAGTGGGATTCCCCACGATCCTTTGCAGAATTGGGCCTTAACCAATGAGATTCTTAAAGACTGAGACTCGATGGCCAGCAAATAAACTCTGAAAATGCTCCCTGGTACCGACCGTCCCTGTCCCCTCCGTGCTGGTGGGAGATGCGAGCGCTCACACCTCACAGGACAGGGCTCAGACGTTTTAAGGGCTGGGGTGTTTTCTGTTTTTTAGCTAAGGGAGAGAGTTGTGAGTGGAAGGAGCTGTCCCCACTAAGGTCAGCTGGGTCACTCCATAGCTGAGGAAGGCCCAGGTGATGGCATGTAGCTAATTCTGTTTGGAAAGGACTAAACTCGGGGGAGTGAGGGGCAGGGTGATGGGGCCGTGCGGAGGAGAGCACCCTGTTCTCTCTCTCATAAGTGCTGACATCCACGCAGGGCTGGGAAGTGTTTCTACCCAAACTGAATTATGTAGTGTGAGCGATACGTTCCCCTTGAAGGAGAGCTCGCTGCTTTGCCTGAGGAGTTATTCCATGCTAGCTCCCTGCGGGTTACTTACATTATGTACACTGCACTCGCCGCCTTCCCTTCGTTTTGTCCTGGTATTTGCCTGTCTGTCTTGGTTTGGAATCCGCTCTTGTTTCCCAGACCCCTCGCCCGTATCCAGGAGATGCCAGCTGCTAGGGCCGCCACGGAGGTGCTTGCTCCGAGACCTCTGGCTGTAAGAACACACAGATACACCGAGCCAAACGTACCCTTGGGTAACTCCACTGACATTGTGAGGTTCCACCTGGGATGATCCTGGCCTTATTTTCTTCGCCCCCTGGCTTTGTTTGGTTTGGTCTCTTGGTTCCAGTAACTGCTCTGCATCCCTTTTCCCCCTCTCTGAGACCCACACTGCTTCTCCGGAGCTGGGGCAGCAAACCCCAGCAGGCTGCACATTGGGAGTTGCAATGGCTGCCAGCATTTAGTGGATCCCAAAGGTAGCCCTGGGGGTTGGGCCTCGAGTGAGCCTTGGACCGGCAGCTTCGGTCCTGACACCAAGCCCCCGTCAGGTGGATTTCAGTGAGCAGGTTTCATCAGTTCCCTCTGGTGGCTGAATGCTTTCCTGCTTGGGGGAATCTCCCAGAAGCAAAGTATGAGAGAGGGAGAAACCGCATGGCTCTCAGGGGCTATAACTTCACCCTCCTTCACCCCCAGCTCTGCCACTTACGGCTGAGCCACCAGCACCTTCCGTCCTGCTAAAGAACCAACAGACGTTTCACGTGGGCATTCGTGGCAGATGCCACGATGTTTCCTGAGGGGTCCAGTGACTGGTAGGAGCCATAGAGAGTCACGAGCCTCCATGAGCCTCAGTGGGACTTGTGCTAAGCCATGGAGCTATGTTGGCTGATGGGTGTGGGTGCCCCCCACTTGGAGCTATTTATTGGGGGTAGAGACTATTCAAATGTTCCCTTCCCCCTGCTGGGAAGAAGAGTACCCCCGACTTTCGCCAGCAATGCATACCCCTCCGCTCTAGGTGTGGGAGGTCTGACGGGGGTGCTGAAGGGGCATTTCCGGCTGGAAGTGCATCTCGGCTTCTGACCAACAGTGGTGGCTGGTCACACCAATGTGACATCAAAGGGATGCTCGTGATGGGTCAGCACTTCCAGCCTGGGCTACGCAGACAGCACTTGCCTCGTGCTGTGCAGTGCCAGGGGAGGGGCACAGGCCCCTTTGCTGGCCCTTCTGGGCGTGCGTGGAGTGAATGCTGTTCTGGTGACTGGGGGGATGCAGTCGCCAGGCCAGGGAGCGTCACCATGGCAAGCCGGGGACAGCAAGAGGCTGTGAGGTTATCATTGACTCTCAAGCCACGCAAGCCACTTTATGCTCCTGTATCTTGGTGCCCAGCTCGGCCGTCCGGATACTGCGCTCCTGGGTACAAAGCAGCACCATGGCCCTGCCAGCGAGCACGCTCTCCTTGATGGAGGAGGCAGGGAGGGAGCAGAGTGCCGAGAATAGGAGACTTAGGACCCAGATCCGCCATGGGCAGCCCTGATGCCGTTCTGGCCAGAGGGGCATCAGCAATAGAAGGAGAAGGAGACAAGGCCGGGGCAGTCGGGGGGAGGGGTGTGACCACGGCTCTGGCTAGACAGAGGTTCAGTCTCCTGAGTCGGGGGAAGGCTTTGTCAGGGCTGAGCCACTCAACGCCAGCGTGTCTCTGCATCTGTCACCCAGGGAATTGAATTCCTGCTCGGAAAGGGCCCCTTTCTTGTCTGCGTTATTCGAGCCCAGCAGCTGCAGCCGTGTTCCTGCTCTGTGCTCTCAGTGCGGCACAGAGCCTCTCTGGCTCCTCTCCCCTGATGTGAGCAGCTCCCGGCAGCACTGTACCATGTATGGTAATAGAGTCCGACTGGCTGGGGCGGGAGACGGCTGACTGTGCTCGGTGCCCAGAGGAAGGGCGTGGAGACGATCCCACGGGTCCGGCTGTGTTGGGGGGCTGGAGCAGCGCGCAGTGACTCTCCTGACCTGGATGTGCTTTGCTGAACTACAGCAATGGAGGGCTCCTAAGATGGGTGCCACACCCAGACGCAGGCCAGCAAGTGCTGTGCAAGCAGATTGATGGCCCTGCCTAACGCTGAAGCGTGTGTGTGTTTTATACATCCCGCTTTGCAAGGCGAAGCTGGGCCCCTCTCCACACTGGCCTCAGAGCCACGCTAGCTCCAGCGTGTCTGAACGCAGGCAGCCCTGGCCAGCGGCGATAGAGCATGGGGATTTTTGTGCTGAGATGATCCGTCCAGGTTGTCTGAAATGTGGTTTTATTCCCTGGCTCCGACAAACTCCCTCCCTCTCCTCGCTGATTAGGAACCCAGCCGGCAGGGCTCTGACCCTGGTGGGGGCTGGTCTGTGGGCAGGGCTTCCTCTCAGGCCGGAGGGGAAGAAGAGCATCAGCACTGGCCTATAAGCCTGACTCTTGTGTTGCCCGTCTGGGCCTGTGTCGTGGGGCAGCGTCTGGTCCAGTGTTTGATTCTCAGCACTGGAAGGTCCTGCCTGACCACTCCAGGGGCTCAGAAAAGGCCAAAGGCAAAACTCCCCAGCACCTGGAAAGTGTCATTATCTGAAACAGCGGCAGCCCCTGGAGACTGTCGGTCTGTTAGCAACAGGGAACTGCCCCTGGAATGAGAGAGCAGGCGGGACGGGTTAGCGCTACTGTCTGGGCAGCAGTCTAATAGTCCAGTGGGCCTGGGGGCTTAGTGATCTGATCAGGACAGTGCCAGTCGTTGTTGTTAATTGCCCGGTGGTCTGGTGGTGAGAGCAGGAGAGGGGCTGGGAGTCGGCACTCCAGGGTAACTCTCCCCAGGCTGTTGCTGACCCTCTGCTCATTCACCCCTTTGGCCCTGGGGAACGGGGCAGGTGAAGACGATGGTGTCCTGTTGGAAGCCCTGCGAGCGCAGGCAGTCAGGCTTGCTGGCTAGCCTTGCTGGGGGAGTAAGGTCAGGCGGGCTCACCCCCACTTTGGGCACTGCCACACGGCCATGAGGGAGTCGTGGTGCCAAGGCTGGGGTCCCATCTAAATCCAGATGAATTGCCTCTAAGTCAGCAATGACACGGGCAGCACCAGCCCAGA
This sequence comes from Terrapene triunguis, assembly GCF_002925995.2. Classification (NCBI taxonomy): domain Eukaryota; kingdom Metazoa; phylum Chordata; order Testudines; family Emydidae; genus Terrapene; species Terrapene triunguis. The sequence goes on along the minus strand of NW_020664725.1, from coordinate 17,456,539 downwards.
CCTGAGCAGAGCGCTGCAGCCAGGCATGTCCCTGCAGCCCGGCATGGCACCCAGGGGCTGGCCGAGGGAGTTGCTGAGAGGAGTTCCCGTGGGACACTCCAGCTAGAGGAGATCGCAGTCAGGGAGGTTGCCCATTGCAGGGGTTTCTCTGCATCACTCTTTGGGGGGCCAGGGGGACAGGCAAACACTTTGCCCTTCCACACCAGCCCTTGGGGTCCCTGCTCCCTCCTCCTGGTCCCTGGCAGCAAACAGCCAGGAGGGTGGAAGAGCCAGTGCAGCCTCAGGCAGCATTATGTTCTGGTGGGCTCCCGGCCTTTCCCAAAGCTGCACACAGAAGCTGCACAGGCCCCTCCGGGGCTCTGGTCACCAGTGGGGAGGGAGCTGGGTGTTCCTGTCCAGAGTGTTTTGGAAACAACTGAAGGAGACCCCAGCAATGTGAGACTTGCAGAGCTGCATTCTCCTCTCAGTCCTCCCTGCTCGGTTCGTTCCAGCTCCGGGTGAGTGTGGTGCTGGTGGAAGGTGCCGAATCGCCACCTCTGTGTATTGATCTCTTCCTACACGTCCACCGTGACCCATAGGAACCTCCTCGTCGGGGCTGTGGCCCATGCAGACCTGGCCTGCGGGCACCGGTTGCCACTCGGGGGCTAACTGTGGTGGTGATTCTGATGTGGATGCCTGGCCACTCACAATGGGATTGAGAGCCAACAAACTCACTTCACATGGGGCCCTGAACAGGCATCTGGTGGGGGGATTCTGCATGGTGAAGCCCGTCTCCCCTGCACGTCTACTGGTATGGCTCATTTTTACATAGGTTCACTAGGGACCCACCTCTCTGCAGAAGATTCATCGGTTTGCAGTTTCATCATTTTGTCCCTTTTTGTTCCAGGTGGCACCATTTTCACCACTCACCAGGCATCCACAGGTGAGCTGCAGGCCCTGCAGGGACACTCTTTGTTCTGGGTGTGGGGTCCTGGCCCATGACCAGGCTCCCAGGTGCTACAGCAACCCAAATAATTAATGGATCTAAGGCCAGAAGGGGCACTAGGACGCCTAGTCTGAGCTCCTGCCTAACACAATAACAACAAGCTCGGAAGCCAGGCTCTCTGGCCAGCAGCGCTGCCCCGTCTGAGTGCACCGGCTAGTCTAGTGCTGCATGCACTCTGCAACCATGACGCCCGCTCCGGCCGGCATCACTCCGTGCAGCGAGGCGGCATCACCCACTGACCGATTTGTTTCTGAGCTGGTGACTTTATTGCCGGTCCCTGAGCGGGCAGCCCCCTTCGGCCCTGTGCGTTCTTCCCAATGATCTGAGGTGGGAACTGATGCTTGTCAGCCTTGTCGCAGTCCATAAACCATCCTTCTCCCATCCCGCTGCCCTGCCACAGAGAGTCCTCCCGCTGCTGGGCACTGACGGCTCACCAGAGGGGCACCAGGGACCCCTGGCTGGAGAGTTCCACTCCCTGTGGCTGCATAAAGAGCAGAGCTCAGGTTGGCTGATGCTGGTAACGAGCGCGACAGGCTGAGCGTGGCGAGCTCCTCAAAGAGACAGGAGCAGCCCAGGAGCTACCGGCTATTAGCAACCCAGAGCTCTTAGCTTCTCAGCGCCAAGCAGCTCGCGCTCCATGCTGTGCAGGGCCAGAGCAGTAAACGTCACACCTGCATTTCCTCCCGTGCCAGGAGGGCTGAGACCCCAGCGCCTGTGACTGTAGGCCTGCCTGTGGAGACCAGGTGACCCCGAACCTGGCCCCTTCCCAAACGTCTCCCGCCCGTCGCCTAGCTGACGTGAGCATGGGATGGTGTCGTGGGGTGCGTGAGCGGTCTGTGTAACGATACCGGGGTGAGTGCCCTATGTCCTAGGAAACCGAGAGAGTTTCGCACGGACCCTTTGCCGAGCTTCATCCTTTCTGAGCTGTTTGCAATGAGCTCAGCGACTTCCCCATGGAAATCCTCTTAGTGGCAACTTGAAGAGAGAAATTCATGGTAATGTCTTACGAGGCTTGGGAGGACTTTTAGTGGCTTCAGCCTGCCAGGCACCAGGGCCCGGGTGTGTTTGTTACATTTCCAGAAAGACACGGTACAGGGACATGGATTCTAAAGGCCTGTGTGGTGGCTACGTTTCCCCCCTTGCTGTTGTGTTTGGTTGGTGTAGGATTTTGGGTTTAACCCTCACCCACCGCAAAATTCAGCTGGCAGAGACTGATGTGGAAAGGACTGTGCCCTATAATGATACTTTGTTTGTACCTCTGCACCAGTCAGCACCTGAAATTAACAAAGAGGAAGTGAGAGTGGCTGGTTTGTAGCCCCTACAGAAACGTTTGGTGTGAGCCTTCGGCAGCAGTTCTCTAACAAACCCTGACCCCAGCGCTGCAGGTGCAACCCCGGTGTACACACGCTAGGGACGTTCCCCACAGCTAGGTGCTGTGTACCACGGAGAGTTAATTCTAAAGCTCACAACCAAGAGCAGTGTTAAAACAAAACTCATGCAAATGTAAAGGTGCCAGACTGACGTCCCTGGAGACCAGCGCCCTCTGTTTATCCACAGGGCAGGTGCTGTGCAGGGCCTGGTCACACTGCCCTGGAGATGTGACTCCTGGGAGGAGAGCAGAGTTCGGTCCCTGGGGCCCGTTCGTTCCCTGGCCGAGACTGACAACCAGGGGTCCAAGCCACGGTGCTTTTGGTGGTGTGGGCACTTGCTGAACTGAAACCCACCACGCGCGTGTCACGCAGGCCTCCTGCACCCGTCAGACCTGCCAGCACCGCTAGCCTGGCCTGACTTTGGTATCCCCCCTGAGTTCAATGGCTGGGAGGCCCATTTCTCGCACGCGCCACCCAGCACTTATTGGGTTTCATCTGCTAGCAAAGGCAGCCATGTCGCTTGTCACAGCGGGCGGCTGGGGAAACCATGGCCACCAAGTGAGAACAGGCAAGGTCAGGAGTAGAGAGGGCTGTGCAGAGCGGGGAGTGAGTAGCGACCGTGGGAAAGAGGCATAGTCTGACGGGAGAGTGCGTGTCCCTGGGACAGCCTGTAGGGTTGTTCTTTCGATTGTGCATCACTGTCCGAGCCAGTGGTTTCTCCCCACTCCCTCAGTTCTACCCCTCCATGGAACCGTCGTCAGTAGACTGCAGGAGTCGGGTTCTGACCCTTCAGAGGAGACACGGCTGCTTTTTGGAGCCATTTGATTATGGGGGAGCGTCCCTGGCTGGTAGCGAGGCTCCCACCTCTGGATGAGCAGAAGAGCAGTACCTTGGTATCACGCTGGAGCACTTGTGACTGTCAGCCAGCAGCAAAGTGGATAAACAAGCAGACGGACCCGAGAGAGAGAGAGCTGCAGGCAGGCTGCCGTGTCAAAGCAAACTCTTTTCCTGAGCCTTCGAGCTCGTCCTCCCTGGATGGAGCCTCCATCTGCAACGCTTCAGAGCCAGGTACCTCTGGCAGGAGGCATCTGTGTGCGCGTGGTTCAGGCATCCACTGCCCCAGGAAAGGGAACAGCCACGTCTCCTCCCCAGATGGAAGCAGTGGCCAGGGCCTCCTGCCATTCCCCACGTGCTCAGTGAAAGTTAACCGGCAACATAAGCCTCTCTGGGCACTGCAAAGTGCTCCATTTCAATCCACCCACCTCAGAGCGGCGACTGTCCATCGTTGCTTCTCCCGGGTGGCAGCGTGCTAGCAGTGGCTGTGGATAAGCCAGTTCACGGCTCTCCGCCAGATTAATCTCCCTCTTCCAAACCAATCCAATAAACAGCAGCTCAGGGGTGTGGACTCTCAAACCCAGCTGAGGTGCTCGTCCCACCGGATGGCTGTTTGGGGCTCTCTGTGAAGTGAGTTGGGGGGCTCATATGTTCCCCAAATGTCTACAACCGGTGCAAAGAAGGGAATTTGCTACAGTCCCCATCTAAGCACAGCTGATCTCAGCTGCAGGGCAAACTGGTTTTCCATAGTTACAGATCAGCTATTCGTGTGGGCACATTGAAACTGACAGTGACTTCGCTGTGCTTTGAGACAGGCCTTTGTGTGCCAGGCTGTGCGGTAGGGAACTTAGGCTCTGATGTGTACTTCCTCCTTTTCCTTTTTGAGATTGATCTACAGTGAGAAACTTTTGCAAGCCAAACAAGACTCTTGCTGCAGCCTCCTGTGCAGCGAGCCATGGAGACACCCCAGGGTCATCTAGGCTGGCTGGTGGCACAATCCACAGCTGGAGAAGGGCCATTTCATCTTGGGAAGCAGTGACATCCAATGAGATCAGCATAGGAACTAGGCAGACCTCAATCTCTAGTGTGGCGTGTCCAGTGTGATCTTGGGCTATCTGGGATAGGCTGCCTGGGATGTGTTAGCTGGTGAAACACCCTGGTGGAACTGGATGTGAAAGCCCGACCCTGTCTGGTTTCCCAGCATTCCTGGGGTGGAGGTGGGGGGTAAGCGTCTCTCAGGGACGGAGAGTTTACATTTTCCTCCCAATCCAGGGGAACTCACTGCAGAGTCGGGTCTGTCTCGCTGTGCCATTCTCCGCAGCCTTGCCCAGCCTCTCCCAGTCCAGCCTGGAGCCTGGCATCCTTTCGCGGGGTGCAGTTCTGTGCAGGCGCTGTTTTGCCTGCCAGTAGATTGCAGACTGACAACAGCAGCTGTAACTCCCTGGTAGGAGTACCTTGAGCCTGGGATGAAGAATCCCCAGGGAGATCTTTGAACTAGGAGCTGACCGTTTCTTGCTGCCATGGTGCCAGCAGCAAGTCCCCTATTCTAGCAGCTCAGAGAAGCTATTACAGCTCCCCCTAGCGTGCCTGGGACTGGACTTGGGGATCCTCCAGCTAAATGCAGACAGCGGCTTTCCAGACAAACCAAACACTACAGGGCTGCTGGTCCTTGCTGCGGCCAGCCCTGGAGCAGCCTGTGTCATTGTCCTGCCGCAACAGTCATGAAGGCAATTGCCTGTGGTGGCTTTAATGAGAGCCTCACCGCAGAGGCTAAAACAAACCCCAGAGCACCTGGCCTGTGCCCTTGATCCCAGGGGGGCTCGCCAGGTTTGTCTGAAGCCTCATTGGTGGAGCTGGTAGACTGTTTGTTTGTTTCTGTCAAAATGTTTTGTCAATGGAAAGTGGCTTTTTCAACCAAATGGGAATGTGAATGAAAAACTTCCATTATTGTGCTGAAAAATCAGGGGGAGGAGGAGGGAATCAAAGCTTGCTCGTTCCCCCCCCCCCCACACATACATACACAAGAAAATTTCAAAGAAAAACTTGCAACAAAAATGAAAACATTTTTGTTTGTGTTGAAAATTTCAGAAGGAAACAATCCTTTCCCGGCCAGCTCTGCTCCATGGATTCAAGGCTAGAAGGGACCGCGGTGACCATCTAGTCTGACGTCCTGCACAGCACAAGCCAGAGAAACCCCTCCCGTGATTCCTGCATCCTGCCCAGAGTTCTGGCTGAGCCAGACCATCTCACATACAGAGACACATCAAATCCTGAGTTCCCAACTCCAGGGGGTAGAGACTCCCCCACGTCCCTTGGCAGCCTGTGCCCCTCGCCGTTCAGACTGTCTCTGCAGTTGTCCCCAAGGGCTGGGTGGGTCTGTGCAGCTGGCACTGTAGCCATGATTCTGCCAAAGACGCAGGAGCCAGCAGGGCTCTCACTCCTGTAACCATGTTGCTCTGGCTCGGCCGAGAGGAGGAGAAGGCAGCAGTGATCAATCAGAGGTGTTTGGGGAGCAGAGACAGGCTGGCCCCAGGGGTCGTGTCTCAGGCTCACTTTCCTGGCTGCTGCTGCACTCCCAGCAGTGGAGTTTATTGTATCTCTGCTTGTTATTTCTATCAAAGGGCTTTTTAGTTCACCTGCAGGCAAGAGCCGTGGTTAGTGGGCCCAGGTGAGGGCAGCAGTGGTCATTTATCTTCCTAGTTAGAGCCTGGAAGTGGGACTCCAATTCCTGGGTTTGCCGGACGAGCTGTGTGACCTCAGGCTGGTCCCCCTTTGCTCGCTTTGCTGAGTGGGGCCGGTCTCCCCAGGCTGTGATGCTGGAGTGAGTCAGTCCTGTGCGGTGCTTGGATAAGCACGGCCTGTTGCGTTACTGTTGGTTTGCAGGGCGGGCACCAACAGAGGCTAAGGGGCTGCCAGCCAAGTAGTGACCTTGCTGGGTTTTCCCAGGGGCTGGGGAGGTGGGATGCTGACATTCAAAACTGATTAGCATGTTGGGGCACGCAGGGCTGGCTCCGTCGCTCCCAAGCCCAGGACAGGGCAGCGCCATCTACGGGAACGGGCAGCAGTTACTATTGGGGTGTGCGGGGCCGGCTCCTGAGCCCAGGACAGGGCAGCAGTTACTACTGGGGTGCGCAGGGCTGGCTCCGTCGCTCCCGAGCCCAGGACAGGGC